>NC_092001.1:9794391-10117114 GCF_044704955.1 Pristiophorus japonicus
TTCCATTCACTGACTTCTGACCTAACTCACTGATCCCATTCACTGATACCTGACCCCATTCATTGACCCCACATACTGACCCCTGACCCCACTCACTGACCCCTGACCACACTCACTGACATCAATCCCCAGTCCCTGACACCTGACCTATGCATTTTCATCATTTATTGAACTCACTCCCTGACTCCTGACTATACGCATTTACCTCAAACCCCAGATCTCAATAATCGGTGGATTTATGAGGGAGCTCCAGAAACCAGAGAATTACGAGGTCCAGAAACGGGGGAATAGGTATCCTCAAAATGATGGGAATTAATACTTCCGGAAGCAGCAGATATCACCAGAAATAGTACAGTTAGGATAGAGCTCCAGAGGCAGAGGAATTAGGAGCTCTGGTAGCAGCGAATTGGAGTTCCTGAAGCAGAGTAATTGAAGCTCCAGAAACAGGGGAATTGTAACCATAATAGAAGGTGGAAGAAGCAGCTCCAGATACAGGTAATAAGAGTAGCAGAATTAGGATCCCATGGAAGAATAGAATTAGGATCGTCAAAATAAGCAGGATCTAGAAGAGGGGACCCGAATCAGCGGAATTCCGAGCTCCTGAAACAGGGTAGTTAGGAGCGCCACAAACGGGAGAATTGAAAATGCCATAGAGGGGGCAACGAGCAGCTCCATAAATAGGGGAAATATTGCATCAAAATCAGCAGAATTCGGTGCTCCGGTAAGAGGTGAATTAGGAGCTCCATGAAACAATGTAATTAGGACTGCAGAAACAGGTCAATTAGGAACTCCAGAAACTGTGGAATTAGGAGCGCCACAACCAGCAAAATTAGGAAGTGCAAGGGATTTTCCGAGATGGCAACATCAACATGGCTCAATCAGTGACCTCTGCCCCACTCAGGGACACCTGATTCCACTCACTGAACACTGACCTCAGTCACTTATCCCACTCCATGAACCATGACCCGACTCACTGACTCATGCCCCACTCACTGAGCCCACAATCCATTCTTGGAATCTACTTTCTGACTGCACTTTGACCCTGATCCCAGTCTCTTCTGTTTTTTTTTCATTCACGCAATGTGGGTATCGCTGGCAATTCCAACATTTATTGCCGATCCCTAATTGCTCTTGAGATGATGAAGGTGAGCCACCTTCTTGAACCACTGCAGTCGGTTTGGTGATCGTATTGCCACAGTGCTGTTAGGGAGGGAGTTTCATGACTTTGTCCCAGCGACGATGAAGGAACAGCGACAAGCTTCTAAATCAGGATGCTGGCTTGATGGGGAACTTGGAGGTGGTGGTGCTCCCATGTGCTTGCTGCCCTTGTCCTTCTAGGTGGTAGAGGTCGAGGTGTTGTGGTTTGCTGTAGAAGAAGCCTTGGCACGTTGGTGCATTGCATCTTGTAGGCAGTACACACTGCAGCCATGGTGCGCTGGTGGTGCAGGGGCTGAATGTTGCAGGTGGCGGATGGGCTGCCAATCATGCAGTCTGCTTTGTCCTGGATATTTAGTGTTGCTGGAGCTGCACTCATCGAGGCAACTGGAGAGTATGCCGTCACACTCCTGACTTGTGCCTTGTAGATGGTGGAAAGGCAGTGGAGAGTCAGGAGGTGAGACATTTGCCACAGAATACTCAAACTCTTACCGGCTCTTGTTGCCATAATAATTAGCAGCCGGTCCAGTTAAGTTTCTGATTAATAGTGACCCGCAGATAATGATAGTGCGAGATTCGGTGATTGTACTGCCATTGAATGTTCAGGGGTGGTATTTAGCCTCTCACTTGTTTGCGACAGTCATTGCCTGGCACTCGTGTGGCGTGAATGTTATTTGCCACTTATTAGCCAAAGCCTGAATGTAGTCCAGGTCTTGCAGTATGCGGACATGAACTGCTCCATTATCTGAAGGCTTGCAAGTGCAACTGAACACCGTGCAGTCATCAACGAAAATTCCCACTTCTGACCTAATGATGGAAGGAAGGTCATTGATGAAGGAACTGAAGATGGAGGGGCCGAGGACACTGCCCTGAGGAACTCCTGCAGCGATATCTTGGGGATGAGCTGATTGACCTCCAACAACCAAAACCATCTTCTTTTGTGCTATGTATGACTCCAGCCAGTGGAGATTTAGGCCCTGATTCCCGTTGACTTCAGTTTTACTCGGGCTCCTTGAAACCACACTCGGCTAAAATGAGGCCTTGATATCAAGAGCAGTCACTCTCACCTCACCTCTGGAATTCAGCTCTTTTGTCTGGAGCAGAGTCGTCCTGGTGGAACCGCAACTTGGCATCAGTGAGCAGGTTATTGGTGAGTAAGTGCTCCTTGACAACATTGTTGACGAAACCTTCCATCACTTTTCTGTTGATTGCGAGTTGACTGATGGGCGGTAATTGGCCGGATTTGATTTGTCCTGCTTTTTGTAGACTGGACATAACAGGGCAGTTTACCACAATGTCGAATAGATGCAAATGGTTTAGCTGCACTGCAACAGCCTGGCTCTAGGAACGGCTATTTCTGGAGCACAAGTCTTCAGCACATGTTATGGTGGCCCATAGCCTTTGCTGCAACCAGTGCATTCAGCCGGTTCATGATGTCACGTGGAGTTAATCAAACTGGCTGAAGACAGGCTTTTGCGATGGATGGTACCTTAGGAGGACGCCGAAATGCATCATCCACTCGGCACTTGAGGCTGATGCGTGTAAACACTTCAGCATTTTATTTTGCAATTACGTGCTCGGCTCTGCATTCAATGAAGATGGAGATATTCATGGAGTCTCCTCCTCCCGTTAATTGTTTAATGGGCCCGATTTGGCAAGACAGCAGAGCATTAATCTGATCCGTTAGTTGTGGAATTGCTTAGCCTTGTCGAGAGCATGCTGATTCCTGTTCCCACTGCCTGAGCCCTGTCAACGACCAAACTAATTGACGGCACTCACTGAACCCAGACCCCATTCACTAATGCCTGACCCCACTAACTGTCCCTTGACCCCACTAACTGAACGTTGACACCACTCACTGACCTCTGATCCCACTCGCTGACCCCGCTCTCTAACTAATGATTTCACTTTGAAATCTGGCTGCACTTTCTGAGCCCTGACCCCACTCATTGACGCCACTCACAGCCCCTGACTGCACTCACTGAACTTCTTACCCCAATCACTGACAAAACTCACTGACACAACTCACTGAGCCCACTCACTGATCGCACTCACTGAGCCCACTTACTGAACCCACTCACTGATCCCAGACACCACACACTGACGACACTCACTGACTCCACTCAGTGCACTTGCCCGCACTGACTGAACCGCTTATCCCACTCGCTGACTGCTGAATCATATTACTGACTCCTGACCCCACTCAGAGACACCTGTCCCCGCTGCCTGACCACACTCAATGACCCCACTAAAAGACCCCACTCAGTGACCACTGACCCCACTTACTGAGTCCTGACACCAATCTCTGACGCCACTGACGAAACCCACGTCCTGACTCCTGTTCGCACAGACTTACCGCTGCCTCCACATCTCCAGAATGGGCAGAATTATGAGAGATATCCATAAACAGGGGAATTATGATCTCCGAAAACAAGGTGAACAGAAGTTCCAGAAACAGGAATTAGAGAGGTTACCCATAATATGATTTGGGACAGAGTTCCAAACGCATGGGAAAAGGTAAATCTAGAAGCAGGGGAATTATGAGCTCCTGAAACGAGTATTTCGAGAGAGCTCCAGAAAGAGGAACAATTAGGAATCCGAATGCAGAGGAATTACGAGAGGACAAGTTCAACGTGGTAATTGGCAGAAGGCTCCATGCACAGGATAATTTGGAGAGAGCTCCAAAAATTGGGTTTTATGTGTTGCTGCATAACGGGAATTATGATACGGTACGATCGATAGGCCAATTAGGAGCACCTGAAATAGCGGAATTAGGAGGTAATTAGGAGCTCCTGCAACAGGAGGATTACGAGCACCATACACGGAGGGAGCAGGAGCACCATAACGAGGGAAATAAGAGACAGAACAATTACAAGCTCCTGAAATTGTGAAATTCCGATTTTCAGCAAATGGCGGAATAAGGAGATGGCTCAAACAGTGGAATAAGGAGCTCTAGAATCAGGGAAATTAGGACCTCCAGAAACTGGGAATTTGGAGCTCCAGAAAGAAAGGAATTAGAAGCCTCAGAAACTGTAACTTTGGGGCGATCACCCGAAACAGTGGAAATATGAGAGAACTCCAGAATCAGGTGATTAGAGACTCCTGAAACTGTGGAATTGGAGCTCCAGAGTAAAAAGGATTATTACGAGCATCATAGAGCTGGGAATTACGCGACTGAAAGATAAAAATTCCCTGGACATGATGGCCTCCATCCTAGAGTTAGAAACATAGAAACATAGAAAATAGGTGCAGGAGTAGGTCATTCGGCCCTTCTAGCCGGCACCGCAATTCAATGAGTTCATGGCTGAACATGAAACCTCAGTACCCCATTCCAGCTTTCTCACCATACCCCTTGATCCCCCTGGTAGTAAGGACTTCATCTAAATCTTTTTTGAATATATTTAGTGAATTGGCCTCGATAACTTTCTGTGGTAGAGAATTCCACAGGTTCACCACTCTCTGGGTGAAGAAGTTTCTCCTCATCTCGGTCCTAAATGGCTTACCCCTTATCCGAAGACTGTGACCCCTGGTTCTGGACTTCCCGAACACTGGGAACATTCTTCCTGCATCTAACCTGTCTGAACCCATCAGAATTTTAAACGTTTCTATGAGAACCCCTCTCATTCTTCTGAACTCCAGTGAATACAAGCCCAGTTGATCCACTCTTTCTTGGTAGGTCAGTCCCGTCATCCCGGGAATCAGCTGGTGAACCTTCGCTGCACTCCCTCAATAGCAAGAATGTCTTTCCTCAAGTTAGGAGACCAAAACTGTACACAATACTCCAGGTGTGGCCTCACCAATGCACTGTAGAACTGTTGCAACACCTCCCTGCCCCTATACTCAAATCCCCTCGCTATGAAGGCCAACATGCCATTTGCTTTCTTAACCGCCTGCTGTACCTGCATGCCAATCTGCAATGACTGATGTACCTTGACACCCAAGTTTCGTTGCACTTCCCCTTTTCGTAATCTGTCACCATTCAGCTAATAGTCTGTCTCTCTATTTTTACCACCAAAGTGGATAACTTCACATTTGTCCACATTATATTTCATCTGCCATGCATTTGCCCACTCACCTAACCTCTCCAAGTCACTCTGCAGCCTCATAGCATCCTCCGAGCAGCTCACACTGCCACCCATCTTAGTGTCATCCGCAAATTTGGAGATAATACATTTAATCTCCTCGTCAAAATCATTAATGTACAGTGTAAACAGCTGCGGCCACAGCACATAACATTGCGGTACCCCACTAGTCGCTGCCTGCCATTCTGAAAGGTACCCAATTACTCCTACTCTTTGCTTCCTGTCTGACAACCAGTTCTCATTCCATGTCAACACACTACCTCCAATCCCATGTGCTTTAACTTTTCACATTAATCTCTTGTGTGGGACCTTATCAAAAGCCTTCTGAAAGTCCAAATACAAAATTCTGAAAGAGATAGTGGATGAATTGGTTTTGATCTTGCAAAATTCTACAGATTCTAGAACGGTCCCAACCGATTGGAAAGTAACAAATGTAACATCCCAAAGCACTAATGGAGGGAGAGAGAAAACAGGGAACGACAGGCCAGTTACCCTGATATCAGTCACCGGGAAAATTGTGGAAATCATTGTTAAGGAAGTGTTATCAGGGCACTTAGAATACCATAACTAATGTATCTATTTGGACTGTACTTTTTTTGAAGCAAGGGCATGTGTCCAATCCCACCCACCATTGCCCATACCGTATCTTTTTGACAATCGTGCAACAAACACCGTGCCTTCTCAAGTTCCGCTCCCATTCCCGGCCAGAAAAATTTCATCCACGTGTTGCCAAGAAGCAGGACCTGAGGTTCCGATTCTCTCAAACCCTGCCCCCTGGCTGCCGGTGGTCCTGCGGCCGAGAGCGGACGGGCCTGGGGCCGAGTGGTTAGCTCGCGGCCGAGAGCGAAAGAGAAGCTGGGGAGAGCGAAAGAGAGACTGGTGGGAGTATGAGAGAGGCTGGGGGCGAGTGAGAGAAGCCGGGGCCAGTGTGAAATGCCGGTGGAGTGGAAGAGAGACTGGGGGGGGAATGAGTGATTGGCTGGGTTGTGAGAGAGGCTGGGGGATTGAGAGATGCTGGGGAGAGTGAGAGAGGCTGTGGAGAGAGAGAGGCTGGGGAGTGTGAGGGAGTCTGGGGGCGAGTGAGAGGCTGGATGGAGAGTGAGAGACTGGGGGGAGTGAGAGAGTTTGGGGGAGATTGAAAGAAGCTGGGGGAATGAGACAGACTGGGGAGAGGAAGAGGCTGGATAGAGTGAGAGAGTGTGGGGGGAGTGAGAGAGAGCCTGGGGGCGGGGGGGCGGCGCAGCGAGAGACTGCGGGGAGAGAGAGATGCTATGATGAGAGTGAGGGAGGCTGGGGGAAGATAAAGGCTGGGAGGAGAATGAGAGAGTTTGCGCAGTGAGAGAGGCTAGGGGAGAGGGAGAGGCTGGGATAGAGTGGGAGAGACTGGGGCAGTGTGATAGGCGAGGGGAGAGGGAGAGGCTGCGGAGAGTGAGAGAGGCTGAGTGGAAAGTGAGGCTGGGGAGATTGAGAGAGACTGGAGGCAGTGAGAGATTCTAGGGGTGAGCGAGAGGCTGGGGAGAGTGAGAGAGGCTCGATGGAGAGAGAGGCTGGGGGAGAGTGAGAGAGGAATGAGGGAGTGAGATAGGCTGGCGGGGAATGAGTGAGGCTGGGGGAAGAGTGAGAGAGGCTGAGGAGAGAGGGAGAGGCTGGGGGAATGTGTAAGGCTGCAGGGTGTGCGAGAGGCAAGGGGAAATTGCGTGAGGCTGATCGAAGTGGGAGTGAGGCAGGGGGAGAGTGAGAAAGGCGAGTGCAGATTGAGAGAGATTCGGGCGAGAGCGAGTAGCTGGGGAGAGTATCAGAGGCTCGGGGAGATTGAGAGTCTGGTGGAATGAGAGAGACTGTGGGATTGACAGAGAGGCTGGGGGAGAGTGTGAGAGGCTTAGGAGAAGTAGAGAGACTGAAGGGAGAGGGAGACTGGGGAGAGAGGGAGAAGACTGGAGGAAGTGAGAGAGTCTGGGGGAGAGGTAGAAGTTAGGGTAAGTGAGATGCTGGGGGGAGTGAGAGAGACTGGGGGTGTGAGACATGTTGGGGGAGAGTGAGAGAGGGTGGGGAACTAGTGAGAGTGGCTGGGGGAGTGTGAGAGGATAGGGTGAGAGTGAGAGAGACTGGGGGACAGTGACAGACCGGGAGGGAGAGAGAGAAAATGGGAGGAAATTCAGAGACTGCGGCGGAGAAAGGGAGACCGAGTGAGAGTGAAAGATTGGTGGGAGAATGAGAGGCTGTGGCGATTGAGAGAAGCTGGAGGGAGAGTGAGAGAGTTTTGGGGAGAGGGAGAGGCTGAATGGTCAGAGAGGCTGGAGGGAGTGAGAGTGGCTGGGAGAGATTGAGTGAGGATGGGGAAGAATGAGTGAGCCTGGAGGATAGTGAGAGAGTAATGGGTGAATTTGAAAGGCTGAGGGGAGAGAGAGAGAGGCTGGGGGAGTGAGAGAGGCTGGTGAGAGATAGAAACTGCGGAGGAGAGGGAGAGTTTGGGAGGAGAGTGAGCGACTGGGCAACATAAGGAGAGGCTGGGAAGAGAGAGAGAGGCTTGGACGAGAGTGAGCGAGAATGGAGCAGTGAGAGAGGCTGGAGGAGACTAAGAGAGGCTGGGGGAGAGTGAAAGATGCTGAGGGTAGAGAGAGGCTGGGGGAGAGTGAGAGACACTGAAGGTAATTAGAGATGCTAGGGGAGAGGGAGAGGCTGGAGGAGTAAGAGAGGCTGGAGCTGGTGAGAGAAGCTGGGGAGAGTGAATGAGACTGGAGGTAGAGTGACAGAGGTTGGGGGGGATAGCGAGAGGCTGGAGGGGTTAGAGTGGCTGGAGGGTGTGAGAGAGTCTGGGAGAGAGAGTTTGAGTCTGGGGAAAGAGGACAAGAGGCTGAGGGAAAGTGAGAGAGGGTGGGGGAAATTGGGAGAGGCTGGGGGAGATTGAGAGAGGCTGCAGAGTGTCCGAGAGTCTAGGGGGAAGAGCGTGAGTCTCTGGGGGAAAGTGAGCGAGACTGGGCGGAGAATAAGAGAGGTTGGGGGAGTGAGAGAGGCTGGGGAACGAGTGAGAGGGGCAGGGGAGAGTGAGAGAGACTAGGGGCGTGAGTGAGACTGTGGGGGAGGGATAGAAAATGGGGAAGATTAAGAGATACTGGGTTCAGTACAAAACTGGGTGGAAATGAGAGGATTGGAGTAGAGTGCGAGAGGCAGGGGAAAGTGTGAGATTGGGAGGCAGAGAGAGAGGATGGGAGGAGAGTGAGAGATTGGGGGCAGGAAAGAGGCTGAGGGAGAGTGAGAGAGGCTTGGGGGATAGAGAGATGCTGGGAAAAGCGTGAGAGGGGCTGGAGGTGAGTGAGAAAGACTGGTGAAGAGGGAGAGAGGCCGAGGGATAGTGTGCGACTAGGGGAGAGAGAGAGGCTGGTGAGGGGTGTGAGAGGGGCTGGGGAAAGTGAGAGAGTGAGTCTGGGGGCGTGTGCGAGTCCGTGGGGGTTGATAGAGGTGGGGGGCGGGGAGAATGAGCGAGAATGGAAGGGAGAGGGGCTGTAGAATGTGAGAGAGGCTGGGGGAGAGTGAAAGGCTGGTGGTGAGTGAGAGATGCTGGGGGAAGAGTGCGAAAGTCGGGGGAGAGTGAGAGGTACTGGGTGGAGAAAGAAAGATTGTGGTGAGAGAGCGAGGCTGGAGAGAGTGACAGAGCATGGGGGAGATTGCGAGTCTGGTAAAATGAGAGAGACTGAGGAATTGACAGAGAGTCTGTGTGAGGTTGTGAGAGCTTTGGGGAGATTGAGAGAGGCTGAGGGGAGAGTGAGGTTGGGGGAGAGTGAGAGTGGCTGAGTGAGAGAGGCTGGAGGGAGTGAGTGAGGCTGGGGAGAGTGAGTGAGGCTGGCGAAGAGAGAGAATGGCTGGGGAGAGAGGGAGAGACTGGGGAAGTGAGAGAGGCTGGAGGGACTGAGAGAGGCTGGGGAGAATGAGAGCGGTTGCGGCAGTGAGAGAGGCTGGAGGAGTTTAAGAGAGGCTGCGGAAAATGGGAGAGGCTGAGGGAAGAGAGAGGCTGTGGGAGAGTGAGACAGGTTGGGGTCGTGAGAGAGGATGACGGGTGACATAGGCTAGATGAGAGTGAGGAGACTGAAGGGAGTCAGAGAGGCTAGGGCAGAGGGAGAGGCTGGAGGAAGTGAGAGAGGCTGGAGGGAGTCAGAGAATCTGCCGGAGAGTGAGTGAGGCTGGGAGAAGAGGGAGTGAGGTTGAGGGAGACTGTGAGACGCCGGGGGAAAGTGAAATAGACTGGGCGGAGAATGGGAGAGATTGGGGGACAGAGAGAGGCTGGGGAGAGTGACAGACGCTGCGGGAGTGTGCGACGCTGGGGGGAATGATAGAGACTGGGGAGAGTGAAAGGCTGGAGGGACTGAGAGAGGCTGGGGAACGAGTAAGAGGGGCTGGGGAGATTGAGCGAGGCTGGGGTCATGAGTTAGGCTGGGGGAAGAGGGAGAGAGTCTGAGGGAGTGAAATAAGCTGGGGGAGAGTAAGAGAGGCTGGGCGATAGTGCGAGACTGGTCGAGTAGGAGAGAGAGTGGATGGGAGGAGAGTGAGAGAGGCAGGGGAGAGTGAAAGACTGGGAGGGAGAGAGAGGACTGGAGGAGAGTAAGAGTGACTGGGGAGAGCGAGTGAGGTGGGGATGAATTTGAGACTGGGGGAGAGAGAGAGGCTCGGGAGGGGAGTGAGAGAGGCTGGGGGAAGTGCGAGTGGCTTGGGGTAGAGTGGGATAGATTGGTAGGAGAGAGGGGCTGTGGAGAATGAGAGAGGCTGGGGTAGAGTGAAAGCGGCTGGGGGGCGTAGAGAGAGGTTGGGGGAGAGTGAATGAGGCTGGGGGAAGAGTGAGAAATGCTAGGGGAGAGTGAGAGGCTGGAGGTGAGTGAGAGGTTCTGGGGCAAAGACTGTGAGTGGCAGTGGGAAAGTGAGAGAGGCTCGGCGGAGAATGCGAGAGATTTGGGCGAGAAAGTGAGGCTGGGGAGAGTGACAGAGCTGGGGGAGAGTGAGATTCTGGGGGAAGGAGGAAGATTTCGGATTGACAGAGAGGCTGAGGGAGGCTCAGCAAGGCAGGTGAGACTGAGAGAGGCTGAGGGAAGAGAGAGGCTTGGGGAGAGTGAGAGAGGCTGGAGTGAGCGAGAGAGGCTGGGAAGAGTTTGACGCTGGGGAAGAGTAAGTAAGGCTAGGGGGCAGTGAGAGATGCTGGGTGAGAGAGAGAGACTGGGGGAGTGTGAGAGTCTGGGGGAGAGTGAGAGGCTAGGGGGAGTGAGTGAGACTGGGGGGAGTGAGAGGGGAAGGGGTGAGTGAGTGAGGTTGGGAAACGAGTGAGAGGGGCTGGAGGAGAGAGAGAAGCTGCAGGGCGTGTGCGAGGCTGGAGGGAATGAGATGCTGGGGGAGATTGAGTGAGGCTGGGGAAATAGTGAGAGAGGCTGGAGGATAGTGAAAGAGTATGGGGGAGTGTGAGAGAGGCTGGAGGAAAGTGAGAGAGGAAGAGGAAGTATGAGAGAGGCTGGCGGAGAGTGATTGAGGCTGGTGAGAGTGAGAAAGGCTGGGGGAATGTGAGAGGCTTAGGGGAGAGTGAAAGAGGCTGGGGGGAGAGCGAGAGAGATTGGAGAACAGAGAGAGCCTGGGGCGAAGAAAGAGGCTGGGCTCGAGAGTGAGACACTGGGTGGGAGACAGAGAGGTGAGGTTGGGAGGAGATTAAGAGACTGTGGGACAGAGAGAGAGGCTGGTGGAAAGCGAGAGGCTTGGAGGAGAGTGAGAGAGGTTGCGGCAGTGAAAGGGGATCGAGCAGAGTAATGCAGACAGGGGCATGGCAAGTGAGGCTGAGGGGGGAGAGAGGCTGGGGAGAATGAGAGAGGTTGAGGGAGAGTGAGAGAGGCTGACGTGACAGAGGAGCTGGGGGAGAGTGAGAGAGGCTGGGGAGAGTGGCCAAGGCTCGGGAGAGTGACCGAGGCCTGGGGAGAATGAGAGAAGCTGCGCAGAAGATTGTGAGAGGCTGGGAAGGGAGAGCGGCTGTGAACAGTGACAGAGAGATTGCGGGAGAGTGAGAGAGGTTGGGAAGACTGAGAGAGGCTGAGGGGAGAGAGAGGCTGGGAGTAAGTGAGAGAGACTGGTGGCAGTGACAGAGGCTGGGGGAGAGGGAGAAGCTAGGGGGAGTGAGAGAGGATGGGGTGAGGGAGAGAGGCAGGAGGGAGTGAGAAAGGCTGGGGAGAGTTTGAGGCTGGGGGAAGAATATGTGAGGCTGGAGCTAGACTGGGGGAGTGAGTGAGGCGGGGGGAGAGAGAGAGTCTGGGGGAGTGAGAGAGACTTGCGGGAGTGAAAGGGGCTGAGGAGAATGTGAGAGTCTGGGGAATGAGTGAGAGGGGCTGGGGTGAGTGAGAGAGACTGGGGGGCATAAGAGATGCTGTGGGGAGAGTGAAAGAGGCTGGGGGGAGATCGAGGATGCGACGAGAGTGAGAGCGTCTGGAGGAGAGTGAGATAGACTGGGGAAGAGTGAATTAGGGCAGGGGGCGAGTGCGAGACTTGGGGATGAGGGACCGGCTGGGAAGGGGTGTGAGAGAGCCTGGGGGAAGTGAGATAGGCTGCGAAATGAGAGTGGGTGGGGGAGAAATAGAGAGGCTGTGAGTGAGGGAGAGGCTAGGGTGAGTGAGAGAGGCTAGGACGAGGGAGAGAGGCTGGAGTAAGCGAGGGAGACTGGGTGAGAGTGTGAGTCTGGGGTAAGGGTAAGTGAGGCTTGGGGTCAGAGAGAGAGGCTGGGGGAAGAGAGAGAGACTGGGGGGAATGAGAGAAGCTGGGAGGAGAGGGAGAATCTGCGCGGAGTGAGAGAGACTGGGGTAGTGAAAGGGGCTGGGGGAGATTGAGAGCGGCATGGGGACGAGTGAGAGGGGCTGGGGGGAGAGCGCGAGAGGCTGGGGCTGAGAGAGAGGCTGGGGGGAGAGTGAGAGAGGCTGGGCGTGTGAGAGAGGCTGGGGGAGTGAAAGGGGCTCTGGGAGATTGAGACAGGCATGAGGATGAGTGAGACGGGTTGGGGGAGAGAGCGAGAGTCGGGGACGAGAGAGAGGCTGGGGGGAGAGTGAGAGAGGCTGGGCGTATGAGAGAGGATCGGGGAATCAGAGAGGTTGGAGGGGAGAGAGAGACTGGGGGACAGAGAGAAACTGCGGAGGAGGGAGAGAGAGAGGATGGGAGGAGAGAGAGAGATTGCGGGGGAGAGTAACAGACTGGGGGGAGAGAGAGAAGCTGGGAGGAGAGTAAGAGAGGCTGGAGGAGAGTGAGAGACTGTGGGGTGAGAGAAAGGTTGGGGAGGTAAGTGAGAGAGGCTGGGGGAAGTGAGAGAGTCTGGGTGATTGTGAGAGGCTGGGAGGAGAATGGGAGAATTTGGTGGTAGTTAGAGACTGGGGACATTGAGAGTGACAGGTTGAGAGTGAGAGCGGGTGAAGGCTGTGAGAGAGGTTGGGGAAGAGTGAGTTAGGCTGGGGGAAGAGTGAGAAATGCTGGGGGAGAGTGAGAGGCAGGGGCGTGTGAGACAGGCGGGGCAAAAGAGCGAGGGGCTGGGAGAGAGGGAGAGGCTGTGGAGAGTGAGAGAGGCTGGAGTGAGTGAGCGATTTTAGGAAGAGTGAGAAAGACTATGGGAATGTGAAAGGCTTGGGGGAGATTCTGAGAGGCTGGGGGGAGAGTGAGAGAAATTGGGGGGAGAGAGAGGCTGTGGCGAGTTCGAAAGGATGGGATGAGTAAGAGAGGCTGGTGGAGTCGGGAAGAGGCTGGGAGGCGGAGAGTGATACGCTGGGGTAAGTGAGAGAGGCTGAGGGATTGAGAGACGCTGGTGGTGTGTGAGAGGGGCTGGGGGATTGTGATAGAGACTGGGGGGAGTGAGAGAGACTGGGAGGAGAGTAAGACAGACTGGTGGGAGTGACAGAAGCTGGGGGAGAATGAGAGGCTCGGGGGAGTGAGAGAGGCTAGGGAGAGGTTGAGAGGCTGGAGGGAGTGAGAGAGGCTTTGGATAGTTTGCGGCTGGTGGAAGAGTAATTGAGTCTATGGGGGAGAGGGAGTGGCTATGGCGAGAGAGAAAAACTGTGGGGAGTGAGAGAGGCAGGAGGGGAAAGGGAGATGCTGGGGTGAGTGAGAGAGAGTGGAGGGAGTGAAAGGGGCTGGAGGAGATTGAGAGAGGCATGGGGACGAGTGTAGCGGCTTGGGGAGAGGGATAGACAGGCTGGGGGACAGTGAGAGACTGGGGGGAGAGAGCGAGAGGATGGGAGAAGAGTAATAGATTGCGGGGAGAGAGGCTGAGCGAGAGTGAAACAGGCTGGGGTGAGAGAGAGAAGCTGGGAGGAGAGTAAGAGAGGCTGGAAACGAGTGAGAGAGACTGGGGATGAAAGAGAGAGGCCGGGGGGGAGTGAGAGACTGGGGGGAGAGAGATAGGTTGCGGAGGTGAGTGAGAGAGGCTGGAGTAAGGGAGAGAGTGTGGAGGATTGTTAGAGGCTGGGGTGGGGGGTGAGACTGGCTGGAGGGCGAGAGAGAGGCTGGGGGTGAGTGAGAGAGGCTGAGCGTGTGCGAGAGGCTGGGGGAGTCAGAGAGGTTGGAGGGGAGAGAAAGGCTGGGGGACAGTGAGAGACTGGGCAGGGGGGAGACAAAGAGGATGGGGTGAGAGTGAGAGTTTGCGGAGGAGAGAGTCTGAAGCAGAATGAAACAGGCTGGGGGGAGAGAGAAAAGCTGGGAGGAGCGTAAGAGAGGCTGGAGGAGAGTGAGAGAGACTGGTGAAGAGTGAAAGAGGCCGGGAGGAGAATGAGAGACTGGCGGGAGAGAGAAAGGTTCTGCAGGTGAGTATGAGAGACTGGAGTAAGGGAGTTGGGGAGTATGAGAGGCTGGGGTGAGTGTGAGAGAGGCTGGGAGGAGAGTGGGAGAATTTGGTGGGAGAGAAAGACTGGGGAGAATGAGAGAGGCAGGGTGATGGTGTGAGCGGCTGGGGGGTGTGAGAAAGGTTGGTGGAAGAGTGAGTTAGGCTGGGGGAAGATTGAGAAATGCTGGTGGAGTGTGAAAGGCTGGTGCGAGTGAGAGAGGCGGGGGGAGAGAGAGAGAGACTGGGAGAGAGGGAGAGGCCGAGGATAGTGAGAGAGGCTGGAGGGAGTGAGAGAGGCTGAGGAGATTGAGTGAGTCTGGGGAAAGAGTGAGACATGCTGGAGGAGAGTGAGAGAGGATGGGGAAGTGCGAGAGAGGCTGGAGGAAAGTGACAGATTTTACAGACAGTGAGAAAGGCTGTGGGAATGTGAGTGGCTTGGGGTGAGTCAGAGAGGCTGGGGGGAGAGTTAGAGAAATTTGGGGAGAGAGAGAGGCTGAGGCGAGTGAGAAAGGATGGGGTAGAATGAGAGAGGCTGGTGGAGTGGGAGAGAGGCTGTGCGGGGCGGGGGGAGAGTGATAGGCTGGGGGGAGTTAAACTGGCTGGAGGGGGTGGAGAGAAACTGGTGTAGCGTGAGCACGGTTGGTGGACAGTGATAGAGGCAGGGGGGAGAGTGAGAGAGACTGGAAGGAGGGTGAGATAAACTGGTGGGAGTGACAGAGGCTGGGGGAGAGTGAGAGGCTAGAGGGAGTGAGAGAGGCTGGGGCGAGTGAGAGGCTGGAAGGAGAGTGAGAGATGCTGGAGGAGAGTGAGAGAGTCCGGGGAAGAGCGAGAGAGGTTGGGGAGAGACTAAGAGATTGGGCGGGGTGAGAGAGGCTGGGAAGGAGGTTTAGAGATGCTGGCGGAAGTGAGAGAGGCTGGGTGAGTGTAACCGGATGGGGGAAGGTAAGAGAGGCTGGGGGAGAGAGAAAGAGAATGGTTGCAAACTGAGAGGCTGGGAAGAGGTAGGGCGGCTGGGGTAGTGAGAGCGGCTGGGGCGGGAGAGAGGCTGGGGGGAGTGTGAGTGAGGCTGGGCGAAGAGCGAGAAATGCTGGGGGTGGGAGAGAGGCTGGGGTTGAGTGAGAGAGGCTGAGGGTAAGAGTGTGAGAGGCGTGGGGAGAGTGAGTGTGGCTGTGCGGAGAATGAGAGAGATAGGGACGAGAGACATAGGCTGGGGAGAATGACAGAGGCTGGGGGACAGTGAGAGGCTGGGGGAATGAGGGAGACTGGGGATTGACAGAGATGCTGGGGACAGTGCGAGGGTCAGGGGAGCCTGAGAGAGGCTGAGGGTCGAGAGAGGCTGGGGGAGCGTGAGAGAGACTGGAGGGAGTGAGAGAGGCTGGAGGCAGAGGGAGAGGCTAAGGGGAGTGAGAGCGGCTGGGGTGAGTGAAAGGGGCTGCGGGAGAGTGACCGAGACTGGGGAATTGAGAGAGGCTGGGGGAGACTGAGAGAGGCTTGAATAGAATGAGTGAGACTGAGCAAGAGTGAGAGAGACCGGGGCGAGAGTCAGAGACTGGGGGTGAGAGAGAGGCTGGGGAAAGTGAGAGGGGCTGGGAGAGTGCGAGACGCTGCAGGCAGAGTGAGAGATGCTGGGTGGAGAGTGGAAGATGTTGGGGGAAATTGAAAGAGGATGGGGAGAGTGAAAGAGGCTGGGGGAGAGTGAGAGTGGCTGGGGGAAGAGGGTTAGAGGCTGGGGGAGAGTGAGAGAGCCTGGTGGAGAAATAATGAGATTGTGCGGAGAGTGAGAGGCTGGGGAGAGTGACAGAGGCCGGGCGAGAGCCAGAGACTGGGGGGAATGAGAGAGACGGGTGGATCGCAGGAGAGGCTGTGGGAGACTGAGTGAGGTTGGGGAGACAGAGAGAGGCTGAGGGGTGAGAGAGGCTGTGGATGATTGAGAGAGACTGGAGTGTGTCAGAGTGGGTGGGGGCAGAGGGAAAGGCTAGGGGGAGTGAGAGAGGTTGGGGCGAGGGAGAGGCTGGGGGGAGTGTGAGTGAGGCTGGGGGAAGAGCGAGAAATGCTGGGGGTGGGAGAGAGGCTGGGGGTGAGTGAGAGAGGCTGAGGGTAAGAGTGTGAGAGGCGGGGGAGAGTGAGTGTGGCTGTGCGGAGAATGAGAGAGATAGGGACGAGAGACATAGGCTGGGGAGAATGACAGAGGCTGGGGGACAGTGAGAGGCTGGGGGAATGAGGGAGACTGGGGATTGACAGAGATGCTGGGGACAGTGCGAGGGTCAGGGGAGCCTGAGAGAGGCTGAGGGTCGAGAGAGGCTGGGGGAGCGTGAGAGAGACTGGAGGGAGTGAGAGAGGCTGGAGGCAGAGGGAGAGGCGAAGGGGAGTGAGAGCGGCTGGGGTGAGTGAAAGGGGCTGCGGGAGAGTGACCGAGATAGGGGAATTGAGAGAGGCTGGGGGAGACTGAGAGAGGCTTGAATAGAATGAGAGAGACTGAGTAAGAGTGAGAGAGACCGGGGCGAGAGTGAGAGACTGGGGGTGAGAGAGAGGCTGGGGAAAGTGAGAGAGGCTGGTAAGTGCGAGACGCTGCAGGCAGAGTGAGAGATGCTGGGTGGAGAGTGGAAGATGTTGGGGGAAATTGAAAGAGGATGGGGAGAGTGAAAGAGGCTAGGGGAGAGTGAGAGTGGCTGGGGGAAGAGGGTTAGAGGCTGGGGGAGAGTGAGAGAGCCTGGTGGAGAATGAATGAGATTGTGGGGAGAGTGAGAGGCTGGGGAGAGTGACAGAGGCCGGGCGAGAGCCAGAGACTGGGGGGAATGAGAGAGACTGGGGGATCGCAGGAGAGGCTGTGGGAGACTGAGTGAGGTTGGGGAGACAGAGAGAGGCTGAGGGGTGAGAGAGGCTGTGGATGATTGAGAGAGACTGGAGTGTGTCAGAGTGGGTGGGGGCAGAGGGAAAGGCTAGGGGGAGTGAGAGAGGCTGGGGCGAGGGAGAGAGGCTGGAGGGAGTGAGAGAGACTGGGGGAGATGTGTGAGGCTGGGGGAAGAGAGTGAGAGATTGGGAGACGGGGAGAGAGGCTGGGGAAGACAGAGAAGCTGGGAGGACATTGAGAGAGGCTGGAGGGGAGAGAGAGAGACCTGGGAAGAGGGTGAGAGGACGGGGGGAGAGTGAGAGACTGGGGAGGGAAGTGAGAGAGGCTGGAGGAAGTGAAAGAATCTGGGGGAGTGTGAGAGGTTGGGGGAGTGTGAGAGAGGCTCGGAGGAGAGTGGGAGAGATTGTTGGGAGAGAGAGGCTGGGCGATTGAGAGAGGCTGGGTGAGAGTGAGTGTGGCTGGGGGGAGAGAGAGAGGCTGGGGGGAGATTGAGTGAGGTTGCGGGAAGAGCGAGAAATGCTGGGGGTGTATGGGAGGCAGGGGCGAGTGAGAGGGGCGGAGCGAGAGTGAGAGGCTGGTGGCGAAGGAGAGGCTGAGTGTTGTGGCAGGGGCTCGAGGGCGTGAGAGAAGCTGGGGGAGATTGAGTGAGACTGCGGGAAGAGTGAGAAAAGCTGGAGGAGAGTGAGTGTGGATGGGGGAGTGTGAGAGAAATTGGGGATTTTGGTGAGAGTGGGAAATGCTCTGAGAATGTGACAGTTTTGCGTGAGCGTCATGAGGCTGGGAGAGAGTGAGAGAAATTGTGGAGAGAGCGGGGCTGGGGATTGAGAAAGGATGGGGGAGAGTGAGAGAGGCCGGTGGAGTGGGAGAGAGGGTGGGGGGAAAAGGATAGCCTGAAGGGAGTGGGAGAGTCTAGGGGGATTGAGTGAGGCTGGCGAAGCGTGAGAGGGGTTGGTGGATCGTGATAGAGATTGGAGGGATTAAGGGAGACTGGGAGGAGAGTGAGAGAGACTGGTGGGAGTGACAGAGGTTGGGGGAGAGTGAGAGAGGATGGGGGAGAGTGCGACGCTGGGGGAAGTGTAAGTTGGGCTGGCGGAGAGGGCGACGCTGGCGGAGAGATTTAGAATGGGGCGAATGAGAGAGGCTGCGGGGAGAGGGAGCGATTGGGGGAGAGTGAGAGAAGCTGGGGGAAGAGTGTGACAGGCTGGGGAGAATGAGAAAGCTGGGCGGAGAATGAGCGAAATTGGAGGGAGAGAAAGATACTGCGGAAAGTGACAGAGGCAGGGGGAGATTCAGAGGCTGCGGGGAATGAGAGATCCTGAGGGTTTGACAGAGGGGTGAGGGAGAGTGAGAGAGGCTGGGGAGATTGAGAGAGGCTGAGTGCAGAGAAAGTCTCGGGGACAGTGAGAGACTGAGGGGGAGAGAGAGAGGATGGGAGAAGAGTGAGAGAGGATGGGAGAAGAGTGAGAGAGGTGGAAAGAGTGAGAGAGGCTGAGGGAGAGTGAGAGAGGTTGGGGAAGAGTGTGAGAGCCTGGGGTAGGGTGAGAGAGACTGGGGGAGAGAGAAATGTTGGGGGGAATGACCAAGACTGTCGGGATTGATAGAGAGGCTGGGGGAGACTGAGAGAAGCAGAGCTGATGAGAGAGACTGAGGGGAAAGAGAGGCTGAGTAAGGGTTAGAGAGACTGTAAGGATTGAGAGAGGCTGGGGGAGAAGAAGAGGCAAGCGTGATGACAGAGTCTCGGGCGAGGGAGAGAGGCTGGTGGAAGTGAGAGAGGCTGGGGAGAGTGTGAGGCTGGGGGCAGAGTAATTGAGGCTGGGGGCAGAGGGTGAGGCTGGGAGGAGTGAGAGAGGCTGGGGGGGTGAGCGAGGCTGGGGGCCGAGGGAGAGATGCTGGGGGAAGAGAGAGAGGTTGGGGGAATGAGAGAGATTGGGGGGATTGATAAAGAGGCAGGGGGAGACTGAGAAAAGATGTGCTGATGAGAAAGGCTGAGGGGAGAGAGAGTCTTGATGAGCGTGAGGGAGACAGGAGGGAGTGAGAGGCTGGGGAATAATGAGAATGGCTGGGAGACAGTGAAAGACTGCTGGAGAGGGAAAGAGGATGGGAAGAGAGTGAGAGATTAGGGGGCGGGGAGAGAGGCTTGGGAGGGAAGTGAGAGAGGCTGGGGGAAGTGCGAGACTCTGGGAGAGGGTGAGAGGCTGGGGGGAGTGTGAGAGAGCTTGCGGGGAGAGTGGGAGAGATTGGTGGGAGGGAAAAGCAGGGGAGATTGAGAGAGGCTGCGTGAGTGTGAGAGCGACTGGGCGGAGAGCGAGAGGCTGGGGGAGAGAGTGAGTGAGGCTGCGGGAAGAGTGAGAAAAGCTGGTGGAGAGTGAGAGGCTGAAGGTGAGTGAGAGAGGCGAAGCGAGAGTGAGAGAGGCTGGGGGAGAGGGAGAGCTGCATGGAGTGTGAGATGCTTGAGGGACTGAGAGCGGCTGGGGTCGTTGACTGAGTCTGGGTGAAGACTGTGAGGGGCGGGAGGAGAGTCAGAGAGGATGGGGGAGTGTGAGAGAGGCTGGAGGAGAGTCAGAGAGTTTGGGGAGTGTGAGAAAGGCTGTGGGAAGGTTAGAGGCTTGGGGAGAGTGAGAGAGCCTGGGGGAGAGTGAGAGCAATGGGGGAGACAGGGAGGCTGCGTCGAGTGAGAAAGAGTGAGTGTGAGAGAGGCCGGTGGAGTGGGAGAGAGGTTGGGGGCACAAAGATAGGCTGGGGGGAGTGGGAGAGGCTGGGGGGATTGAGTGAGGCTGGTGGAGTGTAAGAGGGACTGGTGGATAGTGAGAGTGGCTCAGAGGAGTAAGAGAGACTCTGGAGAGTGAGAGAGGCTGGGGGCGAGAGAGAGGCTGGGGGGAGAGTGAGAGTGGCTCGGGGAATAGAGAGAGACTGGGGGAGTGAAAAATGCTGGGTGGGAGAGATAGAGGATGGGAGACGAGTGAGATCTTGGTGCGGCAGAGAGAGGCAGAGGGAGAGTGAGAGAGGCTGTGGGGAGATAGAGAGGCAGGGAGGTGAGCGAGAGAGGCTGTGGAGTGAAAGAGCCGCTGGGAGGAGAGCGAGAGAGGTTGCAGGAGAGTGAGAGAGACTGGGGAAGAGTGAGAGAGGCCGGTCGGAGAGTGAGATATTTGGGGGTGAGAGAGAGGCTGGGGAGGGGAGTGAGACAGGCTGGAGGAAGTGGTAGATGCTGGGAGAGTGTGAGAGGATGCGGGCATAGTGAAAGAGGCGGGGGGGCTGGAGAGTGGGAGATGCTGAGGAAGAGTGCGAAAGGAAGGGGAGAGTGAGAGAGGTTAGGGAAAGAGTGAGAGTTAATGGGGAAGAATGTGAGAGGCTGGGGGAGAGTGAGAGAGGCTGGGGAGACTGAGAGAAGCAGAGGGGAGAGAGAGGTTGTGGGAGAGTGAGAGAGACTGGAGGGAGTCAGAGATGTTGTTGGCAGAGAGAGATGCTAGGGGGACTGAGAGAGTTTGGGGCGACAGAGAGAGGCTGAAGGGAGTGAGAGAGTCGGGGAGAGTGCGAGTCTGTGGTAAGGTTAAGTGAGGCTTGGGAGAGAGTGAGAGGCTGCGGGGAGAGAGAGAGACTGCGAGAGTGAGAGAGGCTCCAGTGTACAGGGAGAGGCTGGGGGTGTTGGGAGAGACTGGGGGGCGTGAAAGCGGTTGGTGGAGAGTGAGAGAGGGTGGGGAACAAATGAGACTAGCTGCGGAAGAGTGAGCGAGGCTGTGGGGTGAGAGAGAGGCTGGGAGAATGTGAGAGCGGCTGGGGCAGTTTGAGAGGCTGGGGAGTGAGAGAGGGTGGGGGCCGAGGGAGAGATACTGGGGGAAGAGAGAGAGGTTTGGGGAATTAGAGAGATTGGGGGAATTGATAGAGAGGCTGGGGGAGACTGAGAGAAGCTGTGCTGATGAAAGAGGCTGAGGGGAGAGAGAGGCTGGGTGAGAGTAAGAGAGACAGGAGGGAGTGAGAATGGTTTGGGGAGTGAGAGAGGCTGGGGAGAATGAGAGTGGCTGGGAGACAGTTAATGACTTGTGGAGAGAGAGAGAGGATGGAAAGAGAGTGAGAATTTGGGGGGCGGGGAGAGCGGCTGAGGGAGATTGAAAGCGGCTTGGGTCGAGAGAGAAGCTGGGAGGAGAAAGAGAGGCTGGAGAAGTGTGAGAAATTTGGGGGCGGGGAGAGAGGCTGAGGAGGGAAGTGAGAGAGGCTGGGGGAAGCGCGAGAGTCTGGGAGAGTGTGGGAGGCTGGGGGGAGTGTGAGAGAGGTTGTGGGGAGAGTGGGAGAGATTGGTGGGAGGGAGAGGCAGGGGAGAATGAGAGAGGCTGGGTGAGTGTGAGAGCGACTGGGGGAGAGAGAGAGGCTGGGGGAGACAGTGAGTGAGGCTGTGGGAAGAGTGAGAAAAGCTGGTGGAGAGTGAGAGGCTGGACGTGAGTGAGAGAGGCAAGGCGAGAGTGAGAGAGGCTGGGGGAGAGGGAGAGGCTGAGTGGAATGAGACAGGCTGGAGGGAATGAGAGAGGCTGGGGGGGTTGATTGAGTCTGGGCGAAGACTGAGACAGGAGGGAGGAGAATCAGACAGGATGGGTGAGTGTGAGAGAGGCTGCAGGAGATTCAGAGAGTTTGGGGGTCTGAGAAAGGCTGTGGAAAGATTAGTGGCTTGGGGAGAGTGAGAGAGGCTGGGGGAGAATGAGAGCAATTGGGGGAGACAGGGAGGCTGTGTCGAATGAGAAAGAGTGAGTGTGAGAGAGGCCAGTGGAGTGGGAGAGAGGTTAGGGGAGCAGTGATAGGCTGGGGGGAGTGGGAGAGGCTGGGGGGATTGGGCGATGCAGGTGGAGTGTAAGAGGGGCTGGTGGATAGTGAGAGTAGCTCGGGTGAGTAAGAGAGGCTGGCGGCGAGTGAGTGGCTGGGGTAGAGTGAGAGTGGCTCGTGGAGTAGAGAGCGGCTGGGGGAGTGAAAGATGCTGGTTGGGAGAGATAGAGGATGGGAGAAGAGTGAGAGATTCGTGGGGCAGAGAGAGGCTGAGGGAGAGTGAGAGAGGCTGTGGGTAGAGAGAGTGGCTGGGAGGAGAGCGAGAGAGGCTGTGGGGTGAGAGAGAGGCTGGGGGAAGAGGGTGACAGGCTGCGGGAGAGTGAGAGAGACTGGGTGGATATTGAACGAGATTGGGAGGCGAGAGAGAGGCTGCGGAGAGTGACAGAGGCAGGGGTAGACTCAGAGTCTGGGGGAATGAGAGATACTAGTGTGATTGAAAGAGAGGCTGGGGACAGTGAGAGACTGAGGAGTAGCGAGAGGATGGGAGGAGAGTGAGAGATTGTGGGGTGGCGGAGAGAGAGAGGCTGAGGGACAGTGAAATAGGCTGGGGAGAGAGAGAGGCTTGGGAGAGAGAGAGGCTGGGAAGAGAGTGACATAGGCTGGAGGAGAGGGAGAGAGACTGGTAAAGAGTGAGAGAGTCTGGGGGGAGTAAGGGAGTCTGGGGTGAGTGAGAGAGACTGGGTGGAGCGAGAGAGGCTGCCAGGGAAAGTGAGAGACTGCGGGGCGGGGGGGCGGGGGGATAGAGAGAATGGGAGGAGTGTGAGAGACTGGGTGACAGAGAGAGAGAGGCTCTGGTGAGTGAGAGAGTCAGGGGGAGCGTGTGAGGCTGCAGGGAGAGTGAGAGACTGCGGGGGGAGAGAGAGATGTTGAGAGGAGTGTGAGAGACTGGGAGACAGAAAGAGAGGATGGGGAGAGTGAGAGAGTCTGGGAGGAGCGAGAGAGGCTGGGAGGTTAGTGAGAGACTTGAGGGGGAGAGAGAGAGGTTGGGAGGAGAGTGAGAGACTGGGGGACAGAGAGAGAGGCTGGGGAGAGAGTGAGAGGGTGTGTGGCAGTGAGAGACGCTGGAGGAAATTATGAGAGGCTGCGGTACAGTGAGAGACGCTGAGGGGAGAGAGAGGTTGGGGAGAGTGAGAGAGGTTGTGGGAGAGTGAGAGAGGCTGATGAGAGAGCGAGGCTGGGGGAGAGTGAGAGAGGCTGGAGGGAGCGAGAGAGGCTGGGGGAGAGTGAGTGAGGCAAGGGACGTGTGGGAGAGGCTGGGGGTAGAAGGAGAGGCTGAGGGTGTGAGAGGCTGGAGGGAGTTCAAAAAGGCTGCGGGAGAGTGAGTGAGGCTGAGGAAAGAGTGAGTGACGCTGTGGAGAGTGAGAGAGGCGGGGGGAGAATGAGAGAGGCTGGCGAGAGTAAGAGTGCTGGGGTAGAGGGCGAGAGACTGGGGGGAAGAGTGTGAGAATCTGGGAGAGAGGGTGAGAGGCTGGGGGAATTGACAGCGAGACTGAGAGAGAGAGAGAGAGATCCTGAGGGGAGAGAGAGGCTGGGTTAGAGTGAGAGAGACTGGAGGGAGTGAGAGAAGCTGAGGGCAGAGTGAGAGTTTAGGGGTAGTGACAGAGGCTGTTGCGAATGTGAGAGGCTGAAAGGAGTGAGAGAGGCTGGGGATGATTGTGAGGCTGTGGAAGAGTAAGTGAGGCTTTGGGGGGAGACAGGTTGAAGCTCGGAGGTGGAGAGGGTGATGCTGGGGAAGTGAGCGAGACTGGGAGAGTGAGAGGGGCTGTGGGTGAGTGAGTAAGGATGGGGAACGAGTGTGAGGGGCTGTTCGAGTGTGAGAGAGGCTGGGGGTATGAGAGAGGCTGGTGGGAGAGTGAATGAAGCTGGGGAGTGAGAGAGGCAGGGGGACTGACAAACTGGGAGGAGAGAGAGAGGATGGGAGGAGAGTGAGAGATTGCAGGCGGAGCGAGAGCCTGAGGGATAGTGAGAGAGGCTGGGGGAGAGAGAGAGGCTGGGATGAGAGTGAGAGAGGCTGGAGGAGAGTGAGAGACACTGGGGAAGAGTGAGAGAGGCTGGGGGAAGTGATAGAGGCTGGGGGAATGAGAAAAGCTTTAGGTAGAGTGAGAGCGGCTGGGGGACGAGTGAGAAATGCTGGGGGAGAGTGAAAGGCTGGGGCGAGTGAGAGAGGCAGGGGGAGAGTGAGAAAGGCTGGGGGAGAGGGTGACGGTAAGGGGAGTTAGAGAGGGTAGAGGGAGTGAGAGAGGCTCAGGGACATTGATTGAGTCTGGCGGAAGAGTGAGAGATGCTGGAGGAGAGTGAGATAGATTGCGGAGAGAGACAGAGAGGCCGGGGCGAGTGAGAAAGGCTGGGGGAGAGTGAGCTACGTCGGTGGAGAGGGAGAGCGGCTGGGGGGTGAGAGTGATATGCTGGCGGGAGTGAAAGAGGCTGGGGGGAGAAGTGAGAGGCCGAGGGGAGAAAGAGAGAGGCTGGGGAGAGGGAGAGGCTGAGGGGATTTGGAGAGGCTGGAGGGAGTGAGAGAGGCTCGGGGTCATTGATTGAGTCTGGGGAAATAGTGAGAGAGGCTGGAAGATGATGAGAGAGGATGTGTGAAGAGTTAGAGAGGCTAAGGGAGAGAGAGGCTGGGAGAGAGTGAGAGAGGCTCGAGGAGCGTTAGAGGCCGGGGGGAATGAGAGAGGCTGGAGGGAGTGAGAGAGGTTGGGGGCGAGTGAGTGATGCTGGGTGAAGAGATAGATAGGTCAGTAAAGTGTGAAAGAAGTTGAGGGAGAGTCAGTGAGGCTGGGGGGAGAATGAAAGAGATTGGGGTGAGAGGGAGAGGCTGGTGAGTGTGACAGAGGCTTTGGGCGAGTAGAAGCTGGGGGGAATGAGAGAGTCTGGGTTGAGTGAGAGAGGTTGAAAGGAGTGAGAGAGGTTGGGGGAAGAGTGTGAGGCTGGACGAAGAGTAAGTGAGGCTGGGGGGTGTGGGAGAAGCTGGGGGAGAGAGAGAGAGACTGGGGAAGTGAGAGAGGCTGGGGTGGAGAGGGAGAGGCTGGGGGGTGTGAGAGACTGAGGAATTGAGAGGGGCTGCGGGGGAGTGAGAGAGGCTGGTGGGCGTGTGAAAGGCTGCGGTGAGTCTGAGTGAGGATGGGGGAGTGAGAGAAGCTGTGGAGAGTGCGATTGCCTGGGAGAGTGAGATGCTGGGGCAGTGAGAGAGGCTGGGGGAGACTGCGAGAGGCTCGGGGATAGTGAGAGACTGGGGTGGCGGGGAGAGCATGAGAGGAGAGTGAGAGATGTGGGAATTAGAGTAGCTGAGGGAGAGTCAGAGACTCGGAGAAGAGAGAGAGACGCTGGGAGGAGAGTGAGAGAGTCAGGAGGAGAGTGAGAGAGGTTGGGGAAGAGTGAGAGAGGCAGGGGAAGAGTGAGAGAGCCTTGGAGGAGTGAGAGACACTGGGGGAGCATGGGAGAGGCTGGGTTAAGTGGGAATTGCTGGGGGATAGTGAGAGAGGCTTGGGAAGTGGGGGTGGCCGGGGAGAGTGAGAGAGTCTGGGGGAAGGGTGAAAGGCGCTGGGGGAGGGTGAGAGAAGCGGCGGCGAGTGAGATTGGCTGTGGGAGAGTGAGAGAGGCTTGGGGGAGCGTGAGAGGCTGGGTGGAGAGTGAGAGAGGCTGGAAGGAGAGTGAGAGTGGCTGACGCTGGGATACAGAGACATGGGTTTGGGGGAAGACCGATCACGTTATTCCAAGTCCCAACAAGGAACATCGTTGGAGCGGTTGATATCCAGAAATCACGACTGTCAATATTTACAGGATTCCCAATAAACCTGGGGAGGGGGGCGGGTGTCAAGGACGCACTTGCGTTTGTGTAAGGCACTTCAGCTGCGAGAGGGATGTACTTGGAATGGGGTCAGATACTTCAGCTGGGTAACGCATGCACGGACTGGGATAAGGCATTTTTGCTCAGGGAGGCATGCACTTGGACTGGGATAAGGCACTTCGGCTGAGGGAGGCATGCTCGTGGACTGGGCAAGGCACCTAGAACATAAGATTTAGGAGCAGGAGTAGGTTTTTCGGCCCCTCGAGCTTTCTCCACCATTCAATAAGATCATCGCTGACCTGATCATGGACTCAGCTCCAATTCCCCGCCCGCTCCCCATAACCGCTTATGCTTTATCGTTTAAGAAACTCTCTATTTCTGATAAATGTATTCAATGTCCCAGCTTCCGCAGCTCTCTGAGGCAGCAAATCCCGCAGACTTGCAAACCTCTGAGAGAAGAAATTTCTCCTCATCTCTGTTTTCCACGTGTGGCCTCACCAATACCTTATGTAACTGTAGTAAGACTTCCTTGCTTTTATAATTCATTCCCTTTGCAATAAAGATACCATTGGCTTCCCTGATCACTGTTTTACCTGCATGCTATCATTTTTTATTTCATGCACAAGTACCCCCAGGTCCCGCTGTACTGCGGCTCTTTACAATTTTTCTTCATTTAAGTAACAACTTGCACTTTGATTTTTTGCCCACTCACTTAGCCTATCTATGTCCTTTGGCAGATTTTTTGTGTCGTCCTCACACATTGCTTTTCCTCCCAACTTTGTATCATCAGCAAAATTGGCTGCGTTACAAACAGTCATTGCTCCAAGTCGTCAATATAGATGATAAATAGTTTGGATCCCAGCAATGATCCCTGCGGCACCCCACTGATTGCTGGTTGCCAACGAGAGATTGAACAATTTATCCCGACTCTCTGTTCTCTGTTATTTAGCCAATCCGCTATCCATGCTAACATATTACCCCCAACCCTGTGAACTTTTATCTTGTGCAATAACCTTTTCTGTGGCACCTTGTCAAATGTCTTCTGGAAGTCCACATCCATTTGTTCCCTTTATCCACCCTGTTCGTTACATCCTCAAAGAACTCCATCAAAGTTCTCAAACATGACTTTCCCATCTTAAATCCATGTTAGAAACATAGAAACATAGAAAATAGGTGCAGGAGTAGTCCATTCGGCCCTTCTAGCCTGCACCGCAATTCAATGAGTTCATGGCTGAACATGCAACTTCAGTACCCCATTCCTGCTTTCTCACCATACCCCTTGATTCCCCTCGTAGTAAGGACTCCATCTATAGAAACATAGAAATTAGTATCACGCAACCGCTGAACAGCCCATCCCTCAAGCACTGGCTCGACAGAAAACTAGAGTCTCCGATGAAAATATCGGAAACGCAAATCACCAGATATTGCCAAAACCCGGGATTGAATCAGGGACCTTTAGATCTTCAGTCTAACGCTCGTCCCAACTGAGCAATTTCGGCCGGATTCTGCCAGACCGAATTTTGACTCTGCCAGACCGAATTTTGCTTTTCCAAATGTCTTGCTACTGCTCCTTTAATAATGGACTCCAATATTTTCCCAACCACAGATGTTAAGCTAACTGGTCTAAAGTTTCCTGCTTTTTGTCTGCCTCCTTTTTTGAATAGGGGCGTTACATTTGCAGTTTTCCAAACTGCAACGGCTAGGGTAGGCATGCACGTGGAATGGGATAACGCACTTCCGCTGGTAGAGGGATGCACTTGGCCTGGTGTAAGGCACGTCAGCTGGGTTGGCTTGCACTTGGACTGTGGTAAGGCACATCGGCTGGGGAGGGATGTGATTGGACTGGGGTAAGGCACTTTGGCTGGCCCTTCCTGACTTCTTGGGTGCTCTGTCCCCTTTTCCTTAAGGAAGTCAAAGTACTTCGAGTTATAATTTGCAAAGTCAGTGGTACCTTGGGATGTGTGGTTCAATTTACACATTCCAGAAATTCAGGATTTGGTGTATCCCCCAAGCGGACCAATCATAGACAAAGGTTAGAGCCTGCTGGCCATTTTTGCAGTACCAATAAGAACATCATATCATAACATCATTCGGCAGTCAACATAGTTTTTTGAAAGGGAAATCATGTTTGACATATTTATTAGAGTTTTTAAGGATGTAACTGGAAGGGTAGATAAAGGAGAACCACTGGATGTAGTATAGTTGGATTTCTAAAAGGTGTTCAATAAGGTGCCACATAAAATGTTGTTACACAAGTTAAGGAATGATTGGTTTGGAGATGATGTATTTGCATGGATAGAGGACTAGTTAACGGATAGCAAACAGAGTGCAGGGATAAACGGGTCTTTTTCAGGTTGGCAGGCTCTAAATGGTGGAGTGCCACAAGGATCAGTGCTGCAGTCTCAGCTATTTACAATCTATATTAATGACTGAATGAAGGGACCGAATGTAATGTATCCACATTTGCTGCCGATACAATGCTAGGTGGGATAGTGAGCTGTGAGGAGAAGATAGATAGACTTCTTGAGTGGGTAGTAAGGTACAATATGGAGTATGATGTAGGAAAATGTGAGGTTATGGAAGAAATAATAAAATACAGAATATTTTTGAAACTGTGGGAAAGTTTTAAGGTGGTGTTCAGAAAGACGTGGGTGGCCTCATACAAGAAACACAGAATGCTAGCATGCAGGTAATAAGGAGGGCAATATTGTCAGCGTGTTGGAGTGTAAGTGTATGGAAGTCTAGCAACAACTGGGTATTTTGATCTCCTTATCTAAGGAAGGATATATTTGCTTTGGAGTCAGTACAACAAAGGTTCACTGTATTGATTCCTGTGATGAGAGGGCTGTCTTATGTTGAAAGATTGTGTAACATGGGTCCATAAACTCTGGAGTTCAGAAGAATGAGAGGTGCTCTTAGTAAAACATACACGATTCTAAAGGGGACTGGCAGTTTAAATGCTGAGATTTTTTTTCCCCTATCTGGAGTATCTTGAACTCGGGGAACTCGGCCGTACATGCTTCTCAACTAGGACGTTTTCTTTGAAACCTGAAACAGGGAGACAAAGATGTAAATATTAACACAACAACAACTTGCATTTATGTAGCTCCTTTAACATAGTAAGACGTTACAGGGCGCTCCGCGAAAGCTTAAGATAAATCAAATTATGCTGACACTGAACCACATAAAAGATAACTTACGGCAGATGCTCAAAAGCTTGGTCAATGAGGTAGGTTTTAAGGAGCATCAATCCTGACATCTTTTTGAAACACCCTAAATCAGGAGTATTAATCAGTGTCATTTCCTCTAGGTCTGAAAGTTGTGAGAAGTTGGCTTTTGATTGGAAACATGGGTGTCGAATTCACATGATTAGATAGGATAGTCAGTGCAAAAATAGGCTAGTCAGCCCAACCTGTCAATATCGACGTTTGTGAACCACTGGAGCATCCTCCCGTCTTTCCGCATCCAGCACTATCAGCATATCCCTCCATTCAGTTCTCCCTCATATATTTATCTAACCGTTCCTTACATGCATCTATAATATTAGATTCAACAACTCTGGTGATAGCGACTTTTACATTCTGACCACTCTCTGCGAAAATAAGTTTCTTCTTAATTCCCAATTTGATTTGTTGCTGATTTTTCTTACACTGATGATCTCTAGTAATACTCTTCCCTGCAAGTGGAAACACTCTGTATCTATTCTAACAAAACTTTCAAGATATTAAAGAGCTCTAATAGGTCATCCCTTAGATTTCTCGTTTCACGACAAAATAAATTGAGCCTGTCGATTCCTTCCTGATAGTATACCATCTTCTCTGCAGCTATCCAGTGCCTTGCTATCTTCTTTTTAATATGGCGACCAGAATTGCACACAGTACACCTAATGTCGTCGAACTGTAGAGTGTTCTGCATTGGTCGGTTTTAAAATGGCGTGGTCAGGCTGTCTGGTCTCATTAAAAGGGGCTTGCACTTCATCTTTTGAGGAGACATTTCACGGGCATCCTGTAGTAACTGAAGGCCATTTGCTTACAGAAGCTGATTGTACATTTTCAACATTGTCGATCTGGGTGCACGGGCAGGACACGTCGTGATGGGGACTTGTTGCCACGTATTTCTGTATGGATGCAAAACGCCTGAAATGGAATAGCTGAGTTGACCTAGATGGTCGATGAGATTAAAGGCGATGGACTGCTAATGGATTGTGCTCATTTACTGTGTTAAGCGTTTGTTGCTGATAAACCTTCCAAGCATTTGACTGAATATTACATAAATTAGGCTTTGAATCCAAATCTCCTCAAAACTGCAATTTCGTGATAACATTATGGTACATACCATAAATAAACACCTTATCCATTGTGCTGTGCGCTCACTGACTAAGTCACGGTGATTTCTTATTTTTTCTTGATATGCCCACTGAATTAACTGACTGGAGGAATTGTATTAACTCCTCGTGACCGTCTCGGCTCATCCCTGGGCCGAATTGAGGGTGGGGCGAGAAACTTTTGCAACAAAAACTAGAACTGAAACATTATTGTTCTTTAAGGAAGGGTAAATGACCCGTACATTCATATTTTACATTTGGACACAGTCCCATCCCTCTCTCATGATGCTTAATCCCCTCTTAGCGGGACTGGAGAATCATGTTCGAAAAGGAGTCTCATGGTCTGCTCAGCAGAAAGTCAATGTTCTGTATGTTCATTCAGATAGCTTTCCAACTGGACACAGGCATCCAACTGCCGTGCGAGCACTTTTGCCTATTCCAAGTCAACAATATTCGAATGTCTTCACAAAGCTAGTTTTGAATAAGCGACCTGTATTATCAAATAACATTTTGCAGCATTAATAGCTCTATATTATCGTCTGTCTCGGCATCCTCATAAGTTACACTCTACCTGAAGAAAACTGTAATCGGTGCTGCTTTATTTCACTGCGAGCGCGAAGGAACATATCTGTGAAGATATTTGCACCGGATTTACACCATTCCTGGCCTATAGCCCAGGTCTTTCATTATCCATTTCTGCCCTCGTTGCAGGTTAGATCAGCCAAGGCCGTCCATTGAAGCCTGAGAAGTCAGTCAGCGAAAACAAGAGAAATACAAGAGACAGAGATAGGGAGAGATAGAAAGATGCATGCGACGACAATAACAGAAAAGATCATTGCAGATTGAGGGGAAAACCTTTTGCTCCCTTGAAATGTTGAAAAACGTAAAAGAAAATTGGGTGAAAGCTTAAACCTGCCTTCCTCCCTGGCGGATCTCTCAGGTTCTAAGAGAGGGAAATGTAGCCCGGCAGCTAGAGTTATTATTTATTCGAACACTGAATGGAGCTTTAACCAGTGTAGCGGCGAGCAGGTTTTCAGGCTGAGTGAATTTCAGGCCCAAAATAAATAAATCTTCCGGCTGTCGCAGACAGTTGCAGTTTGCTGCAACCTTATACTTTCCAGTCTCGGAACCAGCCAACACTGTCCTATGGGGAAAGGAAAGGGGAGTGTGACTAGCTGAGAGCTGGCACGCTCTCGATGGGGCGAATGGCCTCCTGCTGTGCGGTAACCATTCTATTAATTCTTATTTGGACTTTGATAGGACTTGAATCGACAAGTTTAAATGTTTCTATAGAACAGAATCAGCGAGAATTCTAATTCACGAATCATTGTAACACTGAGCACAACATTTATAGCGAAATGTTCAGGAAAATCCTTGTTTCTGTTGAATGTGGTGCAGGAATTAAGTAGAGATAACCAATGCGTTTATATATCTTCTATTTGAAATCGAGTGTGTTTCCGGCACATTATTCTGTACATCAGAGTTACTGATTAAATGTCAAAACGCCTCCACTCCATCCCAAAAATAAGTATAACTCTAATCCTCCGTTGCAATATTGTTAAAAAGAGGAAACTAAGTGCTGGAATAAAACCGCGAATATGTCGATAACGTTTGGGGATAGATGAATTGTACCTTCGATTCCTGTGGAAATGTGATAAGCAAAGCCATCAACTGTTCTCGGTGATGCCCGAACTCACAACCTCGGCTTTTCTCCGAAGCTTGCACTACCATACAAGTACAGCGTCCTATCCGATTCCATTGCCAGAAGTGCGTGCGGATGCTGTGTGGTATTAATGCTCCCATTATGCAGCTGCCTGTTGCACCTGTCTTATAATTCCTCCCCGAAAAATCTATCGAGGCTGGGGGTCAATTGATATTTTGAAAATTCACATTGATCGATTTTTGTTGGGCAAGGATACAAACATTTATGGAATCATCGCAGCCAAATGGAATTAAGAATTAGTTAGTTAAAAGTGACAGAAACAGAAAGAGCTGCAAACAAACGTTGCATTTTATTCATCCTTAACAGCAACAATATCCGTGCTGTGCGCAATTATGCTGTGGTCATCGAAAAACTCCCTAAACTTCCGAAACTCCCGTGGCTTTTCTGTGGCTCTCTTTCCGCTCTTCCCTTCCTCCTGCATGCTGCCAGTTTTTAAACCTTGTTTTAAATGTTGCTCTGGGAAGGGCATTCGACAGTCTCAGAACCATCTCTACCGTTTCATTGTTTAATTTCTATGTTTATTACTAATGAAACTCCTTGAGCTACAATGGTAGCGCTTGCGACAAAGTAATAAAAAGCGGCTTTTTGGAAACACATTGTGATCATAGTTTGGTTTTGTACATAATTGAACCTATTCTGTTCGATGGACTGTTATTTTGACAATAAACTATATCTTGTTAGAAATGTTGGCTCATTAGTTCCGTAGTGTCAGATGACGAACTGTTTGATGCCCTCATTTATTTCATATCGGGAACAGACACGGGTATTCATTCAGAAATAACCCATAGATTGACACTGAGGTGACCGCAGTGAGAGAGACAGACAGCAGCGGGGCATATGGCGGAATCGACAAGAGAGATGGACAAATACAAAACAGCCACAGACTCTGAAAAGTACGAACATTAGAAATAAGAGCATTGGTGGCTGTAGGTGAGGCTCGAACTCACAACCTCTGCATTTCCCGGGCCCGTAATTTAATAGAAGTACGGCACGCTAACCAATTGCGCCACTGTATCTGCACAAATTATGGTCTCGGTGCTCTCATCATACAGCTGCCTGTTCTACCTGTCTTTCAAGCAAGAAGAAAACGATTCATCGAATCATTCAGCACAGAAGGAAGCTTTTCATCCCATCGTGTCTGTGCCGGTTCTCTGCATGAAGCCTTCAGTTAATATGACTCCATGAATTTGCGCCATAGACGTGTTTTATTTTTGGGTGTAATGTTTTGTTATTTCTCATGAATTTGGATGTCCATGCAGGAAATGTATAAATATATTTGTGCATCTATCTGTGAGATGTAAATAAAATTGTGTGGAACCTTGATAATCAAATTATTTGTGTTCATCTCTGTGTTATTATAAATGTATTTGTTTTTATGTCTGTTTTCTTTATGAATTTATCTCCAAGTATATCTATGTTATAATTATATTTACGTTTATTTGCGAGGTATTTACAAGTAACATAGATACAGATATATACACAGTAAATACATTCATAACAAGCACAGTTTCGCCATAATACTATTATAAATAACGTTGTAGTATTCATATACATAAACACTGACACGGATATACAAAAATATATTTATATCCCACAGAACAAATTATAAATTAACACAGAGACACCAAAATATATTTAGAGCTATCACTGATCAAAGAACATTTTACTCTCTACGGTGCTCAGCAAATTCTGCTGTGCCTGTGTTTCCTGTGCATGTGCTCGGTGTAAGGGAAAGTTTGGCTGTGCCGTCGTATATCGTTTCACAAGGATGCGCTGAAATGCGCTGTCTGAGACCACGTTCACTGCTATATTTGATATCTTGTAATCATTTGGACCTATGTATAAAGGCATAATTACAACATCGACAGATGTTTCAGCCTGGTACACAAATCCACTGCTAAATTAATTCAACCACTCACCAGCCCCAGTTGTTAAACTTCCTGCGACGAATTTGGTCCAATCTCTGTTGATGTACAACCCGACCTACTGCAACAGGTCCCTCCTCCGCCAGAACTGTTCCCAATGCCCCAGGATTCAGTAGTCCAACTTTGTGCACCGTTTATCCAGACACACGTTGCTATTTCTAAACTCAATAGCGCCGGGCACTGGGAATAATCCATAGAATACCTCTGTGTTCCTGCTCATTAATTTCCTCAATTGCACCTGAAACTCTGACTGAAGGAACTCATCCCCTTGTTTCCTTATGTCATTGGTTAGCACCAAGCTAACGGCTTATGCTGCTCCCCTTCAGCCCGAAAAATGTTTTGTACCCACTCAGTGATGTTCTTTCGCTGGCAGCAGGGATGATACACACCACCTATGACACACGTTTGCCATTGAAGAAAGGTACTGAATTTCGATTCCCCAATGACGTTAACTTATGTTACTTTTTAGTTTCAAAAACAAAGGAATGCGAATCCTGTAAATCTGAAATGAAATCAGAAAATGTTGGATATACTCAGCCAGTCAGGCAGCATCTCTGCAAAGATTTCTGATGACGGGGTCGTGATTAAATGTCATTCACGTGATGCCATCCCAGGAATTTGAATCCCTCCCTCTTGCACCACTGCTCAAGCCACGTATTTATTCTAACTATACTGCTCCCTCTACTCTGTTTAGAACGTGGCACTGGTAGCAATCCAGAGATTACTACCTTTGAAGTCCTACTTTTTAATTTAGCTCTAAGCTCCCTAAATTCAGCTTGTAGGACCTCTTCCCACTTCTTACCTATATCTTGGTACCTACATGTGCCGTGACAACTGGCTGTTCACCCTCCCTCTCCAGAATGCTCTGCAGCCGCTCCGAGATATCCTTGACCCTTGCACCAGGGTGCCTTTCCCTTGTAAGACATCTCCCCCAACAGTATCCAAAACGGTATATATGTTTTGGTGGGAGATGACCACAGGGGATTCCTGCACTACCTCCCTGCTCTTGCCTTGTCTCTTGATCACCAAATCACTATCTGTCCAAACCTTACCTGCGATGTGACCAACTCACGAAATGTGCTTTGCACAAAATTCTCAGCATCGCGCATTCTCCAGAGTGAGTCCATCGGCCGCTCCAGTGCCGTCATGTGGTCTGTCAGGAGCTGCAGCTTGACACACTTCCCGCACACATAGTAGCCAGGCCTGACTTCCCACCTAGCACAGGAGGAGCATGACACGGGTCCGAGCTCGACTGCCATAACTTAACCCTTAAATTAATTTACTTATTAAAATTTAATTAACAACCAAACAGCTACTTAGTAGTTCGCTGCCAATTAAACCAATCTAAAATTCAGTCTAAAAGAGAGTTATACTTATCAGTCGAACATCCAACCACTTATCTACTTGGCTGTGACGTCACCTCTCGTTTTCGCACCCCTCTATCTTTGTCTGCAACTGGTTGGGCTGGTGCCTGGGCCTCCGTCTCCTACTCATGCACTCCTTATCAGCTGCTCTAATGTCAGCACTGGTAGGAAAAACAAGCCAAAACAGCACCGGCCACCCCCACTTGCCTGAACTCACCCACTTTCCAAGCTCACAAATGTCACTCTATGCTGTTGCACTCCGTGCTCTGCACGAGCTGCCTCTTTTTAAACTGTATCTAGGTCAGATGACTCACTACTGGTCAGTCGTTTACAGAACTGTTTTTAACTAGCTGCTAATTGCCTCCGACTGAGAGTAACCTTGTTTTTCTCTGCCGAAACCTGAAAGATTCCCAACTATTTAACTTTTCTCCTTTAAATTAAACTGCTACTTACTTAGAAGCTACTGGCAATTGCCACTAGCAATTTAGTCCAGCCTCCAAATGGTTTAAAGAGAATAACACTTAAAACTCACCCACTTGCCAAACTCACAAATGCAAGTCTATGCTGTTGCACTCCGTAGAAGTAAACTATCCCCGATACACTTGATGAACGCCTCCTCTATGCTACCCTGACAAATTAGGTTTATCCAGTAAAAAGGAAAGTTAAAATCACCTATGATTATTGCCGTTCCATTTTTACAAACCTCCATTATTTCTTGATTTATACTCCGTCCAACAGCCACTCGGTGACGGCCTTAACCCTGGCACCAGGGAGGCAACATCCCATCCTGGAGTCACGTCTGCGGCTGCAGAAACGCCTGTCTGCTGCACTGACTATTGAATCCCCTATCGTTATAGCTCTGCCATTCTTCTCCCTCCTCCTCTGTGCAGCTGAGCCACCTGTGGTGCCGTGGATGTGGATCTCGCTGCAATCACCAGATGCACTATCTCCACACCAGTACTCATAAGGTAATACCTGTTGACGAGCGAGATGGACGCGGGGTCTCGATCACTAACTGCCTCGTGCTCCTATTCAGTACATCTCTGACTGGAGTAAGAATAAAACGGGGAAGGTGGCTCGACCGTGGCTAAAAAGGCAACTTAATGATAGTGTTAAAAGCAAGGAAGACGCAAATACATTAAATAAAATATTTAACAAACCTGAGGAATGGGAGACATTTAGAATTGAATAGAGGAGGACTAAGGGTTTAATTAAGAGGGGGAAAATAGTGTACGAGAGGAACATTGCAGGGAACAAAATACTGACTGCAAAAGCTTCTACAAATATGTGAAGAGAAAAACATTTGTGAAGACAAAAGTAGGTCCCTTGCAGTATGATTCAGGTGAGTTGATAAAAGGGGAACAAAGAAATGGCAGACCAATTGAACAAATACTTCGGTTCTGTCTTCACGAAGGAAGACACAAATAACCTCGCGAATGTACTAGGGGACAGTCGGTCTAGTGAGAAGGAGGAACTGAAAGATATCCTTATCAGGCAGGAAACTGTGTTCGGGAAATTGATGGAATCGAAGGCTGATAAATCCCCGGGGCCTGATAGTCTGCATTCCAGGGTACTTAAGGAAGTATTCCAAGAAATAGTGGATGCATTGGTGATCATTTTACAACAATCTATCGAATCTGGATCAGTTCCTATGGACTGGAGGGTAGCAAATGTAACACCACTTTTTAAAAAAGGATGGAGAGAGTAAACGTGTAATTAGACACTGGTTAGCCTGACTTCAGTAGTGGTGAAAATGTTGGAATCAATCATTAAGGATGAAATAGCAGCACATTTGGAAAGCAGTGACAGGATCGGTGCAAGTCAGCATGGATTTATGAAAGCGAAATTATGCTTGACGAATCTTCTGGAATTTTTGAAGGATGTAACTAGCTGTGTAGACAAAGGAAAAACAGTGGACGTGGTGTATATCGACTTAGAAAAGGTTTTGACAAGGTCCCGCGCAGGAGATTGGTGTGCAAAATCAAAGCACATGGTATTCTGGGTAATGCACTGACGTGGACAGAGAACTGGTTGGCAGACAGGAAGCAGAGAGTCGAGATAAACAGGCCATTTTCAGAATAGCAGGCAGTGACTGGTTGAGTGCCACAGGGCTCAGTGTTGGGACCCCGGCTCTTTAAAATATACATTAACGATTTGGATGAAGGAATTTGTGTAATATCTCCAAGTTTGCAGGTGACACTGAACAGGATGGCGGTGTGAGTTGTGAGGGGGATGATACGAGGCTGCAGGGTGACTTGGACAGGTTAGGTGAGTGGTAAAATGCATGGCAGATGCAGTATAATGTGGATAAATTTGAGGTTATCCATTTTGGGGGCAAAAACACGAAGGCAGAATATTATCTGAGTTGTGGCACAATAGGAAAAGGGGAGGTGCAATGAGCCCTGGGTGTCATGGCTCATCAGTCATTGAAGGTTGGCATGCTGGTACAACAGGCTGTGAAGAAGGCAAATGGTATGTTGGCCTTCATAGCTCGGGGATTTGAGTATAGGAGCTGGGAGGTCTTATTGCAGTTCTGCAGGCCTTAATGAGTCCTCACCGGGAATATTCTGTTCAGTTTTGGTCTCCTAATCTGAGGAAGGACGTTCTTGCTATTGAGCCAGTGCAGCGAAAGTTCACCAGATTAATTCCAGGGATGGCTGGACTGCCATATGTAGAGGAACTGGATCAACTTGACCTTCATTCACTGGAGTTTAGAAGGATGAGAGGGGTTCTCATAGAAACATGAAATATTCTGACGGGACTGGACAGGTGAGATGCGGCGAGAATGTTCCCGATATTGGGGAAGTCTAGAACCAGGGGACATAGTCTTAGGATAAGGGGAAGGCCATATAGGACTGAGATGAGGAGAAAGTTCTTCACTCAGCGAGTTGTTAAACTATGGAATTTCCTGCCGCAGAGAGTTGTTGATGCCAGTTCAGTGGATATATTCAAGAGGGAGTTAGATGTGACCCTTATGGCTAAGGGGTTCAAAGGGTATGGAGAGTAAGCAGGAAAGAGGTACTGATGGAATGATCAGCCATTGAACGGCGGTGCACGCTCGAAGGGCCGAATGGCCTCCTCCTGCACCTATTTTCTATGTTTCTATGTTTCTATGTTTCTATGTCTTCTGGTCAACCACTCCCGCTCTACCTGCACACTCCTAAGCTGCAGGGTGACCACTTCTAGAAGGGAATTGGGTAAATAATTGATGGCGAACAGTTTGCAGGGCTCTGGGGAAAGTGTGCCATTTTATGCTTCTGTAAACTTCAGTTCACTGTTTTAATTCTCGGCCGTGCCCGCAGGGATTTTCCCACATTTAATGTACTTTTTCACTTTTTCTCTCTCTATGATTCATTCTATTTCTCTCTGATTCTGACTTTTTTTTCATCTATCAGTCTCGCTTTATGTCTAACTCAGTTTCAATGAATTTCTGTAAGCTTTTCTCATTGGGGATTTGTTTATCCGTCCTAATATAACTTTCCGTCTGTTACACTCTCCATCACTTCCCACATCAATTTACTCCGTAGCTTATGAGTTAACCCTTTAAGCGCTGGTTCAATCTGAGCTTGCTGATACTGGGTGGTTGACGTGGATTTTAACATTATTCATTCAAAAATGTTCAGTGTTGACGGGAAGATTACATGTTCTGTGGGTTAAAGCAAGGGGGTTTGTTGTATAGTTATGGACGATCAGTTCAATGCGTTATTTGCCTAAGTACTGTGCTTTTGCGGTTCAGATTTTCACCGTCCACAGTTAAACACAAGGTACATATCCTCCCACGTTTGCAGAGTATGCAGATGTGTAGTTTGCTCAGCGCTGAAAACTAAATTTTGAGTCTGCAAGTGATGTGCCGAATTTTCAAGCATTGCACAGCAGCGTGTTCATCACCAGGATGGCTGAGTTGTTAAGGTGTTGGAATTAAAATCCAACTGATGTGTGTCTGCGTGGGTTCCAACCCACTCCAAGTAAATGTTCAACCAACTGGTTTGCCATTTAGACTTAATGCTTGTTTGTTTTGAAAGCGTGGAAGCGGTCCATAATCTCTGCACATCATATATTTATAATTCACCCTTCACGACAGCGTTTCTCTCATTATAATAGGTGTTCTGCCAATTGACTAAACATAGGAACAGGATTACGCCATTCCGCCCCTTGTACCTAATGGCCATTCCATTAATTCTTGGCTGAGATCTATCTTAACTCGATCCATCTGCATTGTCTCCACATCATGAAAACCAGTGTCTCGGTAAAACTATCGATCTAAAATTACCAATTTTAATTGAGCTTGCATATCCTGCTTTTTGTAGAAGATAAATCCACCACCCTTTGCGAGAAGAAGATTTTCTTAACTTCTCTACAGAATGGCATGTCTCTGATTTTAACATTATGTCCCGTTGTCGTAAACTCCCCCACGAACGGTGAAAAAAGCTTTATCTCTCTCTATCTTATCAATTCTTTTCAAAACCTTCAAAACCTCAATGAAATCACCACTTAACCTTCTATATTCCAGGGGGTATAGACCTAGTTTATGTAACCTCAACTCATAATTTAACTTGTGGCACCCTGGTAACATTCTGGTAAATATGAACTGTGCACCTTCCACGTCCAATCTATTATTTCTAAGGGGCCGTGCCCATAAAGGGACTAGATATAATGGAGAGAAACGGATTATTTTCCTTAGCAGAGGGCTCAACAACCAGGGGGCATACATTTATAATAATTGTAGAAAGTTTACAGGAGATCTGATGGGAAACTTCCACAGGCAAAGAGTTGTGGTTGTCTACAACTAAATACCTGAAAAGGTGGTACACGCAGAAAGCTTTAGCACCTTTAAAATATTTGGATGTGCAACTGAAGTGCCATAACATGCAGGGTTATGGACCAAGAGCTGGAAAGTGGGATTAGGCAGTATATTCGTGGCACGGACAGGACGGGCCGGAATAGCCTCCTTATAACTTAGAGTACTCCAGATATAGTCTAACTTCATCTCTGTACAGTTGAAGAAAAACTTGCACTGCTTTATAGTCTAACCACTAGTTATAAAGCCGAACATGCCATTAGTTGTTTCGAATATATTTGTAACTTGCTACTGAAAGTTAGCGCGATGGGCACTGGGACTCCAAACCACTTTTGAACTCCATCCCTCCGAGCTGTGCTCCATTTAATTAGTACTCGGATCTAAACTATGTGATCTGAAATGGACGACCATAAAATTACCTGTTTGGAAACTATCTGCCACTGAATCGTCCATTCACTTAATCTATCAATATATCTTTATAAGTAACGCATAAGTAACTTACTATATCACCAATATTTGCATCATCGGCAAACGGGGCTATATGGCTGCCTGTTGTGCCTTCTTAATCTTTAAGAAATATCGAATGAAACATTTTTTTAACACTGACAGTTTAACACGTGCCATGTTAGTGTCTGTGGGAAGACGAAGGTAGGAGTAAGATTTCAGGTCGATGACACATCTGATCATTCAAATATACATCATGCAACTGTGCGCTGTTTTAAAACAGTAAAAGCACGGGCTTGCATTCCGTAGCATCTTTCAGGAACAAATGAATGACCCAGTTGCTCGCCGTTGCTCAGTTTGAGTTCCAGCAGGACCTCCAGACATCATTACAGACTTGGTCCAAATATGGGCAAAAGTGATTAATTCTAAAATGAAGCCAGAGTGATTGTTGTTGACATCAAAGCAGCATTTAACCGAATGCTGCATCAAGGAAGTTTCTAATGGTGAAGTTATTGCGGGGTTAATCTCCACTACTGGAGACATACCTAGCCTAAAAGAAGATGGTTGTGGTTGTTCGACGCCAATCATCTCATCCCAGGATATCGCTGCAGGAGTTCATCATTACCTGCTTCATTAATGACCTGCCCACCATCATATGGTCAGAAGTGGGCATGATCGCTGAAGATTGTATTTTCCAGCTCGAGTATCAAATCCTCAGAAAATGAACCAGGAAATATATCGCCTCTCCATTATTGTGGCTGGATCAAAATCTTGAAACAACTTCTATAAAGCAGCACATTCGTAGTACCATCACCTCACTGACATAATCATAGAACCATAGCAATTTACAGCACAGAAGAAAACATTTTCGCTCATCTCATCCTTGCTGGTGGACAAAGCACTACCCTGCCAAATCCAATTTGTAGCTCTTGGACCGTAGCCATCAAGTGCATACCCAAGTACTGCAGTGGTCCACGAAGTTTGTTCATCACTACCTTCTCAAACGCAATTAGGGATGGGCAAGATCCCATCGATGGTGTGATAAAGATATGTGCAGGACACGAAAGAGCATTCCCCCACCACTTCGAATCATAGAATTGTAGAAATTTGCCGCAGAGAAGTAGGGCATTCGGCCCATCCTCTCTCCGCCAATCGAAAGTGCTATCCAGCCTTAGCCCACGTCCCAGCTCTTGATCTGTTGCAGATTAGGGTCATTCAATCCATCTGCAAGTACTGCTTAAATGTGATGAGGGATTGTGTCTCGACCAACTTTTCAGTCAGTGATTTCCAGACCCAAATTCATTCTGGGCGAAAAAATTTCTCCTCGACTCCTGTGTAATTCGTTTACCAATTATTTTAAATCTATGCACCCTGATTATTGACGTCTCTGCTCAGGGGCATATGTGTTTCTTATGCACGCTATCCCGGCCCCTCATAACATTATACACCTCAAAAATGTCACCGATTATCCTCATCTTTTCCGACGAAAACAACCCCAATCTTTCCCCACAACCAAATCTATCCAGTCCTGGCAAAAGCCAGAGGAGAACAGAGGAAACACATGGAAGTGGAGGAGAATTGTTTGTTTTAAAGCTGTGAGTGTTGTGATCTGTAATGCACTGCCTGACAGGGTGGTGAATCATAGAGTCATCGCTTCATAAAATTGTTACAGCATGGACGAAGGCAATTCGGCCGGTGGAGCCCATCCTGACTATCAGCAAGTCTCACCTCCCTGTCACTTCCCCGTAGCTCTGCAGATTCAGTAGTAACCATCAAAATGGAATTGGATAAATGCTTGAAGAGGCTCATTTTGCAGGGCGTTGTGGAAAGATCTGGGACTAATTGGATAGCTCGTTCAAGATTACGATGGTCCAAGTACACTTCATCGGTAATGCATGATGTTATGAAATGTTTTATGATAGTTTCATCTAAATGACGCTGGTCATTTGCCCGTTCCACTATCCCACTTCATTTATTTGTCTATGCATCTGTGCTTGAACAACCTAATTGAAATGATGTTCAATTCGCTAGCAATATGAAGCAAGTCATACAGTTGATGAATGTGCGGTGGCCAAGTGGTTAGTCTTCGGTTTCATAAATTGAAGATCATAAGTTCGGCGCCTATCGAGATTGTATCACATTAAATGTGACATTCTAAAGCTTTTTCCATTTTAACTATCAAAACACTTCATAATTTTGAACTAATGTCATAAATCGCCTCTTAACGTTTTCTATTCTAAGGAGAAAAATCCCAGCTTCTCCACTTTCTTCGTATAAATGAGGTCCCCAACTCTGGCAGTATTCTATTAAATCTATTCTGCACCTTCTCCAAGGGCTTGACTTCTTCCCTACATCGTGTTGCCCAGAACTGAACGCAATATTCCAGCTAAGACCTAATAAGTGTTTTATAATTGCTTGGCATAACTTCCTTGTTTTTATACTCTATTCGGCTATTTAAAAAGGAAAAGTTCCCATGTCTTCCTGATCTTGCCCCCTCTTTAGAAGTGTACGATTTAGAGCTGGTTCATACAAATCAGGGAGAGCATTCTGACCGGTTTTGGGATCATTGATCTCCAGAGACAGATGCCTAATAGGGGATTTAAATGTTCATGTATAAATCTGGCCCCGTTAAAATGTATTCATTATTTCATGTTGCCTCTCATCATCACATCAAAGTGTATCACTTCACACTTCTCTGTGTTAAATTACATCTGCTGTGTGTCTGTTCATTTCACCAGTCGGTTATTTTTTTACTCCCTCTTTGGAGCACTTACTATCTGCGTTCTGCCCCTTTGATTTTTCTTTGTAGCTTTCCCATTCACCAGGATCGGTGTTATTTTTTATATTTGTGTACGCTTTTACTTAATTTTAATGTGGCCCCTTACCTCTTAATCGTCCATGCCTATTTTATTTTGTCCCCCAGGGGTATTCACTGATTCTGTATCATTTTTAATTATTTTAACACCTCATATCATTCTACCCATTAACAGATTTTCCCAGTTTATTGTGGACAGTCTCTATCTCAGCCCCTTGAAGTCGGTCTTACCGAAATCTGGAATGGTACTAGTTTTTTCTCGTGTCTCCCTGTCAAATGTTACGTTGAAGTCGATTATGTTTTGATCGCTATTAAATACATTTTCACTTACCCTTAGGCTGTTGAATAAACCCTGCTCGTTACTCATTGCTAAATATAAATTGGTATGCCCCTTGTTCGTGATGGAACATATTGTTGAAGAACTAGCCGGACACACTCAAGAAATTGACAATTTTTCTGACAGGTGCTAGTCAGATTATCCCAATACATATGAAAATGTAATTCCTCTATTAAAACCACACTGTCTTGACTACACACTTGTCTAATCTCGACATTTATATATTCTAGTACTTCACAGCTGCGACGAGAGGGCCTACACACAACTCCTACCATTGTCTTAAATCCTTTCCTTTCTCTCAATTCTACCCAAAAAGTATCCACGTCTGGCTTACCTGTAGTTAGATCCTCGCTTGGAACTAAATCATAGAATCATAGTTATTTACAGCATGGAAGATGGATATTTCGACCCATCCGTTCAACGTCGGCCAACAAAGAGCTTTCCAGCGGAATCCCGTGTTCCAGATTTTGGGCTGTAGCCCTGCAGGTTATTGACACTAAGTTGGGTGGCAGTGTGAGCTGCGAGGAGGATGCTGTGAGGCTGCAGAGCGACTTGGATAGGTTAGGTGAGTGGGCAAATGCATGGCAGATGAAGTATAATTTGGATAAATGTGAGGTTATCCACGTTGGTGGTAAAAACAGAGAGACAGACTATTATCTGAATGGTGACAGATTAGGAAAAGGGGAGGTGCAAAGAGACCTGGGTGTCATGGTACATCAGTCATTGAAGGTTGGCATGCAGGTGCAGCAGGCGATTAAGAAAGCAAATGGCATGTTGGCCTTCATAGCAAGGGGATTTGAGTACAGGGGCAGGAAGGTGTTGCTACAGTTGTACAGGGCATTGGTGAGGCCACACCTGGAGTATTGTGTACAGTTTTGGTCTCCTAACCTGAGGAAGGACATTCTTGGTTTTGAGGGAGTGCAGCGAAGGTTCACTAGACTGATTCCCGGGATGGCGGGACTGACCTATCAAGAAAGACTGGATCAACTGGGCTTGTATTCACTGGAGTTCAGAAGAATGAGAGGGGACCTCATAGAAACATATAAAATTCTGACGGGGTTAGACAGGTTAGATGCAGGAAGAATGTTCCCAATGTTGGGGAAGTCCAGAACCAGAGGTCACAGTCTAAGGATAAGGGGTAAGCCATTTAGGACCGAGATGCGGAGGAACTTCTTCACCCAGAGAGTGGTGAACCTGTGGAATTCTCTACCACAGAAAGTTGTTGCGGCCAATTAACTAAATATATTCAAAAAGGAGTTAGATGAGGTCCTTACTACTAGGGGGATCAAGGGGTATGGCGAGAAAGCAGGAATGGGGTACTGAAGTTGAATGTTCAGCCATGAACTCATTGAATGGCGGTGCAGGCTAGAAGGGACGAATGGCCTACTCCTGCACCTATTTTCTATGTTTCTATGTTTCTAATGCAAATCCAAGCGCGTTTTAAATGTGGTTTGGGTTTCCGCCTCTACCAAACTTTCAGCCAGTGAGTTCCAGACTCCCAACTTGCTCTGGTTGAAGACATTTCCAGTCAAATCGCCTCTAAACTTGCTACCAATGATTTTAAATCTATGTTCCCTCGTTGTTGACCATTCTGCTCAGAATAATAGGTCCTTCCTATCCACTCTCTCTCGGCCCCTCATAATTTTGAACACATCAATAATGTTTCCCCTCAGCTGCCTATGTTCCAATGAAATAAAACCCAGCCTATCGAATCATTACTCATAGCTAAAATGTTCCAGTCCAGGCAACATCCTCGTAAATCTCTTTTGCACCCTCTCTTGCGCAATCGCATCGTTCCTGTAATGATGTGTACGCAGTACTCTAGTTATGGCCCAAATAATGTTTTATATAACTCTAGCATAACTTCACTGCTCTTGTACAATATACCTCGGCTAATAAAGGTAAGTATGCCGCATGCCTTCTGAACTAGCACGTTTTCTTTGAAACCATAAACAGGGAGACAATGATGTAAATATTAAAACAATAACAACTTGCATTTATGTAGCGCCTTTAAGACGTCACAGGGCGCTCCAGGAAAGCTTAAGACAAATCAAATACCGCTGAAAACGAGACACATAAAAGAGAAATTACGGCAGATGCCCTAAAGCTTAGTCAATGAGGTCGATTTTAAGTAGCATCAATCTTGAAACACCCTAAGCCAGGAATATTAATCAGTGTTATTTCCTCTCGGTCTAAAAGTTGTGCGAAGTTGGCTTTTGAATTGGACTCATGGGTGTCGTAATCATACGATTACATCGGATATTCAATGCAAAAACAGGCTATTAGGCCCAACCTGTCAATATCGACCTTTGTGGTCCACTGGAGCCTTCACCCCTCTTTCCGCATCCAGCACTATCAGCATAGCCCGACATTCAGCTCTCCTTCATATGTTTATTCGACCGCTCCATACATGCATCTATAACATTTCATTCAACCACTCTGGTGATAGCGAGTTTTACATTCTTACTACTCTCTGGCGAAAGAAGATTCTTCTTAATGCCCAATTTGATTTGTTGCTGATTTTTCTTATATTCATGGTCTCTAGTAATACTCTTCCCCACAAGTAAAAACACTGTGTAACTAGTCTATCAAAACCTTTCAAGATATTAAGGAGCTCTATGAGTTGACTACTCAGACTTCTCGTTTCACGACAAATAAATTGAGCCTGTCGATTTTTTCCTGATAGTATACCATCTTCTCCGCAGCCTATCCAGTGCCTTGCTTATCTTCTTTCATAATATTGCGACCAGAATTGCACACAGTACGCCTAATGTTGTCAACTGTAGAGAGTTCTGCATTGGTCGGTTTTAAAACGGCGTGTCCAGCTGCCTGGTCTAATTAAAAGGGGCCCGCACTTCATCTTTTGAGGAGACATTTCACAACGACCCTGTCGTAACTGAAGGCCGTTTGCTTACAGAAGCTGATTGTACATTTTCGATCTGGGCAGGACAGGTCGTGAAGGGGACGTTTTGCAGCGTATTTCTGTATGGATGCAAAATGCCTGAAATGGAATAGCTAAGTTGTGCTAGATGGCAGCCGAGAGGTTAAGGCGATGGACTGGTAATCGATTGTGCTCATTTACTTTGTTGAGCGTTTGTTGCTGATAAACCTTCCAAGCATTTGATTGAATATTACATAAATTAAGCTTTGAATCTAAATCTCCAAAAAACTGTCATTTCCTGAAAAAATACCTTATCCATTAAGCTGCGCGCTCACTGACCTAGTCACGGTGATTTCTTATATTGTTTTGATATGCCAACTGAATTTACTGACTCGAGGAATTGTATTAACTCCACGTGATCGGCTCGGCTCATCCTTGGGCCGAATTGCGATTGGTGCGAGCAAATGCTGCAGCAAAATCTGAAACTGAATCATTACTGTTCTTTACGGGAGGGAAAATCCCCCCTGCACGTCCTGCTACAAAAGAGGGCACAGTCCCATCCAACTCTCATGATGCTTAATCACCTCTTAGCGGGACTGGAGAACCATTTTCAAGAAGGAGGCTCGTGGTCTGCTCAGCAGAAAGTCAATGCTCTGCATGTTCTTTCTGACAGCTTTCCAATTGGACACAGGCATCCAACTGCCGTGCGAGCATTGCTGACTATTCCTAGTCAACAATATTGGAATGTGTTTACAAAACTAATTTTGAATATGTGACCTGTATTATGAAATAAATTTTGCAGCATTAATAGTCGTCTGTCTCACTATCCTCATAATGTACACTCTACCTTAAGACAACTATAATCGCTGCTGCTTTATTTCACTCTGAGCGCGAAGGGACATATCTGTGAAGATATTTGCCCCGGATTTACACCATTCTGTCCTATAGTCGACGTCTTTCTTTACCCATTTCTGCCCTTGTTGCAGGTTACATCAGCCCAGACCGTACATTGAAGCCTGTGAAGTCAATCATCGAAAACAAGAGAAATACAAGAGGCAGAGACAGGGAGAGATAGAAAGATGCATGCGAAGACAATAACAGAAAGGTCATTGCATCTTGAGCGGAAATCCTTTTACTCTCTTGAAATGTTGTAAAAGCGTAAAAGATAATTGGGCGACAGTTTAAACGTGCTTCGCTGCCTGGCGATCTCTCAGGCTCTGAGAGAGGGAAATTTAGCCCGCAGCTAGAGCTGTTATTTATTCGAGCAATGAATGGAGCTTTAAACAGTGTAGTGGCGAGCAGGTAAACTTGAGTGTATATCAGGCCCAAAACATTAAACCTTCCGGCTATCGCAGACAGTTTCGGTTTGCTGCAAACTTTCACTTTCCTGCCTCGGAATCAGCCAAACCTGTTGCAGGGCTATGGGGAAAGGACGGGGGATTGCGACTAGCTGAGAGCTGGCACGCTCTCGATGGGACGAATGGCCTCCTGCTGTGCGGTAACCATTCAATTAATTTACGATTGGGCTTTGATAGGACTCGAATCGACAAGTTTGAATATTTCTATCGAACAGAATCAGCGAGAAGTCCAATGCACGATCCATTGCAACACTGAGCACAACATTATTAACGAAATCCTTGTTTCTGTTGAATATGGTGCAGGAATTATGTGGAGATAACCAATGCATTTACATATCATCTCTGTAGAATCGAGTGTGTTTCCGGCACATTATTCTTTATTTCAGAGTTATTGATTAAATGTCAAAACGCATCCACTCCATCCCATAAATGATTACAATTCTCATCCTCCGTTGCAATATTGTTAGCATGAGGAAAATAAGTGCTGAAATAAAACAGTGAATATGTAGATAACGTTTGGGGATACAGCAATTGTAACTTCGATTCCTGCAGAAATGTCACAAGCAAAATTATCAGTTGTTTTAGGTGAGGCTCGAACTCTCAACATCGACTATTACGGGGCTGATACGATCATATAAGTACTGTGTGCTATCCAAAACCACCTCTGCATGTGTGCGGATGCTGTGTGGTATTATTGCTTCCATCATACAGCTGCCGATTCCACCTGTCTTATAATTCCTCCCCTAAAAATCTATCGTGGCTGGGGGTAATTGACATTTTCAAGTTTCACAATGATAGATTTTTGTTAGGCAATGATACGAAGACTTATAGAAACATAGAAACATAGAAAATAGGTGCAGGAGTAGGCCAGTCGGCCCATCTGGCCTGCACCGCCATTAAATGAGTTACTGGCTGAACATGCAACTTCAGTACCCCATTCCTGCTTTCTCACCATACCCCTTGATCCCCCTAGTAGTAAGGACTTCATCAAACTCCTTTTTGAATATATTTAGTGAATTGGCCTCAACAACCTTCTGTGGTAGAGAATTCCACAGGTTCACCTCTCTCTGGCTGAAGATGTTTCTCCTCATCTCGGTCCTAAATGGCTTACCCCTTATCTTTAGACTGTGTCCCCTGGTTCTGGACTTCACCAACATAGGGAACATTATTCCTGCATCTAACCTGTCTAAACCCATCAGAATTTTAAAGGTTTCTAAGAGGTCCCCTCTCATTCTTCTGAACTCCAGTGAATTCAAGCCCAGTTGATCCAGTCTTTCTTGATAGATCAGTCCCACCTTCTTGGGAATCAGTCTGGTGAACCTTCGCTGCACTCCCTCAATAGCAACAATGTCCTTCCTCAGGTTAGGAGACCAAAACTGTACACAATACTCCAGGTGTGGCCTCACCAACACCCTGTAAAACTGTAGCAACACCTCCCTGCTCCTTTACTCAAATCCCCTCGCTATGAAGGCCAACATGCCATTTGCTTTCTGAAACGCCTGCTGCACCTGCATTCCAACCTTCATGACACACTGGTCTCGTTGCACCTCCACTTTTCCTAATCTGTCACCATTCAGATAACTGTCTGTCTCTCTGCTTTTACCACCAAAGTGGATATCCTCACATTTATCCACATTATACTTCATCTGCCATGCATTTGCCCACTCACCTAACCTATCCAAGTCGCTCTGCAGCCTCATAGCATCCTCCTCGCAGCTCGCACTGCCACCCAACTAAGTGTCATCCGCAAATTTAGAGATACTACATTTAATTCCCTCGTCTAAAACATTTATGTACAGTGTAAACAGCTGGGGCCCCAGCACAGAACCTTGAGGTACCACACTAGTCACTGCCTGCCATTCTGAAAAGTACCCATTTACTCCTACACTTTGCTTCCTGTCTGACAACCAGTTCTCAATCCATGTCAGCACACTACCCCCAATCCCACGTGCTTTAACTTTGCACATTATACTCTTGTGTGGGACCTTGTCGAAACCCTTCTGAAAGACCAAATATACCACATCAACTGGTTCTCCCTTGTCCACTCTACTGGAAACATCCTCAAAACATTCCAGAAGATTTTCCAAGCATGATTTCCCTTTCACAAATCCATTCTGACTTGGACCTATCATGTCACATCTTTCCAAATGTGCTGCTATTACATGCTTAATAATTGATTCCATCATTTTACCCACTACCGATGTCAGGCTAACCTTCTATAATTCCCTGTTTTCTCTCTCCCTCCTTTTTTAAAAAGTGGGGTTACATTGGCTACCCTCCACTCGATAGGTGCTATCCAGAGTCAATGGAATGTTGGAAAATGACTGTCAATGCATTGGCTATTTCGAAAGCCATTTCCTTAAGTATTCTGGGATGAAGTCCATCAGGCCCTGGGAATTTATCGGCCTTCAATCCCATCGATTTCCCCAACACAATTTCCCGACTAATAATGATTTCCCTCAGTTCCTCCTCCTTATTAGATTCTCTGACCACTTTTATATCGGGAAGGTTGTTTGTGTCCTCCTTAGTGAATATCGAACCAAAGTACTTGTTCAATTGGTCCGCCATTTCTTTGTTCCCCGTTATGAATTCCCCTGATTCTGTCTACAGGTGACCTACTTTTGTCTTTACTAACCTTTTTCTCTTTTCATATCTATAGGAACTTTTGCAATCCGTCTTAATGTTCCCTGGAATCATCGCAGGCAAATGGAGTTATGACATAGTTAGTTAAAAGGCGGAGCATGATTGAATGGCTGAATATCCACCTCCTGTTTCTATTTTCCTACGAATGTAGCAGGTAAGAAATAGAAAGACCTGCAAAAAAAATTGCATTTTATTCATATTTAACAGCAACAATATCTGTGCCATGCGCAACTATGCTGTGGTCAGAAAAAAGCTCCCGAAGCTTCGGAAACTCCCGTGGCTTTTCTGTGGCTCTCTTTCTTCTCTTCCCTTCCTCCTACACGCTGCCAGTGTTTAAACCTTGTTTTAAATGTTGCTCTGGGCAGGGGCATTCGACAGTCTTAGAACCCTCTCTATCGTTTCATTGCTTGATTTTTATGTTGATTAATTATGAAACTCCTTGAGCTACAATGGTAGCGCTTGCGACAATACATTAAAAGTCAGCTTATTGGAAACACGTTCTGATAATAGTTTGGTTTTTTATACAATTGAACTGATATCACTCAAGATGGGATGATATATTTACAATAAACTATATCTTGTTATAAATGTTGGCTCATTAATTCCCTCGTGTCAGATGAGGAATTGTTTGATCCCCTCATTTATTTCATGTAGGGAACAGGCACGGGTATTCATTCAGAAATAACCCACAGATCGACACTGAGATGACCGCAGCAAGAGACACGACAGCACCAGAGAACATGGAGAAGAGACAAGAGAGATGGATAAATACAAAACGGCCTCAGACTCTGAAATGTACAAACGTCACATGCAAAAGCATCGGCTGCTCAAGGTGAATCTCGAACTCACAACCTCGGCATTTCTCATGCTTGATACTGTCATATAAGTACCGCACGCTAACCGATTGCACCACTAGAGCTGCAGGTCTTGTGATTTCAGTGCTCCCATCATACAGCTGCCTGTTCCACCTGTCTTGCAAGCAAGAAAACAAAGAATCATCGAATCATTCAGCACAGAAGAAAGCTATTCATCCCATCGTGCCTGTGCCGGCTCTCTGCAAGAAGCCTTCAGTTATTGAGACTCCATAGACTTTCGCCATAGATGTGTTTTATTTTTGTGTGTAATGTTTTGTTATTTCTAATGAATTTGGATGTCCTTGCGGGAAATTTAAAATATATTTGTGTATCTATCTGTGACATGTTAATACAATTGTGTGGAGCCTTGATAATCAAATTATTTGTGTTCATCATTGCGTTTTTATAAATGTATTTTTTTTAATCTCAGTTTTCTTTCTGAATTTATCTCTAAGTATCTCTGTGCTGCAATTGTATTTACGTTTATTTGCGAGGTGTTTACAAGTAACATAGATACAAAGATAGACACAGAATATACATATATAACACACACAGGTGCTCCACAATTCAATTATAAATAACGTTGTTGCATTCAAATACGTTAACACGAACACAGATATACAAAATATATGTGTATCCCACAGGGAACATTAAGGCGGATTGCAAAAGTTTCTATAGGTATGTAAAGAGAAAAAGGTTGGTGAAGACAAACGTAGGTCCCCTGCAGTCAGAATCAGGGGAAGTCATAACGGGGAGCAAAGAAATGGCGGATCAATTGAACAAGTACTTTGGTTCGGTATTCACTAAGGAGGATACAAACAACCTTCCGGATATAAAAGGGGTCAGAGGGTCTAGTAAGGAAGAGGAACTGAGGGAAATCTTTATTAGTCGGGAAATTGTGTTGGGGAAATTGATGGGATTGAAGGCAGATAAATCCCCAGGGCCTGATGGCCTGCATCCTAGAGTACTTAAGGAGGTGGCCTTGGAAATAGCGGATGCATTGACAGTCATTTTCCAACATTCCATTGACTCTGGATCAGTTCCTATGGAGTGGAGGGTAGCCAATGTAACCCCACTTTTTAAAAAAGGAGGGAGAGAGAAAACAGGGAATTCTAGACCGGTCAGCCTGACCTCAGTAGTGGGTAAAATGATGGAATCAATTATTAAGGATGTCATAGCAGTGCATCTGGAAAATGGTGACATGATAGGTCCAAGTCAGCATGGATTTGTGAAAGGGAAATCATGCTTGACAAATCTTCTGGAATTTTTTGAGGATGTTTCCAGTAAAGTGGACAAAGGAGAACCAGTTGATGTGGTATATTTGGACTTTCAGAAGGCTTTCGACAAGGTCCCACACAAGAGATTAATGTGCAAAGTTAAAGCACATGGGATTGGGGGTAGTGTGCTGACGTGGATTGAGAACTGGTTGTCAGACAGGAAGCAAAGAGTAGGAGTAAACGGGTACTTTTCAGAATGGCAGGCAGTGACTAGTGGAGTGCCGCAAGGTTCTGTGCTGGGGCCCCAGCTGTTTACATTGTACATTAATGATTTAGACGAGGGGATTAAATGCAGTATCTCCAAATTTGCGGATGATACTAAGTTGGGTGGCAGTGTGAGCTGCGAGGAGGATGCTATTAGGCTGCAGAGTGACTTGGATAGGTTAGGTGAGTGGGCAAATGCATGGCAGATGAAGTATAATGTGGATAAATGTGAGGTTATCCACTTTGGTGGTAAAAACAGAGAGACAGACTATTATCTGAATGGTGACAGATTAGGAAAAGGGAAGGTGCAACGAGACCTGGGTGTCATGGTACATCAGTCATTGAAGGTTGGCATGCAGGTACAGCAGGCGGTTAAGAAAGCAAATGGCATGTTGGCCTTCATAGCGAGGGGATTTGAATACAGGGGCAGGGAGGTGTTGCTACAGTTGTACAGGGCCTTGGTGAGGCCACACCTGGAGTATTGTGTACAGTTTTGGTCTCCTAACTTGAGGAAGGACATTCTTGCTATTGAGGGAGTGCAGCGAAGGTTCACCAGACTGATTCCCGGGATGGCGGGACTGACCTATCAAGAAAGATTGGATCAATTGGGCTTGTATTCACTGGAGTTCAGAAGAATGAGAGGGGACCTCATAGAAACGTTTAAAATTCTGACGGGTTTAGACAGGTTAGATGCAGAAAGAATGTTCCCAATGTTGGGGAAGTCCATAACCAGGGGTCACAGTCTGAGGATAAGGGGTAAGCCATTTAGGACCGAGATGAGGAGAAACTTCTTCACCCAGAGAGTGGTGAACCTGTGGAATTCTCTACCACAGAAAGTAGTTGAGGCCAATTCACTAAATATATTCAAAAGGGAGTTAGATGAAGTCCTTACTACTCGGGGGATCAAGGGTTATGGCGAGAAAGCAGGAAGGGGGTACTGAAGTTTCATGTTCAGCCATGAACTCATTGAATGGCGGTGCAGGCTAGAAGGGCTGAATGGCCTGCTCCTGCACCTATTTTCTATGTTTCTATGTTTCTATGAACAAATTGCTACTTAACATAGAGACATTAAAATATATTTAGAACTATCGCTGATCAAAGAACATTTTGCTCTCTGCGGTCCTCAGCAAATTCTGATGCACCTGTTTTGCCTGTTGTGCTCGGTGTAAGGGAAGGTTTGTTCGGGCAGTGGGAAATCGTTACCCATGGAAGGGCTGCAAAGCCCTGTCTGAGGCCACGTTCACTGCTATATTTGATATATACTAATCATCTGGCCTTGGATATACAGTGCATAATTACACCATCTACAGATGTTTCATCCTGATACACAAATCCACTGCTAAATTAGTTCAATACCTCTCCCGACCCAGTAGTTAATCTTCCCTCGAGTACGTTGGTCCAAGCTCTGTTGATGTCCAACCCGACCTACTGTAACAGGTCCGTCCTGCGCCAGAACTGGTCCCAATGTCCCAGGTTTCTGCAGCCCAACCTCGTGCACCATTTATTCTAAACTCAATAGCACGGGGCACTGGGATTAATCCATGGAATACCTTTGTGGTCCTGCTCATTAATTTCCTCAATTACACCTGAAACTCTGACTGAAGGAATTCATCCCCTTATCTCCTTATGTCTTGGTTAGCACATAGATCAGGGTTCTGATGATCCCCTTCACATCTCAAAATGTTCCTCACCACTCAGTGATGTTCTGTACCTGACAGCAGGGAGGATACACACCACGCACATCTCACGTTTGCCGTTGAATAAATGTCCTGACATTCGAATCCTCAATGATGCCAAATTACATAACGTTTTAGTTTCAAAAGCAAAGTACTGCGAAGCCTGTAAATCTGAAATGACATCAGAAAATGTTGGATATATTCAGGCAGCATCTCTGGAAAGATTTCGGATGACGAGGTTGTGTTTAAATGTCATTGACGTGAAGCGTCAACAATGCAATCCAGATACTGCCCGATGTAATCCCAGTGCGCCAGTTTGCGGGTATTGAAACCAATTCGGATACCGCACATCAATCTGGGAGCTAAATAGATGTTGTTGTTCTTGTAAAGTCGCAACAGCAGAGGACTGCAATAAAATATCCAAGTCTTTAAGATAAATCATATGTTTCACAGTTAACAAAACGAGCCAGTTCCAAAAGACATTCAATCTTCAAAACGGTTAAATTGCGCAGTTTAATTTCCGCCATGTGTGCCAGGGCAAAACACAGGCTTTGGCTGTTTTTTTTAAAATTGCAGTTCAATGCTGTTGCGACTAGTTTACTTTGAACATTCTCCCTTTGAAGATTCTCACAGAGGCCGTCTGACTGGCTCACGAGTTCTCGGCCTCAACGTTCACTCACCCCTGTGACCGCCACCTAGTGGTTAGGATGCAGCGCTCTCTCCTGGTCGGCACAGGTTCGATGCCCGTTCCGGGATTTATTAAATTAAAATGAAGCTTATTAAATTAATTTCATAACTCTCTGTGAAAGATTGATAATTATTGCAATCGCCATTGATAACTTGTCAGCACGCACCCGTCGAGGCCCCTCAAGTGTGCTTCTCAGAGCGCGATGTGCATGCGCCGAAAATCGGCACTGGGACAATCAAAATGGCTTTTAACAGATCCAACGCATCCCCGAGAGAAGTGTCTTTGCGGTCGGAGATTTGCGCTATTTTCCCAACTCTTGCCTCGAAGATCTCCTTCAAAATCTTACGCCTGGTTACGGTGACAGAGAGATGAACAGGCAGGGGGAGACAGTTATGTGCATGTCAGAGAAAGAGAGAGATATACAGGGGGTTGTGATTGAGAGGAGATAGTCCGGAGAGACAGAATGCGAGACAGACGGATTTTGAAAGAGATAGAGCGACAGAAGAGGGGGAGGGGTGGCAGAGTGAGTTAATTATGGTGGGGGTTATAGAGAGAGACAATACTGAGGGGTGGGGGCGGCTTGACAGACCGACAGGGTGAGAAAAGTTTGGAGACAAACTGGGGTGCTGGGAGATATGGTGGGAGAGAAAGAGAGAGATAGACGTGGAAGGCAGAAGGGTGTAGTCAGATGTGGGAGAATAATGGAAGGGGGCAGTGCGTGACAGACAGGGGAGGCAGACAGGAAAAATTGACGGAACGCAGACAGAGAGCGACAGACAGGGGCTGACGGGGGTGAATGGTGGAAGGGGGAAGTGCTTGACAGACAGGGGAGGCGGGAAGGGAAGACTGACGGAAGGCAGACAGAGAGCGATAGACAGGGGCAGACAGGGGTGAATGCTGGAAGGGGACAGTAATTGGCAGACATGGGAGGCAGAAGTGTGTTAGCCAGAAAGATAACAGATTGGGCTGGGATAGAGAGTGAGAGAGAGAGAGAGAGCCGGTGGGGTGACGCAGAGAGTGAGAGAGAGAGGGGGTGAGACAGAAGTGTAAGGGGCAGAGAAATAGAGAATTGGTTGAAACAATCGGGGCCAACAGGGCGAGTCGGCGAGAGATACAGATGGGGCAGACAGCAACGGCAGACAGATGAGGAGACAGAGACAGAGAGAGAGACATACAGAAGAGACAAGACCAGAAAGACAAAAGAGGGGGGAGAATAAGTGAGACATACGGGGGATCAGATAGAGAGACAGATAAGGGTAGGAGCGTGGGGAGGGAGATAGAGAGATGGAGACAGGCGGTGGAAAAAGGCAGATGGCAAGACAGAGAGAGGCAGGTGGGGGAGAAGGAAGGAGGAGACAGACCGAGAGAGAGAACGAGAGAAACCTCACGGTAGCAGAGTGGGAATGTTACTGAACTACTAATCCAGTGGCCTGGACTAAAGATCCAGAGATGTAAGTTCAAATCCTGCCACCACAGCTGAGGAATTTAGGTTCAGATAATTACATCAATCTTGATTTAAAAAGCGAGTATCAAAACTGAGCATGATACTACTGGATCGTCGTAACAATCCAGCTGATTCACTAATGTCCTTTAAAGGATGAAATATAATGACTTTTCCTGCTCTGGGGGAGACGTGACTCCAAATGCACAGCAATGTGGTTGACACTTCAATGCCCTCTACAATGGCCCAGCGAGACACTCAGTTGAATCAAACCGCTGCGACAATGTCAGCATTGTGGGAGTAACTTAAACACACAGACTGCAGCGGTTCAAATAGTCGGCTCACCACCACCTTCTCCGGGGCAGTTCCAGAAGGGCAAATGAGGAAGGAAGGCCTTAGTAGCGACTCCCAAAATTCTGAATTAATTAAAAAAAACACGTTGGAGACAGGGAAAGGGAGAGATATCTCGACAGAGGCAGACGGTGGGGTAATGGATGGGTCAAGCGGAGTGAGAAAGATAGGGAGACAGACGTGGGGAGAAAGAGGGAGAGAACGAGAAGGCAGAGGCACAGAGTGAGACGGACAGACAGATCGGCGGAGCAAAGAGAGATAAACATTTGCGGGTGACAGCGAGAGTGCGATATGGGGAGACCGCTGTGGATCGACAGGGACAGACGGATTTGATGCAGAAGTGAGTACACGTGAGGCGGGTTAGAATGGGACAGACCTGGGATAGAAATCGGCAGAAATCAGACACGGAGAGACAGGGAGAAAAGGGCGTGATAGACAAAGAAAAAGAGCTGGGGGAGCGAGAGACAGAGAAGAGAGAGCAACAAATTGGGTGTGTTGGGATAGAGATTGACTGGAAGAATGGTGGACTGCGACAGACTGTGGTAGATAGATGATATGTTACAAAGACAAAGGCAGAGACGGTGCCAGAAGGGAGCAGGCAAACTGGTGAGCCTGAGCGGACAACAGAGGGTGAGAGAAAGACGGGCGATAGATAGGAAGGAGATACAGAGGGAGGGACAGAGAGTAACACACACGCGGGAGGTGATAGAGAGAGCGACAGACCTTGTGGTGGAGATAGTCCCACTGGAAATGTAAAAGAAGGAGACAGAGTGGGCGAGACTGATGTTGGTAGACAGACGGGAGGATGTAGAAGGGGAGAGAGATAGAGCAGAGGGAAATGGGGAAGACAGAAATAGAACAGAAGGTTCAGACAGACACAGGCAAGCAGGAAAGATAGGGAGAGGGAGAGCCAGAATGGGGAGACAGAGAGGGTGCAAACGAGGAAGTTAAACAGGTGGGAGACAGGGAGGTAACGACAGAGACAGACAGAGAGAGAAATACGTGGACAGACTGCGCGGCCAGACGGACGGAGAACTGCAAGGGACAGACTCGAGAGTCAGACGGGAGAGGGATGGAGGGGGAGAGACTGATGGGCACAGAAGGGGAGACAGAAATTGAGATAACAGCAGACGAAAGAAAAAGACAGTGGTAAGTCAGATGGAGAGACAGGCGGGTGGTGCACAGAGAAAGACAGACGGGGGTTACAAAAGTGGCGAGAAAGACGGTGGAGTGAAATGTTGGGCGAGAGAGTGTTGGAAACAGATGGGGAGACAGAAAGAAAGACAGACGTGAGAAGATAGAGAAAGTAAAAAAACGGGGAGACTCTTTCCAGTCCCGCTCTCTCGGCCAATTTTAGTGAATAACAATGTAACTGGCACTGCAAAAAGTGTCGTGGAACATAAAGTTGCAAAGAGACATTAATTAAGTGTTTGCGAAAATAATTGTGTTGATATAGGTCCCTGTGGCGAAGTGTAAGTTCTTCCACATTGAACCTAAGAAAGATGGATCAGAGTACATTATAGTTAGAAACTGTACCTGACAATGATATTTACGGGTGCAAGTACAGAAATCTTTCCTAATCACCTTGTTTTTGGTGGTCATAATTCACCTGTCTTTTGAACACCAAATGCACCTGTTTCTGAACCTCATAAAATCCCTTAGCCGACGCTCTGAAATCCCCATGTTTCAGGAGCGCCTAATCCCTCTCTTTTAGGAGCTCCTTATCCTTCTGTTTCAGGAGCTCCAAATTCCCCTGTGTCATGAGCTCCTTATTCCTCTGTTTCTGGAGCTTCTTTTCCCTCTGTTACAGGAGCTCGTATCCCTCTGTTTCAGGATCGCCTTATCACTCTGTTTCAGGAGCTCCTAATTCCTCTGTTGCAGGAGCTCCTTATCCCTCTGTTTCAGGAGCTCCTTATCCCTCTATTTAAGTAGCTCCTTCTCCCTCTGTTTCAGGAGCTCCTTCTCCCTCTGTTTCAGGAGCTCCTTATTCCTCTGTTTCAGGAGCTCCTTATCCCTCTGTTTCAGGAGCACCTTATTCCTCTGTTTCAGGAGCTCCTTATCCCTCTGTTCCAGGAGCTCGTTATTCCTCTTTTTCAGGAGTTCCAAATTCCCCTGTTTCATGAGCTCCTTATCCCTCCGTTTCATGAGTTCCTTATCCCTCTGTTTTAGGAGCTCCCTATACCTCTGTTTCTGGAGATCCTTATCCCTCTGTTTCTAGAGCTCCTTATCCCTCTGTTGCTGAAGATCCTTATCCCTCTATTTCAGGAGCTCCTTATGCCTCTGTTTCAGGAGCTCCTTATCCCTCTGTTGCAGGAGCTCCTTATCCCACTGTTTCAGGTGCTCTTTATCCCACTGTTTCAGGAGCTGCTTTTCCCACTGTTGCAGGAGCTCATAATTCCTCTGTTTCAGGAGCTCCTTAGCCACATGTTTCAGGAGCTCCTTATCCCTCTGTTTCAGGAGCTCCTTATCCCTCTGTTTCAGGAGCTCTTTATCCCTTTGTTGCAGGAGCTACTTATCACACAGTTGCAGGAGCTCCTAATTCCTTTGTGTCAGGAGCTCCTTACCCCTCTGTTGCATGAGCGCCTAATTTATCTGATTCAGGAGCTTCTTATCCCTGTTTCAGGAGCTCCTTATCCCTCTGTTACAGTAGCTCCTAATTCTTCTGTTTCCCGAGCTCCTTATACCTCTGTTTCATGCGTCCCTTATGCCTCTGTTTCAGGAGCTCCCGATCACTCTGTTTCTGGAGTTCATTATCCCTCTGTTTATGGAGCTCCTAATGCCTCTGTTTCTGAAGCTCCTTATCCCTCTATTTCAAGAGCTCCTTATCACTCTGTTTCAGGAGCTCCTTACCCCTCTTTTGCAGTAGCTCCTTATCCCACTATTTCAGGAGCTCCTTATCCCTCTGCTGCAGGAGCTCCTAAGTCCTTTGTTTCAGGAGCTCCTTATCCCTCTGTTTCAGGAGCTCCTTACCCCCTCTGTTAGAGGAACTCCTAATTACTTTTAATATCGAATGGGTTACGCACTTTACTGTCGGCGGGTCGTTGGTCCAGCGATATGGTTCTCTCTTTGTGATTTTCACAGTGGAAATGCGAGAGGTCACGGATCAGTGTGTGTCTGTCTGAACCGATTTGCTGTCAGTCCAGTATCAATCTGTCCCTTTAAGACAGATTTTCTCATAATCCTGGATCATGTTGTATCGTTTAGAAGGAGTGTGATTTCAGCTGCAGTGACCGAATTGTTAAACTGTTGTGTTTCAAATGGGGTTGCCTGCGCCGGCTCGCACCCAAATCGCAGTGCATCTGTTCATTTACTCGAAATATGCTCATCTTTTTCGAAATCCACTCCTTAATATAGCAGTTTACCCGAAGTTGTTCCCAATGTAAGCAACAACACATTTGGCGCAAATGGCAGAGACCGCGTGGCTGAATCGTAAAGTTATCAGAAGATTGCAGGTTTGAGTCCTGCCGCGGTCAATTAGACTGCTCTGTGAAATTTGATATTCTTTGCTGGGACTCTGCCGAAAAAACAACCATCTCGGACAATCATTCACCAGAAGTAAAGGAAGGCTGTTTGTTTTATGAATCTAATCGCACGTTTTCATCATTGTGCATCTGGTTTCACGGGTAGAGCAAGCTTTGAAGTGGATTTTCTTGCACTTTATTTATGTTTGCATACAAAAATCTGGAAATTGAATGGCTGACGCTTCGGTAAGTAAAAGACGAGGTTGCCGAGAGGTTAAGGGGATCTACTGCAAATCCGTTGTGTTCTGCACGCATGGGTTCGTAATCCCATCCTCGTCGTTATTGTGTTACAACTTTGACCCAGCCCCCCCTGGTCGTTTGTCAAACACAGTTAACCTCATCGCCAAATTCCTCTTTCGCTAACAAGAATGCTGCAGTTTGCTAATGTCATGTCTCAAATTAATAATATATTCGTCAAAGGTATGACATTTGTAGGACTTTGGAGAGGGGGACTAATTAGATAGTTCTGGAGGGACAGCACGCGCACGGTGCGCCGAATATCTTTTATCAATACCGTCAGAATCTGAGAGCTATTGCCTTCACTGTCGGCGGCTCGTTCGACTTGGTGTCTGATTGTCGCTGAGGGATAATCACATTTGAAATGCGAGAGATCCCAGTTACAAATCCTGGACGAGACCCGCTAGTTTTTACTCTAAATTCCGCTTCACACAGCCGGTCGACATGAGAGAAAATAAAAATATTTCACATTAAAACGTGTGATTTTGTGCCGATGATCCCACAGCGTCCAAATTCTAGAGCAAAGTGAAACTCACCCAACTGTGTAAAGTTAAAGTATCTGAGAGGTACTCGGCTCTGTGTCTCGTTGGATACCCCAAACCCGTGTATGGTACGGCCCATACTTGATAAGTGTATATTCCTGTCAGTACGCATAACCTCACCTCAACTGTGATAAGCATACATTCAGCGTCCATCTCCAAATCTGCCCTGAATATGAGTGCGTCCTGTTTTTCTAAAGCTGAAAAAATGTGAGAAGCTGGGTTTTGAATTAGTCACTTGGCTGCCGAATTCAAACCGGACAGGGAATCAATCCGGGGTCGCCAAGCTGCCTAGTCTGATTAAAAGGCGTTGAACCATCTATTGCAGGCATGTTACAGCCTTCTGACCTCAACATTATGTTCAACGTATCGAATCGGATAATAAGCATCGTTCCCATTTTCTGGAAATGGTTCTGCTGTTTTACGAACATCTCCTCTGGACCATCCTTTGTTACGTTGTTGCCCGATTACCACCCACTTTGCATTTCTTCATTGTGCTATTAATTACTTATTCACCCCTGCGTTCCAATGTATCATAGACGTTTCCTTTTCACCTTTCTCGCTGCGAATATTTTCCAGGCGCTATTTTTGTTGACACAATTTGTAATTTTTAAATTTTTCCTAAAATATCGGTATGATTATCCGACAGAACGTGAAACCGGGTTCTTCATCTACAGAATCTGTACGACCTGCTGAGTTTTACACAATTATCTGTTTTTATTCATTCTATTTCCATGTCCCTTTTAAGGGGATGGGCTGCCTGTCCGAGATCATTCTCTGTCTGTTTAAAATGGCGTGCTATCAGCCCCGTATCACTCTGTGTCTGTTTAAAAGCGATGTGCTGTCTGTCCCGGAGTTCAAATTTCAAATCTCAAACTCTGCCTTTAGAGGGTGCAGGAATTTCAATGTGTTTGTTTCTTTATGTAAGCGAGAGAGTGCGTGCAAACGTGCTGTGCCATCTTACTGTGCATTTCATGTCATGTGAGAAAAATGCAGTACATGCAACTTGAAGCGACACTGATTTGATTGAACATTCCTTCATGGACTCTCTGATGGTAGAAGAATCTGCTGGGTGATTTTGCTATTCCACATCGGAAAGAAGGGAAAATACAGAAGATAGAAATATAGCGGTTTTAGCCAGGACTTGCGTGTGGGTTGTGTGACATGATGACATCCTCCACCCATACTTTGAAATTTAAATCAAATCAAATCAAGACAAGACATGACTGACTGACTGACTTTGTGTTTCCATGTGTATATATATATATATATATATATATATATATACATATATGTATAAATATATACAATCCCAACTTTTAACTTACATGATAAATGTGCTTTTTCTGTTCTGCCTGCACTGGGCTCTATCACATTTGACCTCTTTCACAGCACAAGCAGCTGCTGTCAGATCCAGCAGAAAGACACACGCGACTTTAAAAGATCGCCCTTGTCGACCACATCTTCCCTCGTGGCTTGGCTTCCACCATGGGCTTACTGTGTTTGGGTATTTACTGACTGCACCCCTCATTTCCAATTGAATTCTTCCAGTCACAGCGCCTTCGTTCAATCAAAAAATATCCAGATAATGAATCAATTATTTATTTATTTAAAACAAATGAAATTCATTTATTTTTAAATAAAATTTAAAAATATTAATTTTCTTAAAATGTTAAATATATTTATATTTGTAAATTGGCTTTTTGTCTGGGTTGCTTATACGTCCCTCCCTCCTTCCTGCCTGTCTATCACATGTGCCTTCAATTACCATCCCAGCCCCGCCTGCTCCTGAGCCCCACGCTCACTCACGCACTGCACAATTGTCTTCAGGGATGATAGAAATCTCACTTTATTCTTTTAAAAGGTAACTGCTGTCAGTCAAGGGTCATTCTGCATCTGTGTAAACGGGATGTGCTTGCAGTCGCGGATCATTCTGCTTCTGTTTAAACGGGATGGTTGTCAGTTCCGGTTCATAACTGGCCCTTTAAAACGGATTTTCTCGTAATCCCGGATCATCCTGCATCGTTTGAGAAGGATTATGACTTCTGCTGCAATGACCGAATTGTTAAACTGCTGTGTTCCAGTTTACATTGGGGTTGCCTTCGTTGGTGTGCACCCAGATCGCAGTGCATGTGTTCATTTACTCGAAATATGCTCATCTTTTCCTCAACCCACTCCTTGATATAGCATTTGCCCCGAGTTTGCTCCCTATCATGTGTCTCACATTACTGTATATGACTGTATCTTTCCATGCTATACATGAATGTAACTGGATAAACCTGTAACAATAAACATATCTTACCACTAGGGGTGCACTTGCAGGAGACACTCCATACCTGTCCCACTGAGGTACATTAAGGGATGTCTCAGGCAAGTGCAGCTCTGGAGAGCTGTGAATTAAAGGTGCAGGTCCTGAGTGACCTTGACTTCAGCATGTGTCTCGTGTCAGTCAGGACATTAGACTCAGTACTTTACATTGGCGATGAGGATGTGATCACAGAATCCACACAATGGCTACCAATAGCTCAGATGAGAAATACAATGCTGGAGACAATTAGGATGACTTTATAGAAAGGCTCCAGCAAAGCTTTGTGACCAAAGACTGGCTGGGCGACGATAAGGCAGACAAGACAAGAGCCCATCTCCTGACCAGCTGTGGATCGAAAACATACGCTTTAATGAAAGACCTGCTGGCACCCAAGAAACAAGCAAACAAGTCGTTTGAGGAGTTGAGCGCACTGGTGAGAGACCCACGTGAAGCCAGCGAGTAGCCTACACATGGCCAGACATAGGTTCTACAACTACAGACGCTGTGTGGGCCAAAGCATGGTGGGACTTCGGAGGCTGCTAGCTCATGTGAGTTCCCCGATGAACTAAGAAGAGAAGTATTGAGAGACTTTTTTATTGAAGGAATAGGCTACGAAGGCATATTTCGAAACCTAATAGAGACTAAGAACTGGAATCTAAAGGCAGCAGCACTGATCGCACGGATGTTCTTGGCAGGCGAAAAAGAAACGAGGCTGATCTATACTTCGTGTATGACAACCAACTAGGCATCGGAACAAGGGATTCACATTGTGAAACAACCCACTACCCTCACACACAGTGAAAGGCAGGAGAGCAGGCCTTCAACAGCAGACAGTGGCGCCAGAAGCCATCAAAATCAAGGGCCACATTAATGGCCGATCACACCTCATCAACCGGCAATGCGATCGATCAACAGCAGATTGAGAGAAGCTCAAGGGAGATCAGCCAGACGCAGCTGATCCTTCGGAAATAATGGAAACGGTCTGTGTTGGAGATGTGGGGGAAGGCACTCAACCAGGGTGTGTCGATTTCAGCATGCCGTTTGCAGAAACAGCAACTACACATGGCATCTGACTCGCATTTGCAGAAGAACAGCCGTTCGGCTGCTATACGAATCGGAAGGGTCGGAATGCGGACCAGAAGATGGTTGGAAAAGTGCACGGGACGCCGAGATACAGCGGGTTAACACGATCAATGTCCACTGTTCTTACAGCAAGACGCCTCCAATTATGATGAGGGCTCTACTCAACGGGATACCCGTCAACATGGAACTGGACACGGGGGCCAGTCAATCCCTCATGAGCGTTCAACAATTTAAACAGCTGTGACCGCACAAAAGCAACAGACTAAAACTCACAAAGATCGACACCAAACTAAGGACCTATACGTGATGAGGGAAAGTGAGAAACCGAACTGGACCGGCTTCTGCGGGAAGGCATAATTTCTCCCGTGGAATTCAGCTACTGGGCAAGCCCCATCATCCCCTTCATGAAGTCTGATGGATCCGTGCAAATCGGTGGGGATTGCAAGTCTACCATAAACAGAGTCTCACTACAGGATCAATACCCGCTGCTCAGAGCAGAGGACCTGTTTGCCACATTGGCTGGATGAAAACTTTTCTCGAACTTGACCTCACATCTGCATATACGATGCAAGAACTGACTGAAGAGTCTAAGCTACTCACCACCATCAACACACATCGAGGCCTTTTTATTTACAATCGATGCCCATTCGGCATCAGGTCTGCTGCTGCTATATTCCAGCGCTACATGGAGAGTCTGCTCAAGTCTATCCCGGGGATGGTTGTGTTTCAAGATACCATACTCATCACGGGCAGGGACACCGACTCTCATCTCCGTAATCTTGAGGGAATATTCGGTCGATTGGATTGGGTAGGCCTCAGAGTTAAGAAATCCACGTGTCTGTTTCTCGCGCCTGAGCTTGAATTATTTGGCAGAAGGATTGCCGCTGATGGAATCCTCCCAACGGAATCTAAAAGTGAAGCGAATCACCTGGCACCCAGACCCTGGAATGTCTCGGAACTGCGTGCCTTTCTCCAGGCACCTCAATTACTTTGGGAACTTTATGCAGAACCTGAGAACGCTGCTGGAGCCTCTCCATTTGTTACTCAGAAAGGGGTGCGATTGGTTTTGGGGGGACGCGCAAGAACGTTCCTTCAATAAGGCATGCAACCTCCTATGTTCCAAGAGCGTTTTAGGCTTTTTTGACCCAGGTAAAAATTAATCCTTATGTGTGATCCGTCAGCATACGTGGTCGGTTGCGCTTTACAGCACGTCAATGATGCGGGTAAAATGCAGCCCGTGTGCTTATGTCACCAGGTCACTTTCGCGGGCAGAGCTCAGTTATGGTATGGTTGAGAAGGAGGCATTTGCTTATGTGTATGGTGTCAAAAAGATGCAGCAATATCATTTGGGGGCCAAGTTTGCGTTAGAAACTGACAACAAATCTCTCACGTCCCTCCTATCCGAGTGCAAGGCAGCCAACACCTCGGCGCGCATTCAGCGGTGGGCAATCATGCTGGCGGCTTACGACTGCACGATAAGGCACAGACCAGGCACAGACAACTGTGCCGATGCACTTAGCAGGCTACACCTGGCGACCACAGACGGTTCCGACGAACAGGACTCTGAGATGGTCATGACAATCAATGGCTTTGAATCCACAGGTTCACCCATGACGGCTCACCAAATCAGAGCCTGGACGAGCAGCGACCCCACGGTATCTCTAATTAAAAGATGCATTTTAACCGGTGACTGGGCAGAACCTCGCGATTGCTGCCCCAAGGAGGTCAAACACTTCCATAGGTGCATGCATGAACTCTCACTACAGCCAGACAGCCTGATGTGGGCCGGACAACTAGTTATGCCCTTACGAGGTAGGGAGGCATTTTACCAGGAGCTCCATTGCAAGCACCCGGAGATTGTCCTTATGAAGGCATAGCAAGATCTCATGACTGGTGGCCTGACATTGACGCGGACTTGGAGCTCTGCGTCCGTCGGTGCAGCATTTGTGCCCAACTCAGTAATGCCGCCAGGGAGTCCCCCCTAACACCTGTCCCTAGCCCACCAAACTGTGGTGCTGGGTGCATGTAGATTATATGGACCTATTCATGGGCAAAATGTTCCTCGTAGTCGTTGATGCATTTTCAATATGGATCGAGTGCACCATTTTAAAAACGAGCACCACCTCCACCACTGTGGAGAGCATTAGAACCATGTTTGCAATGCACGGCATTCCTACATATTGGTCAGTGATAATGGTCCGTGCTTCACCAGTGCTGATTTTCACGATTTTGTAGTTGACCACGGTATAAATCACGTTAAGACGACACCTTTCAAGCCGGCCTCCAATGGCCAGGCGGAGCGAGCAATGCAAATCATTAAAGAAGGCATGCTCAGAATCCAAGGTCCCACGCTGCAGACGCGCCTGTCGCGACCGCTGCTGGCATACAGATCTCGTCCACATTCGTTGACTGGGGTTCCCTCCGCGCAACTATTGATGAAACGAACCTTAAAGACCAGGCTCTCGTTAATCGTCCCAGTCATGCATGAAAGTGTTGAGGCTAAGCGTCGAAAGCTAACTGAGTACCATGACCGAAATTCGAGAGGGGGGTGGAATTAGATAGGGGACAAATTGTTTGTGCTAAACTATGGCCGGGTACCCAAATGGCTTGCAGGGACAGTGACAGACAAAGAGGGAAATAGGCTACTGGTTGTACAAATGGACAATGGCCAAACCTACCGGAGGCATGTAGACCAAGTAAAAAGCAGATTCACTGATTTCACTGAAATACAAGAGGCAGACAACAATGTGGAATTCACACCACACCTGGTGGACAGATAGTTGGAACAATCTGAGGAAAGGGCAGTCTCAACAGACAGCCAACGTGAGATACCAGCAATCACATCGAACGAGACAGACAGCCCAGGCGAGATACCAGCAATCACACCGAACGAGACAGACAGCCCAGGCCAGATACCAGCAATCACACCGAACAAAACATAGGCACCAAGCAAACAACGGAACCACAACTGAGACACTCCACGCGAGAGCGCAGACCACCTCCGAGACTGAATCTATAAAGGCAATAAGAACTTGGGGGAGGGTGATGTCAAGTATCTCACATTGCTGTATATAACTGTATCTTACCATGCGAAACATGACAGTAACTGGATATGACCTGTAACAATAAGCATACCTTACCACTGTGCGAATGTTGGCTTGCGTTTGAGCTACAGTACTAGCAGATGTTGTCTGTTATGATAACTTGGTAAAATGTTATAATCATTGGAAAGAAAGGTTTTGTATTTGTATTTTACAATTCCAGGAAGCGTTCCTACATTTACAACAGGTGCTCTGCTGATTGACGGAAAATAAGAGCAGGGGTCGTCGAACCCTCGAGCCGGTTCCACCATTTAGTGAGATAATGTTTGACCAATATCTTAACTTCATCCATCTGCTTAGACAACAAATCAATTCCTACCATTATCTAGCAAAAATCTATCAATCTCAGATTTAAATTACCAATTTAGCTGACAAATGAACCGGAGTTGAGATGAGGAGATTACTGACTTATTCACAAATTAATTAAGGTTTTGAATGAATTGCCTGAACAGTTGGTTGCTGCAGATGCGATCATAACTTTCTGAAGTACATAAGAACATACGAATTCTCGGTACGAGTATTTGACCCCTTGACTCTGCTCCGCCATTGAATAAATCATGGAAGATCTAATCAAGGACGCAGCTCCACTTCCCTGCTGCCTCCCCATAAGCCTTTACTCCCTTATCACTGAAAAATATGTCTATCTCCGACTTACATTTATTCATTGACCCAGCATCGACAGCTCTCTGAGGAAGAGAATTCCATCGATTTTCAACGATTGAGAAAATAAGTTTCTCCTCATCTCAGTTTTAAATCTACATGAACGACTGGGAAGAAAGGACCGAGTGTAACGTAACGAAGTTTGCTGACGATATAAAGGTGGGATGAAAACCAATGTATGAGTATAATGTTGGAAATTGTGAGGTCATGCACTTTGACAGAAAACACTTTGACAGCAAAGAGCAAGCTATTATTTAAATGGAGAAAAATTCCAACGTGCTGCAGTACAGCGGGAATTGTGGGTACTGGTGCATGAAACACAAAAGGTTAGTATGCAGTTACAGCAAATGATCAACAAGGCCAGTGGAATCATGCCGTTTATTGCAAAGGAGATGGAGTATAACAGCAGTGAAGTCTTGCTACAGTTATATCGGGTATTGTGAGGCCACACCTGGAATACTGTGTATAGTTTTGGTTTCCATATTTACGAAAGGATAATTGCTTTGGAGGAAGTTCACTCGGTTGATTCCGGAGATGAGGGGGTTGACTTATGAGGAAAGATTGAGGAGGCTGGTCCTCTACTCATTGGAATTAAGAAGAATGAGAGGGATCTTTATCAAAACCTATAAGTAAAAGAGGGGGCTTGGCAAGGTGGATGCAGAGAGGAGCTTTCCATTGATAGGCGAGACTCGAACTAGGTGGCATCATCTTAGAAAGAGGTGCCGCCTATTATAACTGAGATGAGGAGGAATCTGTTCTCTCAGAGGGTTGTAAATCTATGGACTTCGCTGCCTTAGAGAGCTCTGCAAGCCGGGACATTGAATAATTTAAATCAGAGACAGTTTCTTAACCAATAAGGGATTACGGGGTTGCAGGGAGCGGGCAGGGAAGTGGACCTGAATTCATGATCCGATCAGCAATTTTCGGATTAAATGGTGGTGCAGATTCGAGGGGCCGTATGGCCTATTCCTGCTCATATTTCGTACTTTCTTATGTTCTTACAAATGGGCGGTCCCTTAATCTAATTCGATGACCCCTAGTTTTATTTTCCCCTATGAGTGCAAATATGCTCTCTCCATCTAACGTGTCGAGCCCCCTCATTATCTTATTAGTTTCGATAAGATTACCTCTCATGCTTTTGAAATCCACTGCGGATGGTCCCAACCTACTTAACCTATCCGCATAAGTCAACTCTCCTCATCTCCGAAATCAACTGAGTGAACTTTCTCTGAACAGTTTCCATTGCAAGTATATCCTTCCTTACATTCGGAGAATAAACTGCACACAGTACTCCAGGTGTGGCCTCACTAATAACTGGTACAATTGTACCAGGACTAATCTGGTTTATACTCTATCTCACTTGCAATAAACGCACATTCCATTCGCCGTCCTGATTAATTGCTGTACCTGCATACTAATTTTTGTGTTTCATGCACAAGGACACTCATCTGTCCCGGTATTGCATCACTTTGCTACGTTTCTCCATTTAAATTATAATTTGCTTTTCTATTATTTCTGTCAAAGTAGGTAACCTCTTATATTGCAACTGCCAACTTGTTGCCCATTCACTTAGCCTAACTATATCTCTCTGCAGAATTTTTGTGTCCTCACCAGAATTTGCTTTCCGACCCTATTTGTATCATCAGAAAACTTAGCTACATTACACTCGGTTCCTTCATCCAAGTCATTAATATAGATTGTAATAGTTGAGGACCCAGTATCGATACCTGCGTCACTCCAGTAGTCACTGTTTGCCAACTGGAAAATGACGCATTTATCCAGACGCTGTGTTTTCTCTTACATAGCAAAGCTTCTATCTTTGATTTACTCCCAACCCCGTGAGCTGTTATCTTGTGCAGTAACCTCTTATGTGTCATATTATCAAATGCCTTCTGGAAATCCAAATACACCACATATATTGGTTCCGCCTTATCCACTCGTTACATCCTCAAAAGCTCCAGCAATTTGTTAAACATGATTTCCTTTTCATAAAACCATGCTGATTCTGCTTGATTGAATGTCCCGCTACTGCTTCCTTAATAATGGACTCCAGCATTTTCGTAAAGGCAGATGTTAGGCTAACTGGTCTATAATTTCCAGTTTCATGCTTACCTCAATTTTTAAATAGGGGCGTTACATTTGTGGTTTTCCAATCCGCCCCGAATCCAGGAAATTTTGAGAAATTATAACGAATACATCCACTATCTCTGCAGCCACTTCACTTAAGATCCTGGGATGAAATCCATCAGGTCCAGGGGACTTGTCCGCCTTTAGTCCAATTATGTTACTAGCAGTACTTCCTTCTTGATAGTGGTAGTCATCCCTGCCTACATTCGCTTGATTATCCACTCTTGGATTGTTTTTAGTGTCACCGACTGCAAAGGTCAATACAAAATATTTGTTTAATGTCTCTGCCATTTCCCTGACCTCCAATATTAACCCCCAATCTCATCCTCCCGGGGACCAACATTCATGTTAGCCAATCTTTTCCTTTTTATAAATCTGTAGAAACTCTTACTATCTGTTCTTATATTTCGTTCGAGTTTACTTTCATAATCTATCTTCCCTCTTCAATCATGTTTTTAATCGTTCTCTGCTGCTCTAGTCTCCCACTCGTCTTCGCCACATTGTGTGCCTTTGATTTCAATTTCAAACCCTCCGTTATTTCCTTAGTTGGACACGAATGGTTATCTCTTCTCTTACAGTCTTTCCTACTCATAGGATACATTTTTGTTCCGAGTTTTAAAATATGTCCTTAAATGTCTGCGACTGCTCTACAACCGTCCCACACTTTAGTCTATTTTCCGATCTACTTTAGCCAACCTTTGTTGTCCCCCTTATTTATGCTTCGGACATTGGTTGGAGAACCACATTTCTCTCCCTCCAACTGAGTTTGAAATTCAACCATATTATGGCCACTCATTCCTATATGATCTTTTACGACGTGATCATTTATTAATCCTGTCTCATTACACAGTACTAGATCTAAGATAGCCTGCTCCTTGGTAGGGTAGCATGTACTGTCGAAGTAAACTATCCCGGATACACTCTATGAACGTCTCCTCAAGGCTACCCTGACCAATTAGGTGTTTCCAGTAAATATGAAGGTTAAATCACCTATGATTATTGCTGTTCCTTTTTTACAAGTCTCCATTATTTCTTGATTTATAGTCTGTCCAACCATGTAGCTACGGTTAGGGGGCCTATAGTCTATGCCCACCAGCGACTTTTTCCTGTTATTGTTCCTTTTACTCCACCCTAACTGATTCAACCTCTTGATCCTCTGAGCCGATATTGTTTCTCAGTAATGCACTGATCCCATCATTTATTAACAGTGTGACCACACCTCTTAACATAAGAACATAAGAATTATGAACAGGAGTAGGCCATTTAGACCCTCGCACCTGCTCCGCCATTCAACAAGATCATGGCTGATTTGGCCATGGACTCAGCTCCACTTACTCGCCCGCTCCCCGTAACCCTTAATTCACTTATTGGTTAAAAATCTATCTATATGTGACTTGAATACATTCAATGAGCTAGCCTCAACTGCTTCATTGGGCAGAGAATTCCACACATTCACAAACCTCTGGGAGAAGAAATTCCTTCTCAACTCGGTATTAAATTGGCTCCCCGGTATTTTGAGGTTGTGCTTCCTAGTTCTAGTCTCTCCGACCAGAACAAGCTCTCTGCCTCTATCTTGTCGATCCCTTTCATTATTTTAAATGTTTCTATAAAATCACCTCTCATCTTTTTCCTTTATGTCTGTCCTTCCAAAATATCAAATACTCATGAATATTTAGTTTCCTGTCCTGGTTACCTTGCAACCACGTCTCTGTAATGACTATCAGATCATACTCATTTGTATCCATTTGTGCCGTCAACTCATCTGTTTTGTTACGAATATTACGTGCATTTAAAGAAAAAACTTTAAAATTTATATTTTACCCTTTTTTCCTGCTTGTTCCTTCTGTCCTACAGGTCACTTTCTACATTTTTGCTTTTAATTCAAACTCTACTCGCCTCCCTATTGAATCTATTCTCAGGTTCCCATCCCCCTGCCAAACTAGTTTAAAACCTCCCCCACAGCACGAGCAACCGACAACTCCAGCCCCTCACCCCCCACCACGCGAGGTTATTGGTCCCGGATCTGTTGAGGTGCAACCCATTCGGTACACGTCCCAACTCCGCCAGAAGTGGACCCAATTTCTCAGGAAACTAAAGCCCTCCCTCCTGCACCAGCTCTCCTGCCATGCATTCACGTGCTCTATCCTCCTATTTCTGTACTCACTCGTTCGTGGTACCTGGAGTATTCTTGAGATTACCTCCTTTCAGGTCCTGCTTTTTATCTCTCTCGTAGCTCCTTAAAATCTGCCTGCAAGACCTCATCTCTCTTTCTGGCTATGTCATTGGTAACAGTATGGACAATGAACTCTAACTGATCACATTCCTCCATCAAAATGACCTGCAGCCGCTCGGTGATATCCTTGACCCTGGCTCCAGGGAGTCAACATACCATTCTGCTGTCACGGCTGCGGCTGCAGAAACGCCTGTCTGCTCCCCTGACTATTGAATCTCCTACCATTATAGCTCTGCCATTCTTCTCCCTCCTCCCCTGTGCAGCTGAGCCACCTTCGGTGCCGTGGATTTGGATCTGGCTGCACTCCCCAGAGACACTATCTCCACACCGGGACTCAGAAGCTAATATCTGTTGACGAGTGAGATGGACTCGGGACCTCGTGCACTACCTGCCGAGTACTGCTATTCTGTCTGCTGGTCAACCACTCCCTCTCTACCTGCACACTCTTACGCTGATGGGTGACAACCTCTCGAAGGAAATTGAGTAACGAGTTGATGGTGAAAAGTTTGCCGTTCTCTGGGGAAAGAGTCTCATTCCATGCTTCTGTGATGCAACAACCCTCTCTCAGTTATCTTGTGTTTTCACCTGTAAACCTCAGTTCACGGATTTAATTTCCGGCCGTGCTAGCAGAGATTTTCTCACCTTTAATGTGTTGGTTCTCTTTTTCTCTCTCTATGATTCATTCTAATTCTCTCTGAATCTGACTTTCTTTCTGCGTGTCAGTCTCGCTGTATATCTATTTCAGTTGCAGTTAATTTCTGTAAGTTTTTCTCATTGGGGATCTGTTTATCCGTCCAAATATGACTTTCTCTCTTTCACTCTCCATCGCTACCCACATCAGTTTACTCCATACCTTATGAGTTTTCTCTTTATGCGCTGGTTCATAGAAACATAGAACATAGAAACAGAGAAAATAGGTGCAGGAGTAGGTCATTCGTCCCTTCTAGCCTGCACCGCCATTCAATGAATTCATGGCTGAACATTCAACTTCAGTACCCCATTCCTGCTTTCTCGCCATACCCCTTGATCCCCCGAGTAGTAAGAATCTGATCTAACTCCTTTTTGAATATATTTAGTGAATTGGCCTCAACAACTTTCTGTGGTAGAGAATTCCACAGGTTCACTACTCTCTGGGTGAAGAAATTCCTCAGCATCTCGGTCCTAAATGGCTTACCCCTTATCCTTAGACTGTGAACTCTGGTTCTGGACTCCCCCAAAATTGGGAACATTCTTCCTGCATCTAACCTGTCTAACCCCGTCAGAATTTTAAATGTTTCCATGAGGTCCCCTCTCATTCTTCTGAACTCCAGTGAATACAAGCCCAGTTGATCCAGTCTTTCTGGATAGGTGAGTCCCGCCATCCCAGGAATCAGTCTGGTGAACCTTCGCTGCACTCCCTCAATAGCAAGAATGTCCTTCCTCAGGTTAGGAGACCAAAACTGTACACAATACTCCAGGTGAGGCCTCACCAATGCCCTGTACAACTGTAGCAACACATCCCTGCCCCTATACTCAAATCCCCTTGCTATGAAGGCCAACATGCCTTTTGTTTTCTTAACCACCTGCTGCACCTGCATGACAACATTCAATGACTGATGTACCATGACACCCAGGTCTCTTTGCACCTCCCCTTTTCCTAATCTGTCACCATTCAGATAATAGTCTGTCTCTCTGTTTTTACCACCAAAATGGATAACCTCACATTAATACACATTATACGTCATCTGCCATGCATTTGCCCACTCACCTAACCTATCCAAGTCGCTCTGCAGCCTCACAGCATCCTCCTCGTAGCTCACACTGCCACCCAACTTAGTGTCATCCGCAAATTTGGAGATACTACATTTAATCCCCTCATCTAAATCATTAATGTCCAGTGTAAACAGCTGGGGCCCCAGCACAGAACCTTGCGGTACCCCACTAGTCACTGCCTGCCATTCTGAAAAGAACCCATTTACTCCTACTCTTTGCTTCCTGTCTGACAACCAGTTCTCAATCCATGTCAGTACACTAACCCCAATCCCATGTGCTCTAACTTTACACATCAATCTCTAGTGCGGGACCTTGTCGAACGCCTTCTGAAAGTCCAAATATAGCACATCAACTGGTTCTCCCTTGTCCACTCTACTGGAAACATCCTCAACAAATTCCAGAAGATTTGTCAAGCATGATTTCACTTTCACAAATCCATTCTGACTTGGACCTATCATGTCACCTCTTTCCAAATGCACTGCTGTGACATCCTTAATAATTGATGCCATCATTTTACCGATTACCGATGTCAGGCTGACCGGTCTATAATTCCCTGTTTTCTCTCTCCCTCCTTTTTTAAAAAGTGGGGTTACATTGGCTACCCTCCACTCTATAGGAACTGATCCAGAATCAATGGAATATTGTAAAATGACTGTCAACGCAACCAATATTTCCAAGGCCACCTCCTTAATTACTCTGGGATGCAGTCCATCAGGCCCTGGGGAATTATCGGCCTTCAATCCCATCAATTTCCCCAACACAATTTCCCGACTAATAAGGATTTCCCTCAGTTCCTCCTCCTTACTAGACCCCCCGACCCCTTTTATAAACGTAAGGTTGTTCGTGTCCTCCTTCGTGAATACCGAACCAAAGTACTTGTTCAATTGGTCCGCCATTTCATTGTTCCCCGTTATGACTTCCCCTGATTCTGACTGCAGGGGACCTATGTATGTCTTTACTAACCTTTTTCTCTTTACATATCTATTGAAACTTTTGCAATCCGTCTTAATGTTCCCTGGAAGCTTCTTCTCATACTCCATTTTCCATGCCCTTATCAACCCTTTGTCCTACTCTGCTGAGTTCTAAATTTCTCCCAGTCCCCAGGTTCGCTGCTATTTCTGGCCAATGTGCATGCCACTTCCTTGGCTTTAATACTATCCCTGATTTCCCTTGATAGTCACGGTTGAGCCACCTTCCCATTTTTATTTTTCTGCCAGATAGGAATGTACAATTGTTGTAGTTCATCCATGCGGTCTCTAAATGTCTGCCATTGCCCATCCACAGTCAACCCCTTAAGTATCATTCGCCAATCCATCCCAGCCAATTCACGCCTCATACCTTCAAAGTTAGCCTTCTTTAAGTTCTGGACCATGGTCTCTGAATTAACTGCTTCATTCTCCATCCCAATGCAGAATTCCACCATATTGTGGTCACTCTTCCCCAAGGGGCCTCGCACAACGAGATTGCGAATTAATCCTCTCTCATTACATAACACCCAGTCTAAAATGGCCTCCCCCCTAGTTGGTTCCTCGACATATTGGTCTAAAAAACCATCCCTTATGCACTCCAGGAAATCCTCCTCCGCCGTATTGCGTCCAGTTTGGTTAGCCCAAACTATGTGCATGTTAAAGTCACCCATGATAACTGCTGCACCTTTATTGCACGCACCCCTAATTTCATGTTTGATGCCCTCCCCCACAACACCACTACTATTTGGAGGTCTGTACAGAACTCCCACGAACGTTTTTTGCCCTTTGGTGTTCTGCAGCTCTAACCATATAGATTCCATCTGAGCTTGCTGATACTGGGTGGTTGACGCGCATTTTAACATTATTCATTCAAGGATGTTCAGTGTTGACGGGAAGATTACATGTTCTGTGGGTTAAAGCACGGGGGTTTGTTGTCAAGTTACGGACGATCAGTTCAATGCGTTATTTGCCGAGTGCTGTGCTTTTGTGGTAGAGCCTTTCACCGTCCACAGTTAAACACAAGGTATATATCCTCCCACGTTTGCATAGTATGCAGACGTGAAGTTTGCTCTGCGCTGAAAACTAAATTTTGAGTCTCCAAGCAATTTGCCGAGTTTCCAAGCACTGCACTGCAGCGTGCCCATGACCAGGATGGTCGAGATGTTAATGGGTCGGAATTAAAATCCAACTGATGTGTCTCTGTTCCTGGTAAATGTTCAACCAACTGGTTTGACAATTAGACTGAATGCTTGTTTGTTATGAAAGCGTGTAAGCGGTCCATAATCTCTGCAAATAATATATTTTAATTAACCCTTCAAGATAACGTTTCTTTATTTAGAATAGATGTTCTGCCAATTGACTGAACACAGGAACAGGATTAGGCCATTCCGCCCCTCGTGCCTATTCGCCTTTGTGTTCATTCTTGGCTGAGCTCTATCATAACTCCATCCATCTGCATTGGCTCCACATCATTTTTACCAGTGTCTAGCAAAAACTAATAACTTAAAATTAACATTTTTAATTGAGCTAGAATATCCTGCTTTTTGTAGAAGATAAATCCATCACCCTTTGCGTGAAGAAGATTTTCATAACTTCTCTGCCGAATGGCCTTCCTCTGATTTCAACATCATGTCCTCTTGTCGTAAACTCCCCCACGAACGGTAAAAAAAAGCTTTATCGCTATCTATCTTATCAATTCGTTTTAAAATTTTAAAACCCTCAATCAAATCACCACTGAACCTTCTATATTCCAGGGAGTACAGGCCTAGTTTATGTAATCTCTCCTCATAATTTAACCCGTCGCAACCTGGTAACATTCTAGTGATAAAGGACTGTACACATTCCAATCCAGCCTATCATTTCTAAGGGGCCGTGCCCACAAACGGACTGGATATAATGGATAGAAACGGCTTATTTCCCATAGCAGAGGGCTCAACAACAGGCGGGCATACATTTATAGTAATTGGAGAAGGTTTACAGGAGATGTGATGTGAAATTTCCACATGCAGTTAGTTGTGGTTGTCTAAAATGCACTGCCGACAGAGTGGTAGAGGCAGAAATCTTAAGCACATTTAAAAAGTATTTGGATGTGCACCTGAAGTGCCGTAACGTGCAGGGTTATGGACCTAGAGCTGGAAAGTGGGATTAGGCTGAATAACCGTGGCACGGACAGGATGGGCCGAAATTGCCTCCTTCCTTGCTGTAAACTTCTATGAATCTATTATATTCTATAACTTAGAGTACTCCAGATATAGTTTAACTACATATCTGTTCAGTTGAAGAAAAACTTCCATTGCATTATAGTCCAACTCCTAGTTATAAATCGTAACATGCCATTAGTTGTTTCGAATATATTTGTAACTTGCTACTGCAGGTTAGCGGGATGGGCACTTGGACTGCAAACCACTTTGGAAATCCATCCCTCCGAGCTGTGCTCCATTTAATTAGGATTCGGATTTAAACTTTGTGATCTAAAATGGGTGACCACACAATTACCTGTTTGGAATCTATCTGCCACTGAATCGTCCATTCGTTTCATCTATCAATATATATTTATAAGTATACGCTAACGACTGCCCTACTTACCACGCCACCAATATTTGCATCATCGGCAAACTGGGATATCTGTCTTCCTGTTGTGCCTTCTTAATCTTTAAGAAATATAGAATGAAACATTATTCTGGTGTCACGTCTGCGGTGGCAGAAACGCCTGTCTGCTCCCCTGATTATTAAAACACCTATAATTAAGCTATTCCTTTCTTCTCCCTCCTCCCCTGTGCAGGATTTGTATCTGGCTGCACGCGCCAGAGGCACTATCTCCACACCGGTATTCAGAAGATAATATCTGTTGGCGAGCGAGATGGACTCGTGGGCTCGTGCACTACCTGCCTCGTCCTCCTATTCTGTCTGCTGATCACCCTCTCCCTCTCTACCTGCACGCTCTTAGGTTGCGGGGTGACCACTTCTCGAAGGGAAGTGGGTAACTATTTGATAGCGAACAGTTTGCAGGGCTCTGGGGAAAGAGTCTCATTCCATGCTTCTGTGATGCTACAATCCTCTCTCTCAGTGAGCTTGTGTTTTCACCTTTAATCGTCAGTTCATGGATTTAATTCCCGGCCGTGCCGGCAGGGATTTTCTCACATTTAGTGTGCTGATTATCTTTTTCCCTCTCTATCATTCAATTCTATTTCTCTCTGACTCTAACTTTCTTTCCGTGTGTCAGTCTCGCTTTATGTTTACTTCAGTTGCAATCAATTTATGTCCGCTTTTCTCATTGGGGATCTGTTTATCTGTCCAAATATGGTTTTTCTCTCTGTCGCTCTCTCCTTCGCTCCCCACATCAGTTTATTCCATACCTTATGAGTTATCACTTAAGCGCTGGTTCAGTCTGAACTTGCTGATACTGATTGGTTGACGTGCATTTTAACATTATTCATTCAAATATGTTCAGTGTTGACGGGAAGATTACATGTTCTGTGGGTTAAAGCAAGGGGTTTTCTTGTCTAGTTACGGACGGTCAGTTCAATGCGTTATTTGCCGAAGTGCTGTGCTTTTGCGGTTCAATTTTCACCGACCAAAGTTAAAAACAAGGCATATATCCTCCCACGTTGGCAGAGTATGCAGGCGTGTATTTTGCTCTGTGCTGAAAACTAAATTTTGAGTCTGCAAGCGATTTGCCGAATTTCCAAGCACTGCATTGCAGCGTGCCCATGACCAGGATGGCCGAAATGTTAATGCGATGGAATTAAAATCCAACTGATGTGTCTCTGCCTCTGGGAGATGTTCAAACAACTGGTTTGACAATTAGACTTAATGCTTGTTTGTTATGAAAGCGTGGATAGGTCCATAATCTCTGCAAATAATATATTTTTAATTCACCCATCAAGACAACATTTCTTTATTTATAATAGGTGTTCTGCCAATTGACTGAACATAGGCACAGGATTAGGCCATTCCGCCCTTTTTGCCTATTCGCCATTCTGTTAATTCTTAGCTGAGCTCGATCTTAACTCCATCCATCTGCATTGGATCCACATCATTTTAACCAGTGTCGAGCAAAAACTATCAATCAAAAATTAACATTTTTAATTGAGCTAGTATATCCTGCCTTTTGTAGAAGATAAATCCATCACCCTTTGCGTGAAGAAAATTTTCCTAACGTCTCTATCGAATGTACTGCCTCTGATTTTAACATTGTCGTAAACTCCCCCGCGAACAGTAAAACAAAGCTTTATCTCTATCTATCTTATTCATTCGTTTCAAAACCTTAAAAATCTCAAACAAACCACCACTTAACCTTTTATATTCCAGGGAGTACAGGCCGAGTTAATGTAATCTCTGCTCATAATTTAACCCGAGGCATCCTGGTAACATTCTGGTGAACTGTACACATTCCATTCCCGCCTATCATTTCTAAGGGGCCGTGCCCACAAGGGGACTAGATATAATGTCTTTCTAGATATAGCAGAGGGCTCAACAAGCAGCGGGCACATATTTATAGTAATTGGAGAAGGTTTACAGGAGATGTGATGGGAAGTTCCCGCAGGCAGATAATTGTGGTTGTCGAAAACGAACTGCCTGAAAGAGTGGTAGAGGCAGAAACCTTCAGCACATTAAAAAAAGTATTTGGATGTGCATCTGAAGGGCCGTAACGTGCAGGGTTATGGACCTAGAGCTCGAAAGTGGGATTAGCCTGGAAAATGGTGGCGCGGACAGGATGGGCCGAAATTGCCTCCTTCCGTGCTGTAAACTTCTATGAATCTATTATATTCTTTAACTTAGTTTACTCCAGATATAATCTAACTACATCTCTGTACAGTTGAAGAAAAACTTCCATTGCTTTATAGTCTAACCTCTAGTTATAAAGCCTAACATGCCATTAGTTGTTTCGAATATATTTGTAACTTGCTACTGCATTTTAGCGGGATGGGCACTTGGACTGAAAACCACTTTGGAACTCCATCCCTCCGATCTGTGCTCCATTTAATTAGTACTCGGACCTAATCTATGTGATCTAAAATGGATGACCACACAATTACCTGTCAGGAAACTATCTGCCACTGAGTCGTCCATTCATTCAATCTATCAATATATCTTTATAAATACACGGTAGCCACTTCACTAATTACTATATCACCAATATTTGCATCATCGGCAAACTAGGATATATGGTTGCCTGTTGTGCCTTCTAAATTTATAAAAAATCTAGAATGAAACAATTTTTTTAGCACTGACATTTTAAAACGAGCCATACTTTGAAGCCCTGGTAGGGTCTGTCGGAAGAGGAGGTAGGAGTAAGATTTCGGGTGGATGACCCATCTGATCCTACAAATATACATCATGCAACTGTGCGCTGATTTCAAACAGTAGAAGCACGGGCTTTCATCCCCGTAGCATCTTTCAGAAACATAGGATTATCCACTTGCTCGCCGTTGCTAAGTTTGAGCTCCGACAGGACGATCAGCCTCCAGACATCATTACAGCCTTAGTCCAAATATGGACAAACGTGATTAATTCTAAACTGAGGCGAGAGTGATTGTCCTGGACATCAAAGTAGCATTTGACCCAATGTTTCATCAAAGAGGGTTCTAACGTTGAAATGATTGCGGGGTTAATCTCCACTGCTGGAGACATACCAAGCAGAAAAGAAGAAGGTTGTTGTCGTTCGACGCCAATTATCTCAGCTCAGGATATCGCTGCAGGAGTTCATCGTCACCTGCTTCATCAATGACCTGCCCACCATCATAAGTTCAGAAGTGGGCACGATCGTTGAAGATTGATTTTTCCAACTCGAGTCTCAACTCCGCAGATAATGAAACAGGAAATATATCGCCTTTCCTTCATTTTCGCATGGAAATACTTCTCCAACAGAACATTGGTAGTACCATCACCTCGATGACTGGACCATAGAGCCATAGAAATTTACAGCACAGACGTAAACTATTTAGCCCATCGCGTCCTTGCTGGTGGAAAAGCACTATCCTGCCAAATCCAATTTCGAGCTCTTGGACCATAGCCCTCAAGTCCATATCCAGGTACTGCAGTGGTTCACGAAGTTTGTTCATCATTACCTTCTCAAACGCAATTAGGGTTGTGCAATAAATGCCAGCCTTGCGAGTTACGCCCACATCCACTGAATTAATATTTTATTAAAACGTGCTTTACAATAAATTAATACTTCTTCAAGTGTAGTCACTGGATGTACTGTAGGGCAATACTGCAGCCAATTACCACACAGCAAGATCCCATCGATGGTGGGATACAGATATGTGCAGGACACAAAAGAGCATTCCCCACCTCTTAGAATCATAGACTCGTAGAAGTTTGCTTCAGAGAAGGAGAACATTCGGCCCATCCTGTCTCCGCCAATCGAAAGAGCTATCCAGCCTAATCGCACTTCCCAGCTCCTGATCTGTAGCGTTGCAGATTTGGGCAATTCAATCCATATACAAGTACTGATTAAATATGTTGAGGGATTGTGTCCCGCCAACTTTTCAGTCAGTGAGTTCCAGACCGAAATTCATTCTGGGATAAAAGATTTCACCTCGACTCTCGTGGAATCCTTTTATAAATTACTTTAATCTAGGCACCTGATTATTGACCTCTCTACTCAGGGGCATATGTGTTTCTTATGCAAACTATCTCGGCCCCTCATAATTTTATACACCTCAATTATGTCACCCATTATTCTCATCTGTTCCGAAGAAAACAACGCCAATCTTTCCCCAGAACGAAATCTATCCAGTCCTGGCAACATCCAGACGACAATAGAGGAAACAGATGGAAGTGGAGGAGAATTGTTTGTTTTTAAGCTGTGAGTTGTTGTGATCTGTAATGCACTGCCTGAAAGGGTGGTGAATTATAGAATCATCGATGCATAGAATTGTTACAGCGCGGATGAAGGCAATTTGGCCAGTCGAGCCCATGCTGACTCTCAGCTAGTCTCACCCCCATGTCATTTCCCCGTAGCTCTGCAGATTCAATTGTAACCCTCAAAATGGAATTGGATAAATGCTTGAAGGGGCACATTTTGCAGGGCGTTGTGGAAAGGTCTGGGACTAATTGGATAGCTCGTTCAAGAGTACGATGGTCCAAGTACTGTCCATTGGTAATGTATGATTTTATGAAATGTTTTCTGATAGTTTCTTATAAATGGCGCTAATCATTTGCCCGTTCCACAGTCCCACTTCATTTATTTGTACATGCGTATATGCTTTTCCAACCGAGTTGAAATGAAGTGGGATTCGGTGGCAATGCGATGCAGGTCACATAGTTTATCATGGCGCAGTGGCCAAGTGGTAAAGCGTCGGTCTCGTAAACCAAAAAACATGGATTCGACCTCCACCCGCATTTATCGAGACTTTATCACGTTAAATGACACATTCTAAAACGTTTTCCTTTTTAACTATCAAAACACTACACAATTTTGAACTTATATCATAAATCGCCTCTTAACGTTTTGTATTCTAAGGAGAAAAATCCCAGCTTCTCCATTCTCTTCGTGTAAATGAGGTCCCCAACTCTGGCAGTATTCTTGTAAATCTATTCTGCACCCTCTCCAAGGGCTTGACTTCTTACATGAAGCGTGTTGCCCAGAACTGAACACAATATTCCAGCTAAGACCTCATAAGAGCTTTTTAATTGTTTGGCATAACTTCCTTGTGTTTATACTCTATTCTTCTATTAACAAAGGAAAAGTCCTCATGTCTTCCAGATCCTGCCCCGTCTATTAAATTGTACGATTTAGAGCTGGTTAATACAATACAGGGAGACTATTTTGACCGGTTTCAGGATCATTTTTCTCCAGACGCAGATGCTTAAAAGGGGATTTAAATTTTCACGTATAAATCTGGCCCCGCTAAAATTGTATCACTAATTCATATTGCCTCTCCTCATCCTCCTAAAATGTATCACTTCACAATTATGTGCGTTAACTTACATCTGCTATGTGTCTGTTCATTTCACCAGTTGGTGATTTTCCTACTCCCTCTTTGTAGCACTTACTATCTGCTTTGTGACACTTAGCCTTTCTTTGTATCTTTCCCATTCAGCAGGATCTGTGCTACTTTTTGCATTTGTGTACGTTTTTACTTTTAGATTAATGTGGGCCCTTACCTCTTTAGTAGTCCATGCCTGTTTTTTTGGCCCCTCAGGAGTATACACTGATTCTGTATCACTTTTAATTATTTTTAACACCTCCTCTCGTTTTACCCATTAACAGATTTTCCAAGTTTATTCTGGACAGTCTCTGCCTCAGCCCTTTGAAGTCGGTCTTACCGAAATCTAGAATGGTAGTAGCTGTTTCGCGTTTCTCCCTGTGAAACGTTACGTTGAAGTCGATCATGTTTTGATCGCTATTAAATACATTTTCACTTACCCTGAAGCTGTTGAATAAATCCGGCTTGTCTCTCATTACTAAATGTAAATTGATATGCCCCTTGTTCGTTCTGGAACATATTGTTGTAGCACTAGCCCGGACACACTCAAGAAATTCACAATTTTCTAACAGGTGCTCGTCCGATTATCCCAATATATCTGAACATTTAAATCCGCTATGAAAACCATACTTTCTTGAATACACGCTTGTCTCATGTCTACATTTATATATTCTAGTACTTCACAGCTGCGACTAGGGGGCAGATACACAACTCCCACTATTGTCTTAACTCCTTTCCTATCTCTTAACTCTACCCATAAAGTCTCCACGTCCGGCTTACTTGTAATTAGATCCTCGGTTAGAACTGAACCATAGAATCATAGTTATTTACAGCACGGAAGAAGGATATTTCGGCCCATTCGCTCAACGCCGGCCAACAAAGAGCGATCCAGAGGAATCTCATGTTCCAGCTTTTGGTCCGTAGCCCTGTAGGTTATTGCACTTCAAGTGCATCTCCAAGCGCGCTTTAAATGCGCCGAGGTTTTCTGCCTCTACCATCCTTTCAGGCAGTGAATTCCAGACTCCCAACTTGCTCTGAGTGAAGCCATTACCCTTCAATTCCCCTCTAAACTTGCTACCAACGACTTTAAATCTATCTCCCCTTGTTGTTGACCATTCTGCTCTGAAAGATAGGTCCTTCCTGTCCACTCTCTCTCGGCCCCTCATAATTTTGAACACATCAATAATGTTTCGCCTCAGCTCTCTATGTTCTAATGAAAATAAACCCAGCCTATCGAATCATTATTCATAGCTAAAATTCTCCAGTCCTGGCAACATCCTCGTAAATCTCTTTTGCACTCTCTCGACTTCAATTACATCTTTCCTGTAATGATGTGTACGCAGTACTCTAGCTGTGGCCCAAATAATGTTTTATATAACTTAAGCATAACTTCACTGCTATTGTACAATATACCTCGGCTAATAAAGGTAAGTATGCCGCATGCCTTCTCAACTAGCACGTTTTCTTTGCACCCTGAAACAGGGAGACAATGATGAAATATTACAACAACAACAACAACTTGCCTTTATGTAGCGCATTTAATATAGTTGGACGTCACAGGGTGCTCCACAACAGCTTAAACCAAATCAAATAATGCTGACACCGAGACACATAAAAGAGAAATTACGGCAGATGGCAAAAAACTTGGTCAAAGAGGTACGTTTTAAGGAGCATCAATCTTGACATCTTTTTGAAAGACTGTAAGCCCGGAATATTAATCAGTGTTATTTCGTCTAGGTCTGAAATTTGTGAGAAGTTGGCTTTTGAAGTGGACTCATGGGTGTCGAATTCATTATATCATATTGGATATTCATTGGAAAAACAGGCTTTTCGGCCCAACCTGTCAATATCGCCGTTTGAGCTCCACTGGAGCATCCCCGCCTCTTTCCGCATACAGCACTATCAGCATAGCCCTGCATTCAGTTCTCCCTCATATACTTATCTAACCGCTCCTTACATGCATCTATAATATTTGATTCAACCACTTTTGTGGCAGCGAGTTCTACATTCTTACCACTCTCTGGCTAAAGAAGATTCTTCTTCATTCCCAATTTGATTTGTTTGCTGATTTTTCTTATATTGATGGTCTCTAGTAATACTCTTCCCCACAAGTGAAAACACTCTGTATCTACTCTGTCAAATATTTCAAGATATTAAAGGGCTCTATTAGGTAACCCCTCAGACTCCTCGTTTCATTACAAAATAAATTGAGCCTGTCGATTCTTTCCTGATAGTATACCATCTTCTCCACACCCAATCCAGTTCCTCGCTATCTTCTTTTTAATATGGCGACCAGCATTGCATACAGTACGCATAATGTGGTCTAACTGTAGAGAGTTCTGCATTTGGTCGGTTTTGAAACCGGCGTGGCCAGCTGCTTATTTGAAAGGGGCCCGCATCTCATCATTTGAGGAGACATTTCACAGCCATCCTGTAGCAACTAAAGACCGTTTGTTTACAGAAGCTGATTGTACATTTTCAACATTGTCGATCTGGATGCACGGGCAGGACACGTCGTGAAGGGGACATTTTGCAGCGTATTTCTGTACGGATGCAAAAAGCCTGAAATGGAATAGCCGAGTTGCGCTAGATGGCAGTCGAGAGGTTAAGGCGATGGACTGCGAATCAATTGTGCTCATTTACGTTGTTAATCGTTTGTTGTTGATAAACCTTCAAAGCATTTGACTGAATATTACATAAATTACGCTTTGAATCCATATCTCATCAAAACTCTAATTTCCTGAAAACATCGTTTATCCATTAAGCAGCGCGCTCACTGTCTAAGTCACGGTGATTTATTATATTTCCTTGATATGCCAACTGAATTTACTGACTGGAGGAATTGTATTAACTCCACGTGATCGGCTCGGCTCATCCTTGGGGAGAATTGCGAGTGGTGCGAGCACATTCTGCAGCAAAAACTGCAACTGAGTCATTAATCTTCTTTAAGGAAGGGGAAAGGCCCCCTACACGTCATGCTATACACGTGGGCACAGTTCCATCCAACTCTCATCATGCTTAATCCACTATTCGCGGGACTAGAGAACCATTTTCAAGAATAAGGCTCATGGTCTTCTCAGCAGAAAGTCAATGTTCTGCATGTTCTTTCAGTCAGCTTTCCAACTGGACACAGGCAACCAATTGCCGTGCGAGCAATGCTGACTATTCTACAATATTGGATGTGTATACAAAACTAATTTTGAATATGTAACCTGTATTATCAAATAAGAATTTGCAGCATGAATAGCTCTTTATTGTCGTCTGTCTGGGCATTCCCATAATGAACACTCTACCTTAAGCCAACTGTAATTGGTGCTGCTTTACTTCACTGCGAGCGCGAAGGGACATATCTGTGAAGATATTTGCCCCGAATGAACACTATTCCTGTGCTATTGTCCACATCTTTCTTTACCCATTTCAACCCTTGTAGCAGGTTAAATCAGCCCAGGCCGTCCATTGAAGCCTGATAACTCAATCAGCGAAAAGCAGAGAAATCCAAGAGACAGAGACAGGTAGAGACAGAAAGATGCATGCGAAGACAATATCAGAAAAGGTCATTGCATCTTGAGGGGAAATTCTTTTGCTGTCTTGAAATGTTGTAAAGCATAAAAGATAATTGGGCGACGGTTTAAACGTGACTCGCTCCCTGGCGGATTTCTCAGGCTCTTAGATAGGGAAATGCAGCCCGCAACGAGAACTCTTATTTGTTCGAGCACTGAATGGAGCTTTAAACAGTGTAGCGGAGAGCAGGTAAACTTGAGTGGATTTCAGACCCACAACAATAAACCATACGGCTATCGCAGGCAATTGCGATTTGCTGCAAACTTTCACTTTCCAGCCTCGGAACCAGCCAACCCTGACCTGCAGGGCTATGTGGAAAGGACGGGGGAGTGGGACTAGCTGAGAGCTGGCACACTCTCGATGGAACGAATGACCTCCTGCTGTGCTGTAATAATTCTATTAATTTACAATTGGACTTTAATAGGACTGGAATCGACAAGTTTGAATGTTTCTGTAGAATATAATCAGCGAGAAGTCCAATGCACGAGCCATTGCAACACTGAGCACAACATTTTTCGCGAAAAGTTCAGGAACATCCTTTTTTCTGTTGGAGGTGGTGCAGGAATTATGTGGAGATAACCAATGCGTTTATATATCTTCTCTTTGAAATCGAGTGTGTTTTCGGCACATTATTCTTTACATCAGAGTTTCTGATTAAATGATAATGCTGTGGTCATAGGAAAAACTCTCGAAGCTTCCGAAACACCCGTGGCTTTTCTGTGGCTCTGTTTCCTCTCTTCCCTTCCTCCTGCACGCTGCCAGTTTGTAAGCTTGTTTTAAATGTTGCTCTGAGCGAGGGCATTCTACAGTCTCAGAACCCTACCGTTTCATTGCTTGATTTCTATGTTTATTAATTATGAAATTCCTTGAGCTACAATGGCAGCGCTTGCGACCATACATTAAAAAGCGGTTTTTTGGAAACACGTTGAGATCATAGTTTGGTTTTGCACAGAATTGAACCTATATCACTCAAGATTGACTGTTATATTTACAATAAACTGTATATTGTTATAAATGTTGGCTCATTAGTTCCGTAGTGTTCGATGAGGAATAGTTTGATTCCCTCATTTATTACATGTGGGGAACAGACACGGGTATTCATTGAGAAATAGCCCACAGATTGCCACTGAGATAACAGGAGTGAGAGAGACAGACAGCACCGTGATACATGGCAGAATAGACAAGACAGATGGATAAATAGAAAACGGCATCAGAGTCTGCAATGTACAAACATCACATACAAAATCATCAGCTGCTCTAGGTGAGGCTCGAACTCATAACCTCGGAATTTCCCGGGCCTCCACTATCATATAAGTACCGCGCGGTAACCGATTGCGCCACTAGAGCGGCATGCCCTGTGGTTTCAGTGCTCCCATCATAAAGCTGCCTGTTCCATCTGTCTTACAAGCAGGATGACAAAGATTCATCGAATCATTCAACACAGAAGGACGCTGTTCATCCCATCGTGTCAGTGCCGACTCTCTGCAAGAAGCCTTCAGTTATCGCGACTCCATACTTTTTCGCCATAGACGTGTTTTATTTTCGTGTGCAATCCATTTTATTATTTGTAATGAATTTGGATGTCCTTGCGGGAAATGTATAAATATATCTGTGCATCTATCTGTGATTTGTAAATTAAATAGTGTGGAACCTTGATAATCACATTATTTGTGTTCATATCTTTGATTTTATAAATGTATTTGTTTTATGTCTGTTTTCTTTATGGATTTATCTCTAAGTATCGCTGTGCTATAATTGTATTTACGTTTATTTGCGAGGTGTTTAAAAGTAATATAAATACAAAGGTATGCACAGAAAATAAATTTATAACAAATACAGATGCTCCACAATACTATTATAAATAACTTTGTTGCATTCAAATATATAAACACAAAAACAGATATACAAATTATATATATATCCCACAGAACAAATTGCAACAGAGACATCAAAATATACTTAGAGCTATCACTAATTAAAGTACATTTTACTCTCTACGGTCCTCAGCAGATTCTGGTGTGCCTGTGTTTCCTGTGCTTGTGCTCGGTGTAAGGGAAGGGTTGGCCGATCGGTGGTATATCGTTTCCCAAGGATGGGCTGAAATGTGGTGTCTGATATAATAATCATCTGGACTTGTGTATAAAGGCATAATTACAACATCTACAGATGTTTCACCATGGTACACAAATCCACTGCCAAATTAGTTCAATCCCTCATCCGCCTCAGTAGTTAACCTTCCCCCGAGCTCTGTTGATGTACAACCCGACGTACTGTAACATGCCACTTCTGCGCCAGAACTGGTCCCAATGCCCCCGGATTCTGGAGCACAACCTCGTGCACCGTTTATCCAGACACACGTTGCCATTTCTAAATTAAATTGCGCGGTGCACTGGAAATAATCCATAGAATACCTTTGTGGTTCTGCTCATTAATTTCCTCTATTGCACTTGAAACTCTGACTAAAGGAACTCATCCCCTTCTTTCCTTCTGTCAATGGTTCGATCACAGCTGCTCCCCTTCACCTCTCAGAATGTCTGCACCCACTCAGTGATGTTCTTTACCTGGCAGCAGGGAGGATGCACACCACGCATGACTGACGTTTGCCGTTGCAGAAAGGTAATGACTGTTGAATCCCCAATGACGTCAACGTATGTTACTTTTTAGCTTCAAAAGCAAAGTACTGCGAATCCTGTAAATCTGAAATGAAATCAGAAAATGTAGGATATACTCAGCCAGTCAGGCTGAATCTCTGGAAAAAAAATTCTGATGAGGAGTTTGTGATTAAATGTCATTGACGTGAAGCTTCAACAATGCAATCCAGACACTGTCCGATATTGTAATCTAAAGCGCCTGTTTGTGGGTATTGAAACCAATCCAGATACCACGCATGAATCTGGGAGCTAAATTGTTGTTGTTGTTCTTTTCAAGTCGCAACAGCAGAGGACTGCAATAAAATGTCCAAATTTTTAAGATAAATCATATGTTTTACAGTTAATAAAACGAGCCAGTTTGAAAAGACATTCAATCAACAAAATGATTACATTGTGCCGTTTAATTTCAGCCATGGGAGCCGGGGAAAAAATACAGGCTTTGTCTGTTTTTTAAATCGCAGTTCACTACTGTTGCCACTAGTTTACTTTGAACAGTCTCCATTTTAACATTCTCACAGAGGCTGTCTGACTGGTTCACGAATCCCGATATCAATGTTTACTCACCGCTGTGACCACCACCTAGCGGTTAGGATGCAGCGCTCTATTTTCGTCGACACAGTTTCGATGCCCGTTCCGGGATTTATTAAATTAAAATGAAGCTTTTTAAATTAATTTCATAACACTCTGTGAAAGATTAATAATTATTTCAATCGCCATTCACAACATGTCATATTCTGTTTCAGACTGAGGTAAATACATGGCAACAGATAGCCTGCCAAACTTGAATCAGATTTTGTGCTTTTCGTGTGATGAAATTTCAGCCGTTCTCATATCACAGAGTGTATTTTAAGACACTGGTTAATAAATGTTCATTGATTATTACAGCAAGAATCTGGTGCAGCCATTTTAATATTTAACAGGAACGGCCGAGTGTCGCTTAATTTTCACAGTAGGGAAGTAACTAAACCCTCGAGCTTCATCTGGGGCAAGTTCCAAATAATGGGCCAACAATTACGGTCTCTCAGGGCACGTCCGATGTCAGCATGCACCTGCTCTCAGAGCGCGATGCGCATTGGCCGAAAGCCGGCACTTGAACAGTCAAAATGGCATTTCATCTATCCAACGCATCCCCGAGAGAAGAGTCTTTGCGGTCGGAGATATACGCTATTTTTCCAACTCTTGCCAAGAATACCTCCTTCAAAACCTTAGGCCTGGTAAAGGTGACAGAGAGATAGACAGGCAGGGGGAGACAGTTGTGAGCATGTCATAGAGACAGACAGACAGACAAGGGTTTGTGATGGAGAGGAGACAGTCCGGAGAGACAGAAAGCGAGACAGATAGATTGTGACAGAGAGAGAGAACGACAGCCGAGGGGGAGGGGAGACAGAATGAGTTAATTATGGTGGGGGATGTAGAGACCGTCAATACTGACGGGAGGGGGCGACAAGACAACCGACGGGGTGAGAAGCGGGTGGAGACAAACTGCGGGGTGGGGGGGCGGAGATAAGATGGCTAACAAAGAGAGAGATAGACGTGGAAGGCAGAAGGGAGGGGGCAGACGGGGGAGAATGATAGAAGGGGGGGAATGCGTGACAGATATGAGAGGCAGACGGGGAAGACTGACGGAAGGCAGACAGAGAGCGACAGACAGGGGCAGACGAGGGTGAATGGTGGAAGGGAGACAGTAATTGACAGACAGGGTAGGCAGACGGGAGCTAGCCAGAAACATAGCAAACTGGGCTGATATAGAGATAAAGAGAGACGGACAGACGGTGGGGTGAGGCAGTGAGAATGAGAGAGAGCGGTTGAGACAGAGGTTTAAGAGACAGAAAAATAGAGAGTTGGCTGAAACAATCGGGGTAGACAGGGGGAGACGCCGAGAGATAGAGATGGCGGAGAAAGCAACGGCAGACAGATGAGGAGACAGAGACAGAGAGAGAGGCATACAGGAGAGACAGGACCAGAAAGACCTACGAGGAGGGAGAATGAGAGAGACATATGGGGGATCAGAGCGAGAGACAGACTCGGGTAGGAGAGTGGGAAAATTGACTGATGGAGACAGGCGGTGGAAAAAGACAGATGGCAAGACAGAGAGAGGCAGGTGGGGAGAAAGAAGGAGGAGGCAGACTAGTAATACACCGAGAGAGAGAGAGAAATCGTACAGTAGCAGAGTGGGAATGTTTCTGAACTCCTAATCCAGAGGCCTGGTCCAAAGTTTCCGAGATATAACTTGAGATCCTGCAAAGGCAGCTGAGGAATTTAAATTCAGTTAATTGCATCAATCCGAATTTAAAGAGCTAGTATAAGAAATGACCATGATAATACTGGAGTGTCGTAACAATCCATCTGGTTCACTAATAGCCTTTAGGGGATGAAGGGGAGAGTGATACAGCAGACGGAAACGGGCAAGTCAGAAATAGAACAGACGAACCAGACAGACACAGCAAAGTTCGGGAGAGAGACAGCCAGACAGGGGAGACAGCGAGGGTGACAAACGGTGGAGTTAAACAGGAGGGAGACAGGGATGTCGCGACAGAGGCAGGCAGTAAGAGAAATAGGTTGACAGACTGTGGGGCCAGAGGGTACGAGAACTGCAAGGGACAGACTGGAGAGACAGACGGGAGAGGGGTGGAGGGGGAGAGACTAATGGGCACAGACGGGGAGACGGAAATAGAAATAACAGCAGAGGAAAGAAAAAGACAGTGGGAGTCAGACGGAGAGACAGGCGGGAGGGGCACAAAGAAAGACAGACGGGGGTTACACACGTGGCGAGAAAGTCGACGGAGTAATGGATAGGACGAGAGATTGTTGGAAACAGATGGCGAGACAGAAAGAAAGACAGACGTGAGGAGACAGAGAAAGAAAAATAAACGGGGAGACTCTTTCCAATCTCGCTCTTTCGTCCAATTTTAGTGAATAACAATGCAACTGACACTTTAATAGTATCATGGAACATAAAGTTGCAAAGAGACGTTTATTAAGTGTTTGCGAAAAAAAACTGTGCAGTTATAGGTCCCTGTGGCGAAGTGCAAATTCTTCCACATTGAACCTAAGAACAATGGATCAGAGTATATTATACTTAGACACTGTGCCTGACAATGATATTTAGGGGTGCAAGTACTGTAATCTCTCCTAATCCTCCTGATTTTGCTGGTCATAATTCTCCTGTCTTTTGAACACCAAATGCCCCTCTTTCTGAAACTGCTAATTTCTTGTAGCCGGTGTCTGAATTCCCCAAGTTTCAGAAGCTCCTTATCCCTATGTTTCATGAGCTCCTTGTCCCTCTGTTTTAGGAGCTCGTTATCCCTCTGTTTCAGGAGCTCCTAATTCCCCAGTTTCAGAAGCTCGTTATCCCTCTGTTTCAGGAGGTCCTTATCCCTCTGTTTCAGGAGCTCCTAATTCCATGTTTCGAGCTCCTTACTCCCCTATTTCTGGAGCTCCTAATTTTCCATTTTCTTGGACTCCTCATTGCTCTGATTCAGCTGCTTCTGGTTCCCCAGTTTCAGGAGCTCCTCATTTCCCTGTGTCAGGAACTCCAGATTATCCTCTTTCTGGCGCTCCAATTCCACTGTTTCTGCAGCTGCTCGTTCTACTGTTTCAGTAGCTTCTTTTTCCCCTGTTTTGGTGTAAATAATGTCCCTGTCGTTGGAGCTCATATTTCCCCTGTATCAAGTGATCCTAATTCATCACTTTCTTTAACTGCTATCTCTTCTTGTCTGCTGCTCCTAATTCCCCTGCTTTACAAGGTAAAGTGCTGGAGCTCTTAATTTTCCTCTTCCTAATTACCTTATTTCTAGAGCTCCTCCTTTCCATGATTATGATGCCCTCTCCTAACTCCCCAGTATTTAGAGCTAAGAACTGGAGCGGTCTAGCAATTTCACTGTTTGTGGAGCTCTCTACTAATTTTCAGGTTTCTGTAATGATCTCCTAATTCGCCTGTTTCTGGTGGCCTTTCATAATTCCCTCGTATCCGGAGGTCCTGATTCCCCTGTTTCTGTTGATCCTCATTCTCCGTGTTTCTGGAGATTCTAATTCAACTGTTTCTTGATTCCATTTCCTCTCATTTTAGGTCACTCTCATTCCGCTTTTTCTGGAGATCAACCAATGCTGCTGTTTCTGGAGCTCCTATTTCCCCTGTTTCTGGAGCTTCAAATTTTACTATTTGCAGAGCTCCTACTTTCCCTGTTCTGCTGCCCAATCCCAATTCACACTTTTAATGAATATCCTAACTCCGCTGTTCCAGCAGCTCCGACTTCTGCTGTGTCTGGTGCACTTAATTCCACGTGTGAATAGTCACTCACCTGAGGTAATGTAAAGCCGTTTGCTTTAAGAAGCGGATGGCACATTTACAACATTGTCGATCTGGTTGCATAGGCAGGACAACCGGTGAAGTGCACATTCTTGCGGGATATTACTGCTTGGACGCAAAAAGCAGGAAATTGAATGCCGAACGTTGCTGCAAACGGAAGACGAGGTGGCCCAGAGTTTAAGTCGAATAACTGCTAATACATTGTGATCTGCATGCTAAGGTCCGAATCCCAGACTCGTTCTTATTGTGTTAAACGTAGGAATCCTTTTGTTGTTTTGTCAATCAAATAAAGCCTAATGGCCAAATTTGCCTTTTACTTTCAAGGATGCAGCACTTTGATCATGTCATGTCTCAAATTTATATAGGGCCTGTAATTCCGGCCTAACTTGGTCTGTACGGATAATGTATGCAACCAGCACGGACTCACAAAAGCCCTTCCTTGGCGTGCGAGGCGCATGCACTGAAAATCAGGTTTTCCAATGTCAAATTCTTGCTTGACAGATCGAACGCTCTTCAGGAGAAGGATATTCGATGGGTGAGTCTGCGCTATTTGCCATCTATTGCTCAGCGAATGTCCTTAAATTTCTTGTGCCTGGGAAAAGTTGACGCATAGCCTACTTTTATCAGCATAAGAGTTTTAAAACATGTAAAAAATATATAAAAACATCTACAAATAAAAGTTAATAACATTTTTATGTTTAAAAAATCTGTTCACTAAGGAAGGTTTATTTTAAACCCTAAATGACAAACTTTTTTTAAAATCCGAAAAATACATTTTTTTCCAACACATTTTTTAACTTTAATTTAAATTAATACGTGTTGTGTTTTTTTTTTACTTTTTATGTGTGTTTGGGTGATGGAGGCGTTTTCATTCGTAATATTGAGAACCCCTACTGAAGGAGATGCTATTATTACGAATGATAATACTGTACCTTCTTTCGCTGTCCAGAGCCACGTGAATCCAGCTTCTCCCTCCGCAGTTCCAAGACGTGAATGCGCTGCGAAGGGCGGGAAGAGAAAGCCTCAGATGCGGAGGGTGCAGGAGCAAAAGGTAGGTTTGGAACGTTATCACTATTTTCACCTGAACGCCTGGGGGAAGCCGAGCCCAATGACATCAGGCCCAATATATTCATCAAACGCAACATTTACGTTCTTATGTCCTTATTCGCAGGATTATGGAGAGGGGGACTAATTTGATCGCTCTCTCAGAGACACAGCACAGCCACGTTGAGCCGAATAGCTTTCTTCACTGCCGTCAAAATATGCCGTTTTAATATAGAATGGGTTACGTACTTTACTGTCGGCTGCTCCTTGGTCTAGGGGAATGATTCTCTCTTTGGGATTTTCAAAGTGGAAAGGCGAGAGGTGCCGGATCATTTGTGTCTGTCTAAATGGATTTGCTGTCAGTCCAGGATCAATCTGTGTCTGTTTTCAAAGGGATTTTCTCTCAGACCCGGGTCATTCTGGGCCGGTTTAAAATTAAAGAACTCGTAGTCCAAGAACATTCTTTATCTGCTTATCAGGGGTATTTGCTTTCAGACCCAGTCAAGGGTCATTCTGCAACTGTATAAAAGGGTTGTGCTTGCAGTCCCGGATCATTCTGTGTCTGTTTAAACGGGATGGTTATCAGTTCCGGTGCATAATCTTTCCCTTTAAGACGGATTTTCATGTAGTCCCGGATCCCCATGTATATTTTGAAAAGGAGTATGATTTCAGCTGTGATGACCGAATTAAGCTGTCATGTTCCAAGTTCCAAGCCCAGATGAATTGCGCACCCAGGTAGCAGCGTTTCTGTTCATTTACTTGAAATATGCTCAGCTTTTCCAAAACCAACTCCTTGATATAGCTGTTGCCCCTAATTTGCTCCGAATATAAACAACAACAATGTTTTTCCTCATTGCAGCAGCCGCGTGGCGTAATGGATAAGGCGTCTGATTTTGATTACATCGGCGACGTTATCAAAAATTTGCAGGCTCGAATCTTGCTGCTGCAAATTAACTCGCTGTGCGAAATGTTATATTCTTTGTTGTCATTCTGCCACAAAACCAGCCATCCAGTACAGTCACTGACCTGAAGGAAAGGAAGGCTAATTGCTTCAAGAAGCTAATGGCACATTTTCACTGTCGATCTGGTTGCACGGGCAGAACAAGCGGTGAAGTAAATTTTCTTCAACATTATTTGTGTTTGGATGCAAAAACCAGCAGATTTAATTGCTGACGTAGCTAGCAATAGGAGAAGAGTTGGCCGAGAACTTCAGGTGATGATCTGCTAATCTAGTGTGCTGTGCATGCGTGAGTTCGAATTCCATCCTCATCGTTATGAGGTTAAGCAATTGAACCCTTCAGTTATTTTTTCAATCATATTTAATCTCATGGCCAAATTCAACATTTAGTGACAAGGATACTGCATTTCGGTCATGTAATGTTTCAAATTAATAATATATTGATCGTAGGGAAAACATTAGCAGGGCTATGATCATGGGGTCGAATGAGATGGTCTCTGAGAGACAGTACATGCAGGATGGGCCGAATAGTGAACTAACGTTAAAGCTTGTCGCTGTCGGCAGCTCGTTGGTCTAGGGTTATGATTCTCGCTTCGAGATTTTCATAATTGAAATGTAAGAGGTCCCGATTTCAAATCCTGAACGAGCTCCGCTATCTTTTAGACAAAGATCCACTTCTCACAGCCGGTCGACTTGTGCGAAAAATTAAAATTTGAAATGAAAACTTGTAATTTCGCGCAGTTGTTCCCATGGCGTCCAAATCGCAGAGTATCACAGAATCAAGGTGAAATTTACGAATTGAGTAAAATTAAAATATATCAGATATACTCGGCTCTGTTTCTCATTGGACAAGCTAAACCTGTGTTTAATTCCGACCAATACTTGGTCAGTATATCTTCGTTTCTGCACGCACGAACTCACCTCCATTGGGATAAGCATACATTCAGCGTCAATCTTAACTTCATCGTGAAACATACTCTGCCCTGAATATGAGTGCGACCTGTTTCTCTAGCGCTGAAAAGTCGTGAGAAGGTGACTTTTGAATGACTCCCTTGGCTGCCGAATTCAAACCGGAAAGGAAATCAATCTGGGAGGCCAAAATGCCTGGGCTGATTAAAAGGCCCTATATTTCAGCTGCGATGGCCGAATTGTAAAACTGTTGTGTTTCAAGCTACATTGACGTTGCCTGTGCCTTGCGCATCCATATCCCAGCGCATCTATTCATTACTCGAAATATGCTCATGTTTTTCGAAATCCACTCCTTGATATAACCCTTGTCCCAAATTTACTCTCAATATAAAAAAATAACAAATGTTGCGCCAACGGCAGCGGCCGCTTTCACTAATGCCGAAGGCGTCTGACTTCGGTGAAAACCGCGATGCTATCAGAAAATTAGAGGTTCGAGTCTTGCCATGGTCAACTTACTCGTCGTGTGAAATTTTACATTTTCTATTTTGATTCTGCCTCAAAACCAACCATCTCGTACAGTCACTCATCTGAAGTAAAGGAAGGCTGTTTGCTTTAAGAAGCTAATGGCACATTTTTATCACTGTCGATCTGGTTGCACGGGCAGAACAGGCGGTGAAGTAGACTTTCTTGCACATTATTTCTGTTTGGATGCAAAAAGGAGTAGATACATTTATGACGTTTCTGTAAATAGGAGACGAGGTGGCCGAGAGGTTCAGGCGATAGACTGCTAATCCAGGGTGCTCCCAATCTCGTCATTATTGTGTTAAAAATTTGACCCCTCTGGTTTTTTTGTGAATCACATTTAACCTCATTGCCAAATTCAACTTTTACTGACAAGGATGCAGCTCTTTGGCAATCTAATGTCTCAAATTAATAATATTTTCATCAAAGGGAAAACATTAGTAGGACGGTGGAGAGGGGGGCTCATCAGACAGGTCTCTGAGAGTCAGCACAGGCACGATGGGCCGAATAGTAAACTACCGTCAGTATCTGAGCGCTACGCTCTTGTTGTCAGCGGCTCGTTGGTCTAGGGGTATAATTCTCGCTTCGGAATTTTCATAATTCGAAATGCGAGAGGTCCCGGCTTCAAATCCAGGACGAGCCCTGCCGACTTTTAGTCAAAGACACGCTTCTGAGCCGGTCGACACATGAGAAAACAGACATATTTCAAATTAAAAGGTGTGATTTCGCTCCGTTGTTCCCACATCGTCCAAATCCTGGAGTTTCCAAGGAGCAAAGTGAAACTCACCTAACTGAGTAAAATTAAAGTATCTCAGATGTTCTCGGCTCTGTGTCTCATTGGACAACCTAAACCCTTGTTTGGTTCCGGCCAATCCTTGATCAATATATCTTAATTTCCGAATGCATGAGCTCACCTCCATTGGGATAAGCATACATTCGGCGTCAATCTCTACTTCAACGTCAAACATACTCTGCCCTGAATATGAGGGCGTCCTGTTTATCTCGCACCGAAAAGATGTTAGAAGCTGGCTTTTAAATTAGTCCCTTGGCTGCCGAATTCAAACCGTACACAAAATCAATCCGGGGTGGCCAAGCTGCCTGCTCTGATTAAAAGGCGTTCACACCCTATATTTCAGGCATGTTATAGTCTTCTGCCCTCAACATTAGATTCAGCGTATCGGATCATAAGCACCACTCCCATTGTCTGGTAATGGTTCTGCTGTTCTCACTAACACCTCCTCGATACCATTCTTCGTTACTTTATTGCCCGCTTACCACCCACTTTGCCTTTTTCGCATTGTGTCATTTATTATTCAATCACTCCTTCGCTCCACTGTATCACATACATTCCCGTTTGTCCTTCCTCGCTGCCTATTTTTTCTAGGCCCTATTTTTGTTGAAAAAATCTGTAAACTGTACATTTCTCCTAAAATATCAGAATGATCATCTGATTGAACGTGAACCCGGGCTCTTCATCCACAGAATCTGCACGACCTGCTGAGTTTTACAGAATACTCTGTTTTTGTTCATTCTGTTTCCGCATCCCTTTTAATGTGATGTGCTGAGGGTCGGGGTCATTCTCTGTCTCTCTAAAATGGTGTGCGATCAGTCCCGGTTCGTTCTGTGTCTGTTTAAAAGGGATGTGCTTTCTGTCTCAAATTTCAAATTTCAAATTTCAAAAACTGCCTTTGGATTGTGCACGAATTTTAGTTTGTTTGTGTGTTTTTGTAAGCGAGAGAATGCGTGCAAACGTGCTGCGCGATCTTACTGTGCATTTCATGTCATGTGAGAAAAAAAGCATTATTTGCAGCTTGAAGCCACAATGATTTGATTGAACACGCATTCGAGGACTGCCTGACAGGAGACGAATCTGCTTTGGGATTTTGCTATTCCACATCTGAAGAAGGCAAATGACATAAGTTAGAAACAGCGATTTTAGCGAGAGTTTGTCTATGGGCTGTGTGGCATGATGACCTCCTTCCCCCTTATTTTCACATACAAGACAAGACATGACTGACTGACTGGCTTTGTTTGTATAAATATTGATATATATGTATATTTATATACATTCCCTATTTGCCAACTTTCACAATAAATATGCTTCTTCTGTTCTGCTTGCACTGGGCTCTATTACATTTGACCTATTTCACAGCACAAGCAGCTGCTGTCAGATCCAGCAGAAAGGCACTCGCGACTTTAAAAGATCGCATTTGTTGCTCACATCTTCACTCGTGGCTTGTCTTCCACCATGGGCTTACTGAGTTTGGGTATTTACTGACAGCACCCCCTGATTTCCAATGGAATCCAGTCACACAGCCTTCGTTCAATCAAAAATATATAGATTATGAAACAATTATTTATTTATTTAAATCAAACAAATTCAGTTTTTTAGAATAAAATTGTAAATTTATTTATTTTTTTATTATGATAAATATATATATATTTCAAATTGGCTTTTTTCCTGGGTTGGTTTTACATCCGTCCCTCATTTCTGCCTGTCGATCTCCTGTGGCTTCAACAACCGTCCCAGCCCCGCGTGGTCCTGAGCCCCACGCTCACTCACGCACAGCACAGTTGCCTTCAGGGATTATAGAATTCCCACTTTATTCCTTTAAAACGGAACTGCTGTCAGTCAAGGGTCATTCTACATCTGTAAGAGGGATGTACTTGCAGTCCCGGATTATTCGGTGTCTGTTTAAACGGGGCGGTTGTCAGTTCCGGTTCATGGTTTGCCCTTTTAAGACTTATTTTCTCAGAATGCCGGATCATTCTGTATCGTTTTAAAAAGGAGTTTGATTTCAGCTGCGATGACCGAATTGTTAAACTGTTGTGCTTCAAGCTACATTGACATTGCCTGTGCCTGTGCGCATCAATATCGCAGCGCATCTATTCATTACTCGAAATATGCTCATCTTTTCCTCCATCCATTCCTTGAAATAATCCTTGACCCAAATTCCAGTGGAAATCAGGGGGTGCAGTCAGTAAATACCCAAACACAGTAAGCCCATGTTGGAAGACAAGCCCCGATGGAAGATGTGGGCAACAAAGTCGATATTTTAAAGTCGCGAGTGCATTTCTGCTGGATCTGACAGCAGCTACGTGTGCTGTGAAAGAGGTCAAATGTAATAGAGCTCAATGCAGGCAGAACAGAAAAAGTACATTTATTGTGAAAGTTGAAAAGGAGGGAATGTTTATAAATATACGTGTATATAAATATGTACATATATATATATATGTATAGAAAAAAACAAAGTGAGTCATGTCGTGTCTTGTCTTGATTTGATTTGTATTTGAAAATAAGGGGGAAGGAGTTCATCATGCCACACAGCCCATACGCAAGCTCTCGCTAAAATCGCGATGCATATGGCAGGGCCTACTCGACTGCCGATGCGAAACTGTAGCTGCTCAAAGTCCGCCAACGGATACGAATCCAATTTCACCCTGTTGTCCTTGTGGGGGCAATCATCAGCATTATCAGTGTCATTGTAAACAGTACATCTGTAAATGCTGTTCGAAAATGGGGCATCTTTAGCGAATGTGTCCACAACTGAGCAAGCGTGCTGCGAGTCACCACATGGATGATAATGACCAGTCCAGCGCGGACCGGGATATGCAACCCGAGATACCCGAGGAGGAAGTGTATGGACTGACTTTGTTCCTGACAAAGAGCCAACCGATAATGATTAATGTGAAACTAAATGGCGTGCCAGTAGCGATGGAATTTGACACGGGTGCAATTCCACTGGAATTCATTCAGTCACACAGCCTGCGTTCAATCAAAAATATATAGATTCTGAAACATTTATTCATTTATTTAAATCAAATAAAATTCACTTTTTTGCAATAAAATTGTAAAATTATTTATTTTCTTATTATGATAAATATATAGATATTTTAAATTGTCTTTTTGTCTGGGTTGGTTTTACTTCCCTCCCTCCTTCCTGCCTGTCTATCACCTGTGGCATCAACAACCATCCCAGCCCCGCGTGGTTCTGAGCCCCACACTCACTCACTCACAGCACAATTGCTTTCAAGAATGATAGAAATCCCACTTTATTCTTTTAAAAGGGAACTACAACTTTTGAGCCAATGGCAGCGGCTGCGTGGCCTAATGGACAAGGCGTCTGACTTCGATTATAACCGCGATGTTATCAGAAGATCGCAGGTTTAAATTCTACCGCAGTCAACTAACTCGCAGCGTGAAATTTTATATTCTTTGTTTTGATTCTGCCTCAAAATCAACCATCTCGGACAGTCACTCAACTAATGCAAAGGGAGGCTGTTTGCTTTAAGAAGCTAATGGCACATTTTCAGCACTGTCGATCTGGTTGCACGGGCAGAACAGGCGGAGAAGTCGACTTCCTTGCACGTTATTTCTGTTTGGATGCAAAAAGTAGGGGATGGATGTCTGACGTTGCTGTAAATAGGAGACAAGGTGTCCGAAAGATTCAGGCGATGGACTGCTGATCCAGTGTGCTCCCACCCTCGTCGTTATTGTGTTAAAAATTTGATCCCCCTGTTTTTATTGTCAATCACATTTAACCTCATTGCCAAATTCACCAATTACTGACAAGGATGCAGCTCTTTGGTAATGTAATGTCTCAAATTAATAATATATTCATCAAAGGGAAAACATTAGCAGGACTTTGGAGAGGGGGACTCATGAGATCGGTCTCTGAGAGTCAGCACAGGCACGATGGGCCGAATAGTAAACTACCATCAGAATCTGAGAGCTACGCTTCTCGTAGTCGGCGGCTCGTTGGTCTAGGGGCATGATTCTCGCGTTCGGATTTTCAAAATTGAAATGTGAGAGGTCCCGTGTTCCAATGCCGGACGAGCCCTGCCAACTTTTAGTGAAAGAACCTCTTCTGAGCTGGTCAACATGTGAGAAAACGGACATATTTCAAATTATAAACGTGTGATTTCGCTCCGTTTTTCCCACAGCGTCCAAATCCTGGAGTTTCCCAGGTGCAAAGTGAAACTCACCGAACTGAGTAAACTAAAAGTATCTCAGATGTCCTCGGCTCTGTGTCTCATTGGACAACCTAAACCCTTGTTTGGTTCCGGCCAATACTTGATCAGTATATCTTCATTTCTGCATGCAGGAGCTCACCTCCATTGGGATAAGCATACATTCGGCGTCAATCTCCACTTCAACGTGGAACAGTCTCTGCCCTGAAAATGAGTGCGTCCAGTTTCTCGAGTGCCGAAAAGTTGTGAGAAGCTGGCTTTTGAATTAGTCCCTTGGCTGCCGAATTCAAACCGTACAGGAAATCAACCCGGGGTGGCAAAACTGACTGGTCTGATTAAAAGTCATTCACACCCTATATTTCAGGCATGTTAAAGTCTTCTTGCCTCAACATTAGGTTCAGCGTATCGGATCATAAGCACCACTCCCATTGTCTGGTAATGGTTCTGCTGTTCTCACTAACACCTCCTCTGGACCATCCTTTGTTACTTTATTGCCCGCTTACCACCCACTTTGCCTTTTCGCATTAAGCCATTTATTATTCAATCACTCCTAAGCTCCACTGTATCAGAAACATTCCCTTTTGTCCTTCCTCGCTGTCTATTTTTTTCCAGGCGCTATTTTTGTTGAAAAAATCTGTAAATTTTACATTTTTCCTAAAATATCGGAATGATCATCTGACTGAACCTGAACCCGGGATCTTCATCCACAGAAGCTGCACGAACTGGGGAGTTTTACAGAATTCTCTGTTTTTGTTCATTCTGTTTCCGTGTCCCTTTTAAGGTGATGTGCTGATCGCCGGGGTCATTCTCTGTCTCTCTAACATGGAATGCTATCAGTCTCGGATCATTCTGTGTCTGTTTGAAACGGATTGTGCTGACTCTCCCGGATTTCAATTTCAAATTTCACAAACTGCCTTTGGAGAGTTCAGGAATTTTAGTTTGTTTGTGTAAGCGAGAGAGTGCGTGCAAACGTGCTGCGCGATGTTACTGTGCATTTCATGTCATGTGTGAAAAAAGGCATTACATGCAACTTGAAGCCACACTGATTTGATTGAACACGTATTCCAGAACTGCCTGACAGGAGAAGAAACTGCTGTGGGATTTTGCTATTCCACATCTGAAAGAAAGCAAATGACATAAGTTAGAAACATCGGGATTTTAGCGAGAGCTTGCGTATGGGCTGTCTGACATGATGAACTCCTTCCCCCTTATTTTCAAATACAAATCAAATCAAGACAAGACACGACATGACTGACTGACAGACTTTGTTTTTATATACATATATATACATGATTATATATTTATATATACGTATATTTATAAACATTCCATACTTTTTAACATTCACAAAAAATATACTTTTTCTGTTCTGCCTGCAATGGGCTCTATTACATTTGACCTCTTTCGCAGCACACGTAGCTGCTGTCAGATCCAGCAGAAATGCACTCGCGACTTTAAAAGATCGACTTTGTTGCCCAAATCTTCCATCTGGGTTTGTCTTCCACCATGGGCTTACATTGTTTGGGTATTTACTGACTGCACCACCTTATTTCCAGTGGAATTATCCAGTCACACAGCCTTCGTTCATTCAAAAATATAGATTATGAAACATTTATTTATTTACTTAAATCAAATAAAATTCACTTTTTTGCAATAAAATTGTGAAATTATTTATTTTATTATTATGATAAGTATATAGATATTTTAAATTGTCTTTTTGTCTGGGTTGGTTTTACTTCCCTCCCTCCTTCCTGCCTGTCTATTACCTGTGGCATCAACAACCGTCGCAGCCCCGCGTGGTCCTGAGCCCCGCATTCACTCACGCACAGCACAATTGCCTTCAGGAATGATAGAATTCCCACTTTATTCTTTTAAAAGTGAACTGCTGTCAGTCAAGGATAATTCTTCATCTTTGTAATAGGGATGTGCTTGCTGTTCAGGATCATTCGTTGTCTGCTTAAACGGGATGGTTTCAGTTCCGGTTCACAATTTGCCCCTTTATGAAGTATTTTCTCATAATCCGGATCATTCTGTATAGTTTTAAAAGGAGTGTGATATTAGCTGCGATGACCGAATTGTCAAATTGTTGTGTTTCAAGCTACATTAACGTTGCCTGTGCCTGTGCGCATCCATATCGCAGCGCATCTATGCATTACTCGAAATATGCTCATGTTTTACGACATCCATTCCTTGAAATAACATTTATCCTAAATTTGCTCTCAATATAAAAAACAAAAAATTTTGAGCCAATGGCAGCGGCCGCGTGGCCTAATGGACAAGGCGTCTGACTTTATTTGTAAACACGATGTTTTCAGAAGATCACAGGTTTGAGTCCTATCGCAGTCAACTAACTCGCAGCCTGAAATATTCTATTCTTTGTTTTGATTCTGCCTCAAAATCAACCATCTCGGACAGTCAATCACCTGATCTAAAGGAAGGCTGTTTGCTTTAAGAAGCTAATGACACATTTACGTCACTGTCGATCTGGTTGCACGGGCAGAACAGGCGGTGAAGTAGACTTCCTTGCACATTATTTCTGTTTGGATGCAAAAAGTAGGGGATGGATGTCTGACGTGCTGTAAATAGGAGACGAGGTGTTCGAAAGGTTCAGGCGATGGACTGCTGATCCAGTGTGCTCCACCCTCGTCGTTATTGTGTTAAAAATTTGATCCCTCTGCTTTTTTTGTCAATCACATTTAAACTCATTGCCAAATTCACCTTTTACAGACAAGGATGCAGCTTATTGGTAAAGTAATGTCTCAAATTAATAATATATTCATCAAAGGGAAAACATTAGCAGAACTATGGAGAGGGGGACTCATTCGATCGGTCTCTGAGAGTCAGCTTAGGCGCGATGGGCCGAATAGTAAACTACCATCAGAAGAGGAGAGCTACGCATCTTGTCGTCGACGGCTCGTTGGTCTAGGGCAATGATTTTAACTTTGGGATTTTCAAAATTGAAATGCGATTGGTCCCGGATTCAAATCCCGGACGAGCCCTGCGAACTTTTAGTTAAAGAACCACTTCTGAGCTGGTCGACATGTAAGAAAACGGTCATACTTTAAATTATAAACGTGTGATTTCGCTCCGTTGTTCCCACAGCGTCCAAATCCTGGAGTTTCCCAGGAGCAAAGTGAAACTCACTGAACTGAGTAAAGTAAAAGTATCTCAGATGTACGCGGCTCTGTGTCTCATTGGGCAACCTAAACCCGTGTTTGGTTGCGGCCAATACTTGATCAGTATTTCTTCATTTCTGCATGCATGAGCTCACCTCCATTGGGATAAGCATACATTCGGCGTCAATCTCCACTTCAACGTGACACATACTCTGCCCTGAATATGAGAGCGTACTGTTTCTCTAGTGCCGAAAAGATGTGAGAAAATGGCTTTTGAATTAGTCCCTTGGCTGCCGAATTCAAACCGAACAGGAAATCGCGACGGGGTGACCAAACTGCGTGCTGTGATTAAAAGAGGTTCACACCCTATATTTCAGGCATGTTATTGTCTTCTGGCCTCAACATTAGGTTCAGCGTACCTGATCATAAGCACCGCTCCCATTGTCTGGTAATGGTTCCGCTGTTCTCACGAACACCCCTCCAATCCATCCTTTGTTACTTTATTGCCCGCTTACCATTTTCACACCAGCAGAGAGAAACGAGACCCTGGGAAAATGTAACTGACAATATTAGTCATTTTACCCACTTTGACTTTTCGCATTGTGCCTTTTATTATTCATTCAATCCTATGCTCCACTGTATCACAGACATTCCCTTTTTTCCTTCCTCGCTGCCTATTTTTTTCCAGCCGCTATTTTTGTTTAAAAAATCTGTAAACTTTTAATTTTTCCTAAAATATCGGAATGATCATCTGACTGAACGTGAACCCGGGATCCTCATCCACAGAATTTGCACGACCTGCTGAATTTTACAAAATTCTCTGTTTTTGTTCATTCTTTTTCAGTATCCCTTTTAACGTGATGTGCTGATGGTCGCGGTCATTCTCTGTCTCTCTAAAATGGTGTGCGATCAGTCCCGGTTCATTCTGTGTCTGCTTAAAAGGGATGTGCTGTCTGTCCCGGATTTCAAATTTCAAATTTCAAAAACTGCCTTTGGAGGTTGCCGGAATTTTAGTTTGTTTGTGTGTTTGTGTAAGCGAGAGTGCGTGCATACGTGCTGCGCGATCTTACTGTGCATTTCATGTCATGTGAGAAAAAATGCATCATATGCAACTTGAAGCCATACTGATTTGATTGAACACGCATTCGAGGACTGCCTGACAGGAGAAGAATCTGCTGTGCGATTTTGCTATTCCACATCTGAAGGAAGGCAAAAAACATAAGTTAAAAACATAGCGATTTTAGCGAGTGCTTACTTCTGGGCTGTGTGACATGATGACCTCCTTCCCCCTCATATTCAAATACAAATCAAATCAAGACAAGACAAGACATGACTGACTGACTGACTTTGTTTATATATATATATCTATATAAATATTTATATATACGTATATTTATATACATTCCCTGCTTTTTAACTTTCACAATAAATGTACGTTTTCCGTTCTGCCTGCACTGGGTTCTTTTCCATTTGATCTCTTTCACAGCACATGCAGCTGCTATCAGATCCAGCAGAAAGGCACTTACGACTTTAAAAGATCACCTTTGTTGCCCACATCTTCCATCGTGGCTTGTCTTCCACCATGGGATTACTGTGTTTGGCTATTTACTGATTGCACCACCTGATTTCCAATGGAATTCATCCAGTCACACAGCCTTCGTTCAATCAAAAATATATAGATTATGAAACAATTACTTATTTATTTAAATCAAATAACATTCAATTTTTTGCAATAAAATTGTAAAATTATTTATTTTCTTATTGTGATAAATATATAGATATTTTGCATTTTAATTTTTTCTGAGTTGTTTTTACTTCCCTCCCGCCTTCCTGCCTGTCTATCACCTGTGGCTTCAACAACCGTCCCAGCCCCGAATGGTCTTGTGCACCACATTCACTCCCGCACAGCACAATTGCCTTTTAAATGACAGAAATCCCACTTTATTATTTTAAAAGCGAACTGTGTCAGTCAAGGGTCATTCTACATTTTTGCAATAGGGATGTGCTTGCTGTTCAGGATCATTCGGTGTCTGCTTAAACGGGATGGTTATCAATTCCGGTTCATAATTTGCCCCTTTATGACGTATTTTCTCATAATCCGGATCATTCTGTATAGTTTTAAAAGGAGTGTGATATCAGCTGCGATGACCGAATTGTCAAACTGTTGTGTTTCAAGCTACATTAACGTTGCCTGTGCCTGTGCGCATCCATATCGCAGCGCATCTATGCATTACTCGAAATATGCTCATGTTTTACGACATCCATTCCTTGAAATAACCTTTATCCCAAATTTGCTCTCAATATAAAAAAACAACAAATTTTATGCCAATGGCAGCGGCCGCGTGGCCGAATGGACAAGGCGTCTGACTTTGGTTGTATCCACGATGTTATCAGAAGATTACAGGTTCGATTCCTACTGCTGTCAACTAGCTCGCAGTGTTAAATTCTATATTCTATATTCTATATTCTATATTCTTTATTTTTATTCTGCCTCAAAATCAACCATCTCGGCCAGTCACTCACCAGATGTAAAGGAAGGCTGTTGCTTTAAGAAGCTAATGGCACATTTTCATCAATGTCGATCTGGTCGCACGGGCAGAACCGGCGGTGAAGTAGACTTCCTTGCACATTATTTCTGTTTCGATGCAAAAAGTAGGGGATGGATGTCTGACTTTGCTGTAAATAGGAGACGAGGTGTCCGAAAGGTTCAGGCGATGGACTGCTGATCCAGTGTGCTGCCACCCTCTTCGTTATTGTGTTAAAAATTTGATTCCTCTGTTTTTTTTATCAATCACATTTAACCGCATTGCCAAATTCACCTTTTACTGTCAAGGATGCAGCTCTTTGGTCATTTAATATCTCAAATTAATAATATATTCATCAAAGGGAAAACATTAGCAGGACTATGGAGAGGGGTATCATTAGATAGGTCTCTGAGAGTCAGCACAGCACGATGAGCCGCATAGTAAACTACCGTCAGAATCTGAGAGCTACGCTCTTCGTTGTCGGCGGCTCGTGGGTCGAGGGATCTGATTTTCGCTTTGGGATTGTCAAAATTGAAATGTGAGATGCCCCAGGTTCAAATCCCAGACGAACTCTGCCAACTTTTAGTCAAAGAACCGGTTCTAAGACGGTCGACATGTGAGAAAACGGACATATTTCAAATTAAAATGTTTGATTTCGCTCCGTTGTTCCCACAGCGTCCAAATCCTGGAGTTTCCCAGGAGCAAAGTGAAACTCACCGAGTAAAGTTAAAGTATCTCAGGTGTACTCGGCTATGTGTCTCATTGGACAACCTAAAGCCGTGTTTGGTTCCGGCCAATACTTGATCAGTATATCTTCATTTCTGCATGCATGAGCTCAGCTCCATTGGGATAAGCATACATTCGGCGTCAATCTCCACTTCAACGTGAAACATACTCTGCCCTGAATATGAGTGCGTCCTGTTTCTCGAGTGCCGAAAAGATGTGAGAATCTGGCTTTTGAATTAGTCTCTTGGCTGCCGAATTCAAACCGTACAGGGAATCAATCCGGGTTGGCCAAGCTGCCTGGTCTGATTAAAAGGCGTTCACACCCTATATTTCAGTGATGTTATCGGCTTCGGACCTCAACATTAGGTTCAGCGTATCGGATGATAAGCACCGCTCCCATTGTCTGGTAATGGTTCTGCTGTTCGCAATAACACCTCCTCTATACCATCCTTTGTTACTTTGTTGACCGCTTACGGCCCACTTTGCCTTTTCGCATTATGCCATTTATTATTCAATCACTCCTACGTTCCACTGTATCACAAACATTCCTTTTTGTCCTTCCTCGCTGCCTATTTTTTTTCCAGGCGCTATTTTTGATGAAAAAATCTGTAATATTTACATTTTCCCTAAAATATCGGAATGATCATCTGACTGAATCTGAACCCGGATCTTCATCCACAGAATCTGCACGAACTGGTGTGTTTTACAGAATTCTCTGTTTTTATTCATTCTGTTTCCGTATCCCTTTTAAGGTGATGTGCTGATCGCCGGGCTCATTCTCTGTCTCTCTCACATGGAATGCTATCAGTCTCGGATCATTCTGTGTCTGTTTGAAAGGGATTGTGTTCACTCTCCAGGATTTCAATTTCAAATTTCAAAAACTGCCTTTGTTGAGTTCAGGAATTTTAGTTTGTTTGTGTAAGCGAGAGAGTGCGTGCACACGTGCTGCGCGATCTTACTGTGCATTTCATGTCATGTGAGAAAAAAAGCATCACATGTAACTTGAAGCCATACTGATTTGATTGAACACGCATTCCAGAACTGCCTGACAGGAGAAGAAACTGCTGTGGGATTTTGCTATTCCACATCTGAAAGAAGGCAAATGACATAAGTTAGAAACATCCCGATTTTAGGGAGAGCTTGTGTATGGGCTGTGTGATATGATGAGCTCCTTCCCCCTTATTTTCAAATACAAATCGAATCAAGACAAGACACGACATGACTGACTGACTGACTTTGTTTATATGTGTATATATATATGTATATATTTATATACATTCCCTACTTTTTAACATTCACAATAAATGTGCTTTTTCTGTTCTTCCTGCACTGGGTTCTATTACATTTGACCTCTTTCACAGCACACGTAGCAGCTGTCAGATCCAGCAGAAAGGCACTCGCGACTTTAAAAGATCGCATTTGTTGCCCACATCTTCCATCGCGGCTTGTCTTCCACAATGGGATTACCATGTTTGGGTATTTACTGCCTACACCACCAGATTTCCAGTGGAATTCCTCCAGTCACACAGCCTTCGTTCAATCAAAAATATATAGATTATGAAACAATTATTTATTTCTTGAATTCAAATCAAATTCACTTTTTTGCAATAAAATTGTGAAATTATATATTTTCTTATTATGATAAATATATATATCTATTAAATTGTCTTTTTGTCTGGGATGGTTTTACTTCCCTCCACCCTTCCTGCCTGTCTATCACCTGTGGCTTCAACAACCGTACTAGCCCCGCGTGGTCCTGAGCCCCACGCTCACTCAGGCCCAGCACAATTGCCTTCAAGAATGATAAAATTACCATTTTCTTATTTTAAAAGTGAACTGCTGTCAGTTAAGGGTCATCCCTTTTGTATAGGGATGTGCTTGCTGTTCAGGATCATTTGGTGTCTGCTTAAACGGGATGGTTGTCAGTCCTCGTTCAAAATTGCCCCTTTATGACGTATTTTCTCATAATCCAGGTCACTCGTTATATTTTGCAAGGAGTGTGATTTCAGCTACGATGACCGAATTGTTAAACTGTTGTTTTTCAAGCTACATTGACGTTGCCTGTGTCCGTGCGCATCCATATCGCAGCGCATCTATTCATTACTCAAAATATGCCCATGTTTTCCTACATCCACTCCTTGATATAACCCTTGCCCCAAATTTGCTCTCAATATAAAAAACCACAAATTTTGTGCCGATGGCAGCGGCCACTTGGCCTAATGGATAAGGCGTCTGACTTCGGTTGTAACCAAGATGCTATGAGAAGATTGTAGGTTTGAGTTCTGCCGTGGTCAACTAACTCGCAGCATGATATTTTATATTCTTTGTCTTGATTCTGCCTCAAAACCAACCATCTCGTACAGTCACTCAACTGAAGTAAAGGAAGGCTGTTTGCTTTAAGAAGCGTATGGCACATTTTCATGACTTTAGATCTGGTTGCACGTGCAGAATAGGCGGTGAAATAGACTTCCTTGCACATTATTTCTGTTTGGATGCAAAAAGTAGAGGATGGATGGCTGACGTTGCTGTAAATAGGAGACGAGGTGGCCGAGAGGTTCAGGCGATGGACTGCTGATCCAGTCTTCTCCCACCCTCGTCGTTATTGTGTTAAACATTTGAGCCCTCTGTTCTTTATGTCAATCACATTTAACCTCATTGCCAAATTCACCTTTTGCTGGCAAGAATGCAGCTCTTTGGTCATGTAATGTCTCAAATTAATAATATATACATCAAAGGGAAAACATTAGCAGGATTATGGAGAGCGGGACTCATTGGAGCGGTCTCTGAGAGTCAGCACTGCGCACTTGGAACACAACAGCTTATTAATTCGGTCATCACAACTGAAATCGCGCTCCCTTTAAAAATACACAGGATGATCCGGAAGTGCAAAGAAACCCGTCTTGAAGCGACAGATTATGAACCGGAACTGACATCCTTCTCTTTTAAACAGACACAGCATTCCAGGTGTGGAAGCAGTAACATGACATTTGGAAAAGCATAATTTGGTCAGGCAGAGTCAGCATGAATTTATGAAGGGGAAATCATGTTTGACAAATTCGCTGGAATTCTTTGAGAATGTAAAGTACAAGGTGGGAAAAGATGGAACCAGTGGCTGTGGTATATTTGCACTTCCATAAGGAGCCACATGAAAGGTTACTGCACAAGATAAAAGCTCACGGGGTTGTGGGTAATATATTAGCATGGCTAGAGGATTGGCTAACTAACAGAGAACAGATAGTCGGGACACATGGTTCATTCGCTGGTTGGCAACCAGTAAACTGTGGGGTGCCGCAGAGATGAGTGCTGGGAGCCCAACTATTTCCACTCTATATTAACGATAGGGAAGAATGACCTGAGTGTAACGTAGCCAAGTTTGCTGACGATGCAAAGATGGGAGGAAAAGCAATGTGTGAGGAGGACACAAAAATTCTGGTGAAGGACAAAGGCAGGCTAAGTGAGTGGGCATACATTTGGCAGATGTAATATAATGTTTGAAAGTGTGAGATCATACACTTTTGGAAAAAATTCAAAGAGCAAGTTATTGTTTAAATGGAGAAAGATTGCAAAGTGATGCAGTACAACGAGACCTGAGAGTACTTGCATGAAACACAAATTGATAGTATGCAGGTGTAGTAAGTGATCAGGAAGGCCAATGGATTGTTGACCTTTATTGCAAAGGGGATGGAGTATAAAAGCAGGAAGTCGAGCTCCAGCTATACAAGTTATTGGTGAGGCCACACCAGGAATATTGCGTGCAGTTTTGGTTTCCATATTAATGAAAGGATATACTTGCTTTGGAGGCAGTTCATAGAAACTTCACTGGGTTGATTCCGGGGATGAGGGGGTTGACGTATGAGGAAAGGTTCAGCTGGCTGGGCCTCTACTCTTTGGAATTCAGAAAAATGAGAGGTGATCTTATTGAAAAGTAAAAGATTATGAGGGGGCTTGTCAAAGTCAATGCAGAGAGGATCTTTCCACTGCTGGGAGAGACTAGAACTAGAGGGCATGATCTTAGAATAAGAGGCCGCCCATTTAAAACAGAGATGAGCACTGTTCGGATATCACTCCAGCCTCTCCCTTTAAAATGAAGGGAACACAAAATAATGAGAAATTGCTGAAACCCAGAATTGAACCATTGACTTTGAAATCTAACGCTCTCCAAAAGAGCTATTCCACCCGACTGCAACCGTACGAAAACGTTCTCACACATTTCTGAAAGAAAACCTAACCCCTGGATAAATTGCACTGCCCACTCAATCCTCACTTCGGGGCAATGGTTCCAAACACATCTCGAAGTTCAGGTTGTGCTAATATAATGTATAATGATAATGAAAATCTTTATGCTCAGGATACGTTATTAGTGCCCATAGGCCAGGCATAATCTGATTCCAATCTTGCACACGTTGCTAAGTTTAAAATGTTGAATTTTCCACACTGGCAGTGCATTGTCTGATAGCCGTGCTGTGATAAGCAAAGGTGATGTGGCGCAAAAAGGTACATTGAAGACTAATGATGGACATGACTGGCAACATTTACAGTGTCAATCAGCAATTCTAGTGTCAGTTGTTGAGAGAGGTCTAGTATTTGACTGCTGACTTTAAAATAGCTGGCACAGTAGTGTATGTTGTATTACTGCAAAATATAATGCGCTGCTGATGGTTGGAGCAGCAGCAGTGTGTTAAGCTGTAAATTTGGTCAGGAGTACCACTGTAAAGAGCCGAAAATACACTGTTCTATGAATCAAACCGAGGCTGCAGCGGTAAAAGCACCATATCCTCACCAATAGTCCACCGGGGAAGCTACTGCAAATATATTTGCCAGCAAACAGTCTGCTATGTATGCACGCCTACAATGTTATGATGCAATGTTATGATGTACTGTAACACTGAATGTACCTTCACCCTGTACACACCTTACCTGTACACCAGAGGCTGCTGCTGCTGGAGACCTAAGGGTCACCTGCACACTGCAGGTAACACTGTATAAAAGGGAGATCACCTCTTGGTGTCATCACTCTAGGTGCTGCAATAAAGAACTACAGTCTTTACATTAAGTATCATACCCCTGCCTCGTGGATTCATCAACATAATATCTGCCTATACAATAAGTGGCGACGAGGTCATGAACTACACGCACATCATTTCGAATTTCATCAACTTTCAACTATTCACCGATGGGGAAGATATGGACACCTTCATGGAAAGGTTAGAACACTTCTTCATAGCCAACGACCTGGATGGGGACACACCGGCTACACTGCCGCACAAGCGCAGGGCCGTCCTGCTTCGTAGTTGTGGGCCCACTATCCATGGCCTTGTCAGGGAGTTGCTAGCCCCAGCGAAGTCAACAACCAAGAGCTATGGCGAACTTTTCACCTTAATACAGGAGTAACTAAAACCCAAAGACAGCATCCTCACAGCCAGGCACCGATTCTACACTCACTGGCGAACTTAAAGCCAAGACATTGCAAAGTATGCTGCAGATTTAAGAAGATCACGGTGTGATTTTGGCGACCACCTTAACAAAGCACTAAGGGACATACTTGTTATCGGAATCGGCCACAAGGGCCTCCTCCATACACTGCTCTCTGCGGACATCACAGTCACCCAGCAGAATGCAATTACCTTGAGCCGGGCCTACGTGATTTCAGTCGGCGTCCCCATGCGAATAATGACCCACACCCAGAACTCTAAACTAACGAATGCAGTGAACCGAATGGCTACTTCTAAAGTCAGAAATGCTGCCCTGAGTACCGCAGCCCTGAGTCCACCACATGGGGCAAATTGGCTCGCCCCATACTGGCAATGTGGAGGAAACCACAGGCCCAGCAGTGCCGCTACAAAGACTATAGATGCAAAAGCTGCAAAGCGAAAGGTCGCTTTCAGAGAATGTACAGAAAAAGATTTACTCACCACGTCGCTGAAGAATTGTCTGATCACCTTGGCTCCGACATAGATGAAGACGAAGCTACTCAACCCCGAATGTAACGTTGAATTGCGATGCCTGAGTAACTGATGAGAAAATGTAATGAATGCTTGAGCAAGATGTTGAGAACAAGTTTGTAACGCTTAATAATGATGAAAGAAATTTAAAAATGCCAAATGCAACCATGTATGGAGAGACCGAGATACAAGAAATTGATGTAAATGCTGTAAGTGATAATGTAAAGAGAGAAAGCAGTGTAGATTGCAATATGCATGATAGGAGCCAATGTGTCATGTATACAAGAAGTAGACTGTTAAAGGACACCAAGTTCAACAGGGACAATGTTTATGCCAGAGGAATCCCCTAATGGGAGACCACCAGGGCCAGCGGGCTACCTGACCATGTAGCCTGGACTTTTGGAACAAATGTGATGCCCCAGGAAGGGCTTACACACACATAGTGTTTACAGACCCACTGCCGGGACAGGGACAGCGGTCAATGGGCAGCACAGCCACAAATATTGGCAATCTGCCCCAGATCGGACCTACACCCGCTGGTCACCAGGTCCAACAGCAGGAGCGAGAGGCCAATACCTCCAGCTTTCCTGCCAGACCATGGAATGACCAGACTTTCATCACAAACGGAGGACAAGGAGCCCACACAGCCCTGTGGCCCTGCCCACCACCATCATCATCCATCATCATCGGCAGTACCTCGAATCCAGGATGATTTGCTTCCACGTCAAAAAGTTCACAGGTGTTTCAATGAAGCAATTAAAATTCCAGGTAAGAACGAAACCTTGAAATTTGGACGATGCCTGTGAGAGGATATTTTTAACGTGTGGTGGCCGTTGCACACCAGCCACCACATGGGCTAAACAGAGCTAGGTCTTGGTATAGTTTTGGTATACCGCCACACTGCTCCTTCCACTCCCCGGCCCGCTCCGCCGGTGCTCACAGGCCGGGGGCCGCTCAGCCTACTGGGCCAGACCTCCACACTGCTCCTTCCACTCCCGGCTTGCTCCGCTGGTGGTCACAGGCTGTGGGCCGCTCAGCCTACTGGGCCAGGCCTCCACACTGCTCCTTCCACTCCCCGGCGTGCTCCGATGGTGCTCTCAGGCCGCGGGCCGGTCAGCCTACTGGGCCATGCTTCCACACTGCTCCTTCCGCTCCCCAGCCTGCTCCGAAGGTACTCGCAGGCTGCGGGCCGCTCAGCCTGCATTAATGCATTACAGTCCGCACAACATGCACCCTTGATGCTTGTCCCTGCCCACCACCACACACTTAGCCACGCTACAAAGTATGCACCCTACCCACTGCTGCACTGGCACCCCCACTGAGGGATCCCACAAAAGTGACACCCACATGGTCTGTGCGTGGTTGGGGAAAACAATAAGGCCAGTTTCATGCACAGGAATCACACTTGGCACCAACACAGCACTCACCAAAAGCTCCCACAGCCCACGACTGATCACGTCACCACCTTCACCCTGCACAGACCGTACCTGTACACCAGAGGGTGCTGCTGCTGGAGACCTAATTGTCACCTTTACACTGCAGGTTCTGTTAATGTAATGTATAATGATAATGAAAATCTTAACGATCAGATTAAGTTCTCATTGTCCTCGGCCCCGGCACTCTCTGACGCCAGTTTTGCACACGTTGCTAAGTTAAAAATTAGCATTTTTCCACACTGGCAATGAATTGACTGATGGCCGTGCTGTGAGCAGCTAGGTTTGTTTGGGTGATGCCGCGCCAGAACGTACATGCAAGCCTAATGATAATTGTGATTGTTCTCACACTGCAGTTAAATGTTGGCAAAACGTACAGTGTCAGTCATTAATTCTAGTTCCATATGTTGATTTAATGTCCTGCTGAAGTGTTCATAAAGATGCAAAGCTCACCAGGCTAAATCTCACGGTGTTGAAGTTACAGTGAAATATGCTGGTGTGTTTAGTCAAATTTCAGAATTTAAAATGTTAGTAAAATTCCCTGTTCTTTTGATGGCACTGATGGGTTGTGAAAGGGAGATGGGCCGAAGTCACACTGAGCCGCACTGAATTTGAGCCAAAGTGAAATTATAAGAGGTTCAGTCCTTAGCAATGAGATGCTGAAGAGAGATAAGAGTCGTGAAACAAGGAGAGAGTTAACGATACTGATGTTGAATCTCCTTCAGATCAAACACTCCATGAATTTTCTGCCGGGGAATTCAGAGCTGGGAAATCGTCTGTGAAACCTAAACGTAGACATACAGTGAGCCAATGTGTAATACAGGAAGGGCAAGGCCAAATGAATATTTTAATGTTCAGGATAAGTTATCACTGCCCATTGCCCAGGCATTCTCTGATTACAGTGTTGCACAAGTTACTAAGATTACAATGGTGAATGTTTCCACACTGGCAATGCATTGATTAATAGCCATGCTGTGATAAGCGAGGGTGATGTGGTGCAAAAAGGTACATGGAAGACTAATGATAGCCATGATTAGAAACACTTACAGCATCGATCAGCAATTCTAGTTCCATTTGTTGAGAGAGATCTCGTCATTTAGTGCTGACTTTGAAATAAGAAGCACAGAAGTATCTTTTATTGTTGCAACGAATGATGCGATGGTGCAGGTTGGGGCAGCACTGTGGTGAGCTGTAAATTTGTTCAGGAGCAGCCATTTACCTTGCTGTTCAAACAGCCCAAAATAAACTGTTCCCTGACCGGGAAGCAAACCCTGAGCACGAACAGTGAAAGTGCAAATCCGAGCCACTAGACTACCAGGGAAGCTGCTGCAAGTGACTTTGCCAGCAAGCAGACAAACGCAGTCTTTCCTCCTTGCTCCTTCGAAATTCACATCACATTCATGCCAGGTAAAACCGTTCGTAGCAAATGGCATTTTTGCTGAGAACACGAAAGGCATGTTCGCGCAACCACAGCATTAAGTGCGGGTAGGCATCCACTGAAATCTATTTCATTCTGCCTTTTTCTCTGGGTTTTTCACTCTCGGTGCTGGGTGAACAGTTAATTTGTTGTATTTGTCCAGAACTGAAACCTTTTGCTTATCTCGGGGGACAGAAACCTTCTGTCTGTCCGCTCCTGCTAATGACCATTTACGGGAACAGGCCACCATTTTATTGTTTATCAGCAAACCAAGAAACACAAATAAAAAGAAAGATGTGCCTCTACACCCCGGCGGCAAAGAAGCAATGGATGTTATTCCAAATAATCCCAACCCTTGGGATTTTGCATAGAATTGTTTAATTATAAAGATTGGATTTTAAATGTTAGGAAAACCGAAAAAAATATCAATTGCATTCAAATGGCCCCTACAGGAATCAAACCAGCGACCTTAGGGTTAGTAGCAGTATGTTCTAACCAACTAAGCTCACTAACCACAAAGTACACTGAACGTGTGTGCAAACCCAGCCTGACGGGATCATGTTTCCGGCTCACACTCCGTGACAGAGTTACTGCACAAACATTGAACACATCACATCGCTTAAACATTGTTCACTGTTCATATTCAAAACTGGGCAGATTGTGAATAGAAAGTAACAGATAAAGAGCGCTGCATCGAACAAAATACATTTTGAAAATTATCATGGAACTGCTAAACAGCCCATCCCACAAGCACTGTCCCCATACAAAACCAGCCTCTCCCCTTAATCAAAATAATCAAAAATTGCCAACACCCAGAATTGAAGCAGGTAATTTTTGGTCTTAACGCTAACGCTCTCCAAACTGAGCTATATCGGCGTGCAAGGAAGTGAACCATAATTTTCTCACACCTTTTTGAAAGAAAACCTCACCCCGGAAGGAATTGTCTCACCTGCTCAGTCCTCACTTCGGAGCAATGGGTCCCAAACAGATCTCGGATATCAGATTGTGTTAATGTAATGTATAATGATAATGAAAAACTTAACGCTCAAATTAAGTTATCACTGCCCACGGCCCAGGCACTTTCTGATTCCAGTCTTGCCCACGTTGCTAAGTTCAAATTGTGCATGTGTCCACACTGGCTATGAATTGCCTGATAGCTGTGCTGTGATGAGCTAGGTTTGTTAGAGTGATGCAGAGCCAAAACGTACATGGAAGCATAATGATAATTGTGATTGATCTGACACTGCAGGTAAATGTTGGCAATACTTACAGTGTCAATCAGCAATTCTCGTTCGATCTGTTGATTTAATGTTCTGCTGAAATGTTCATAAAGATACAAAGCTTGCATACCAGGCTAGTGTTATGAAGTGTTCATAAAGATACAAAGCTTGTACACCAGCCTAGATCTCACTGTGTTGAAAACACAGTGAATTACATCAAACACTGCATGAATTCATAGCTGGGAAATCGCCTGTGAACACTAAACATAGGCACAGAGTGAGCCAATGCGAAATACAGGAGGGGCCCAGGCCTGATGAATATCTGAATGCTCAGGATAAGTTATCACTGCCCATGGCCCAAGCGCTCTCTGATTACAGTTTTGCACACGTTGCTAAGTTTAAAATGTTGCATTTTGTCACACTGGCAGTGCACCGACTGCTAGCCATGCTGTGATAAGCGAGCGTGTAGCGCAAAAAGGTACATGGATGCCTACTGATAACCATGATTGATCTGACACTTGCAGTTAAATGTTTGCAACATTTGCAGTGTCAATCGGCAGTTCTAGTTCCATATGTTGAGAGAAGTCTAGTCATTTACTGCTGAATTTAAAACGACAGGCATAGAAGTGTATTTTGTACCACTGCAACGAATGATGCGCTGTCCATGGCTGGGGCAAGCTGTAAATTGGTTTAGGGGCGGCCAATTACCTTGCATTTCAAACAGCCCAAAATACACTGAGCCGCACTGACCCCGAGCCAAGGTGAAATTATATTAAGTTCACTCCTTAGCAGCGAGAAGCTGCATAGATATAAGAGTCGCGAATCAAGGAGAGATTTTCTGATGCTGATGTTGAATCTCATTGATATTATACACTCCACGAAGTCTCTGCTGGGGGACTCACAGCTGAGGACTCGCCGAATAAAGCAGCTTAAACATCTGAAACTACAACCTCAGTCTCTGCACCCTGTCTGTCAGGGGCTCAGCTTGAGTGGAGAGTTTGTACATCTCACCTAGTGTGGTACTGAGCTCCACACAACAGAATGCGATCATGTTCCTTCCTCCGTCTTACACATCTTAGTTTATTACACGCGGTGTGGTACTGAGCCCCACACAGAGAAGGGAAATCGCAGGCTCCATCACCACCTGTGGTATGTTACTCGATCTCACCCAGTGTGGTACTGAGCCTGACACAGAGCAGGGAAAACCCAGGCTCCATCCCCACCTGTTGTATGATACTCTATCTCACCCGGTGTGGTACTGAGCCCCACACAGAGCAGGGAAAGCCCAGAATCCATCCCCACCTGTGGTATGTTACTCCATCACGCAGTGTGGTGCTGAGACCGACACAGAGCAGAATGGGTCGAGGCTCCATTACATGCCTGTGGTACGTTGTATCACTTTGAATGCTGCTTACACCCATATAGAGTAGAAAGAGAACGGCCCCATCATTAGCCTCGGTTCTAGATTGCCTGGTTCCCAGGGCAGGCAGTGATGCAACCACGTATATATCTGATCCCGACATTGAAGAATACTATAGCAGAAGAACTCGTGGAAAGAGTCCCAAAGTTGTGAGAAACCTAGATACAATGTTAATTGGTTGATGAACCATGCTAATAGCTGGACACGGGTTTTCTGATCAATTTGTTCAACGTGTTTTCTTTAGTCAACCAATTGCATATTCCCACAATGAATACTACATTCTTTAATTGGGATAACTGAACAGAGAGTGGACAGTTGTTAGCTTGCTCACTGTGATCTGAAGTTTTGGCTCGATATCCTCATATTTTGTTGCCAATAATTCAGCACATTTCTGTAGTGCAATAGAGTATCACGTTCGTCTATTAAGTGAAAGATTGGTGGTTCGAGACCACCGAGGGATGGTGCTTTTACTTCCTGGTCTTCAATATCTGTGGGTTGGCTGCATGATGCTGGGGAAAAAACTGTGCCAGATGGAATTCAACGCGGAACGTGTGAGATCCTCCATTTGGATCAGAGAAAGCCACTTTGTCGGCTCGATGGTGATCACAGGCTAGTGGCCTCTTTGACTGCTGGGCCAGGCCTGCTCCTTCTGCTCCCCGACCTGCTCCAATGGTTGGGCAGCCCTCAGACTTCGAACCTTTAAAGATGTATGTGCTCGAATGCCCAAATTTCTCTCTGTCTCCACGTTCTTTAGTGCTTATCACTGACGCATGAATGACTGTTGAGCATTTACCCTACCCACGTGTATAACAGTGCACTTATCTAAGTTACACACTATTTGCCAGTCATGAGACCAATCTCCCAAACCAGTAAGATCTACCTGAAGCAGACGGGCCCCGAAGACTCGCACAAATATTGATATCCTTATGCAAATTTATAGATTGTGCCGCCATCACCTACAACCAGATCATTAATAAAACTAGTAAAGAGCAACATATCCCACACCAACTCCTGTGGGAGCTCACTGCTGACCGGTATCCAAACCAACCCAATCCATCCATAACAGCTTGCTGCTTTCGCACTGCCAGCCCGCTCCCAATCCAGCTCATTATATTATGATTAATACCAGGAAAAAAATGTGAAAGACTGGTTAAAGTAAATGTTAATCCCTTTGAGGATGAGACTGGAGAATTAATAATGGGGTACAGGGAAATGGCAGAGATTTTGAACAAATATTTTGTATCAGTCTTCATGGAAGAGGATGCTAAATACATCCAAATTAAAGATACTCAAGAAGCTATAGAAAGGGAGGAAGTAAAAACTATCACTATCACTAAATAAGTAGTATTTGGTAAAATAATGGGACTAAAGTGAACAGGTTCCCTGTACCAATGGCTTGCATCCGATGGTCTGCAGAGATAGTGGATGAATTGGTTGTAATCTACCAAAATTCATTGGATTCTAAAGAGGTCCCAGGAGATTGGAAAACCACAAATGTAACAATATTTGAAAAAGGAGGGAGACAGAAAATAGCCTAACTTCTGTCATTGGGAAAAAGCTGGAGTCCATTATTAAGGAAGCACGAGCAGGACATTTGGAAAAGCACAATACAGATAAGCAGAGTCAGTATGGTTTTAAAAAAGAGAAATCATGTTTTACAAATTTGCTGGAGCTCTTTGAGGACGTAATGTGCAAGGTGGATAAGGGGGAACCAATGAATGTGGTGTATTTGGTTGTCCAGCAGGTATGCAATAAGGTGCCAAATAACAGGTTACTGCATAAGACAACATTTCACGGGGTTGGGGCTAATATATTAACATGGACAGAGGGTGGGCTAACTAACAATTAAAAACCAATGCGTATAAAGTGGCTAAGGTTAGTGGGAAACTAGAAGATTGGGAACATTTTAAACGACAGCAATGAATGACTAAGAAAGCAATAAAGAAAGGAAAGATAGATTTTAAAAGTATACATACGCAAAACATAAAAACAGATCGTAAAAGCTTTTACCGATATATAAAATGGAAAAGAGTGACTAAAGTAAATGTTGGTCCCTTAGAAGATGAGAAGGGGGATTTAATAATGTGACATGTGGAAATGGCTGAGACCTAAAACAATTAATTTGCTTCGGTCTTCACAGTGGAAGACACAATAACCATGCCGAAAATTGCTGGTCACGGGAATGTGGGAAGGGGGGTAGTGCTGGAAAGGCTATTGGGGCTCAAGGTAGATAATCCCCTGATCCTGATGAAATGCATCCCAGGGTATTAAAAGAGAAGGCGGAAGTTATAGCAGATGCCTTCGTTATAATCTACCAAAATTCTCTGGACTCTGGGGAGGTACCAGCGGATTGGAAAGCAGCTCATGTAACGCCTCTGTTTAAAAAAGGGGGCAGATATAAGGCAGGTAACTATAGGCCAGTTAGTTTAACATCTGTAATTAGGAAAATGCTTGTAGCTATCATTAAGGAAGAAATAGTGAGACATCGAGATACGAATAGTGTAATCAAGCTGACGCAACATGGATTCATGAAGGGGAAGTCATGTTTAAATAATTTACTGGAATTCTTTGAGGATATAATGAGCATGGTGGATAGAGGTGTACCAATGGATGTGATGTATTTTGATTTCCAAAAGGCATTCGATAAGGTGCCATATGAAAGGTTACTGCAGAAGATAAAGGTACGCGGAGTCAGAGGAAATGTTTTAGCATGGATAGAGAATTGGCTGGCGAACAGAAAGCAGAGAGTGGGGATAAATGGGTCCCTTTCAGGTTGGCAATCGGTGGTTAGTGGTGTGCCACAGGGATCAGTGCTGGCACCACAACTGTTTGCAATATACATAGATGATCTGGAAGAGGGGACAGAGTGTAGCGTAACAAATTTTGCAGTTGACACAAAGATTAGTGGGAAAGCAGGTTGTGTAGAGGACAAAGAGAGGCTGCAAAGAGATTTAGGTAAGTTAAGCGAATGGGCTAAGGTTTGGCAGATGGAATACAATATCGTAAAATGTGAGGTCATCCACCTTGGAAAAAAAAACAGTAAAAGGGAATAATATTTGAATGCGTATAAATTACAACATGCTGCGGTAGAGAGGGACCTGGGGGTCCTTGTGCATGAATCCCAAAAAGTTAGTTTGCAGGTGCAGCAGGTAATGAAGAAGGCGAATTGAGTGTTAGCCTTCATTGCGAGAGGGTTGGAGTATAAAAGCAGGGAGGTCCTGCTGCAACTGTACAGGGTATTGGTGATGCCGCACCTGGAGTACTGCGTGCAGTTTTGGTCACCTTACTTAAAGAAGGATATACTCGCTTTGCAGAGGGTAGAGACACGATTCACTAGGCTGATTCCGGAGATGAGGGGGCTACCTTAGGATCATAGATTGAGTAGACTGGATCTTTACTCGTTGGAGTTCAGAAGGATGAGGTGTGATCTTATAGAAACATTTAAAATCATGAAAGGGATAGACAAAATAGAGGCAGAGAGGTTGTTTCCACTGGTCGGGGAGATTGGAACTAGGGGGCACAGCCTCAAAATACGGGGGAGCCAATTTTAAACCAGAGGGTTGCGAATCTGGAATTCTGTGCCCAAGCAAGCAGTTGAGGCTAGCTCATTGAATGTATTCAAGTCACAGACAGATAGATTTTGAACCAATAAGGGAATTAAGGTTATGGGGAGCGGGCGGGTAAGTGGAGCTGAGTCCACGGCCAGATCACCCATGATTTTGTTGAATGGCGGTGCAGGCTCGAGGGGCTGTTCCTAATTCTTATGTTCTTATGTTCTAACAGAAGACACAGTCGGGATAAATGGGTCAGTTTCCGATTGTCAAATGGCAACTAGTTGGGGGTCATAGAGATTACTGCTGGGGCTGCAACTATTGACAATCTATATTAATGACTTGGATGAAGGGATCGAGTGTAATGTTTCCAAGTTTGCTGATGATACAAAGCTGGGTGTGAAAGCACATTTTGTGAAGGACAGAAGTAATCTGCAACATTATGCAGACAGGCTAATTGAGTGGACCAATTGAGTGTAATGTGGGAAAGTGTGAGGTTATCCACTTTGGTAGAAAAAATAATAATACAATTTATTGTTTAAATGGAGAGATATTACAAAATGCTGCAGTACAGAGGGACCTGGGGTCCTTGTGCATGAAACACAAAAAGTCAGTATGCAGGTACAGGAAATTATTATGAAGGCAAAGAAATGTTGGCCTTTATTGCAAGGTGGAGGATGGAGTATAAAGGCAGGGAAGTCCTGCTATGATTGTACAGAGTATTGGTGAGACCACACCTGGAGTACTGCATGCAATTTTGATCTCCTTATTTAAGGAGTGATATACTTGCATTGGAGACAGTTCAGAAAACCTTCACTAGTTTAATTTCTGAGATGAAGGAGTTGACTTAGGAAGATAGGGTGAGCCTAGACTCATTGGAGTTTAGAAGAATGACAGATGATCTTATTGAACCATATGATACTGAGGGGGCTCAACAAGGTAGATGCTGAGAGGATGTTTCCACTCGTTGGGAATCTGGAACTAGGGGGCAGAGTTTAAGAATAACGGGTAGCCGATTTAGAACAGAAATGAAGAGAATTTTCTTCTCTTGGAGTGTCGTAAAACTTTGGTGTTTCCCACCCCAGAGAGCTGTGGAGGAAGGTAATTGAAAATAGTTAAAGTGGAGATAGCCAGACTTTTGAGCGATAACGGACTGAAGTGTGATGGTGATCAGGCAAGGAAGTGGAGCTATGGCCAAGATCAGATAAGCCATGATCTTATTATACAGCAGAACAGGTTCGATTGGACAATGGCCTTCTCCTGCTCCTATTTCTTATGTTTTTTAAAGGATGAAGTATGGATGCAAACACAATTAGCGTTATTTTTTTATCAGACCCTTTTCCCATTGATTATTTTGTCAAATATCCAGAATATTAAACTCCAGTCCAGTTATAGGGGTAATCAGTATCAGCAGAATGAAAGCCCAACTGTCAGAATGGTCAAGATTCAGTCTGGGACAACAGCGAATCCAAACCCTGCAGTCACTTGTGAACTCGCTGGTATGTCAGCAGGAGGGATGATGTAGTGAATCCCTTCCCACACTCTGAGCAGGTGAACGGCCTCTCCCCAGTGTGAACTCGCTGGTGTATCAGCATGTCAGATGACCGAGTAAATCCCTTCCCACACTCAGAGCAGATGAATGGCCTCTCCCCAGTGTGAACTCGCTGGTGCGTCAGCAGGTGGGATGACCGAGTGAATGCCTTCCCACACTCAAAGCAGATGAATGGCCTCTCCCCAGTGTGAACTCGCTGGTGAGCGACAAGGTGGGACGACTGTGTGAATAGAAACATAGAAACATAGAAAATAGGTGCAGGAGCAAGCCATTCAGCCCTTCTAGCCTGCACCGCCATTCAATGAGTTCATGGCTGAACATGAAACTTCAGTACCCCCTTCCTGCTTTCTCGCCAAAACCCTTGATCCCCCGAGTAGTAAGGACTTCATCTAACTCCCTTTTGAATATATTTAGTGAATTGGCCTCAACTACTTCCTGTGGTAAACAATTCCACAGGTTCCCCACTCTCTAGGTGAAGACATTTCTCCCCATCCCGGTCCCAAATGGCCTACCCCCTATCCCTAGACCGTGACCCCCGGTTCCGGACCTCCCCAACACTGGGAACACTCTTCCCGCATCCAACCTGTCCAAACCCGTCAGAATTCTAAACGTTTCCATGAGGTCCCCTCTCACTCCCCCGAACTCCAGTTGATCCAGTCCTTCTCGATAGGTCAGTCCCACCATCCCGGGAATCAGTCCGGTGAATCTTCGCTGCACTCCCTCAATAGCAAGAATGTCCTTCCTCAAGTTAGGTGACGAAAACTGCACACAACACTCCAGGTGCGGCCCCACCAAGGCCCCGCACAACTGTAGCAACATCTCCCCGCCCCCGCACTCAAATCCCCACGCCACGAAGGCCAACATGCCATCTGCCCTCCTAACCGCCCGCTGCACCCGCATGACAACCTTCAATGACTGACGCACCATGACACCCAGGTCTCGCTGCACCTTCACTTTTCCTAATCTGTCACCATTCAGATAATAGTCTGTCTCTCTGTTTTTACCACCAAAGTGGATAACCTCACACCTATCCACACTATACTCCATCTGCCACGCACCTGCCCACCCACCTAACCTATCCAAGTCACTCCGTAGCGTCATAGCATCCTCCCCGCAGCTCACACTGCCACCCAACTTAGCGTCATCCGCAAATCTGGAGATACCACACCCAATCCCCTCGTCCAAATCACCAATGTACAATGCAAACAGCCGGGGCCCCAGCACAGAACCCCGCGGCACACCACCAGTCACCGCCCGCCACTCCGAAAAGCACCCAACTACTCCCACTCTCTTCTTCCCGTCTGACAACCAGCTCTCAATCCACGCCAGCACACCACCCCTTCCCACAGTCAGAGCAGGTGAACGGCCTCTCCCCAGTGTGAACTCGATGGTGTCTCAGCAGGTGGAATGATGTAATGAATCCCTCCCAACACTCAGAGTAGCTGAATGGCATCTCCCCAGTATGAACCCGCTGGTGAATTAGAAGATGGGATGACTGAGTGAATCCCTGCCAACATTCAGAGCAGGTGAATGGCTTTTCCCCTGTGTGAACTCGCTGGTGTTTCAACAGGTTCGAATGGGCAGTGAATCCATTCCCACACTCAGAGCAGGTGAACGGCCTCTCCTCAGTGAGACAGCGCCGATGAACTTCCAGATCAGATGGGTAATTGAATCCCTACCCACAGTCCCCACATTCCCAAGGTTTCTCTGTGGTGGGGGTGTCCTTGTGTCTCTCCAGGTTGGACGATCAGTTGAAGCCTGGTCCACACAGAGAATACCTGTACGGTTTCTCCCCGCTGTCAATGGTGCGATGTTTTGTCAGTCTGTGTAACTGGTTAAAGTTATTTCCACAGTCAGTGCACTGGAACACTCTCACTCGGGCGTGTGTGTCTTGGTGCTTTTCCAGTATCACTGATGTTTGAAACCTGTTCCCACAGACAGAACAGACAAACTTTTCTCCTTCCACATTGTAACCCCGATGATAATTAGGTCCTGAGGAATCGATTGATTCCGTCAGATCTTGACGTGATATTTGGTTTAAGTTCCCCGGCTGCAAATCTTGCCCCTCGAATAACCTGGAAAAGGAGTTTACAAAAATCATTACTGCAAGTACAATACAGAAATTCAGAAAAGACAATTCTAGATTCTAGAGAACATTCTTTCCTCTCTTGTTCCAGAAAGCAGTAAATCCACACTCCATACTCTCTTCCCCATTCCTGTCCTGAAATTCAGCTTGTCCTCTGCTCCCAATTTTCATCACCAACTCTGGCTGGGTTCAGTTCTACACTCACTGGTTCCCTTCTCCTGAAGGTACTCACTCTGTTTGGGTTCAGTTCTACACTCACAGGTTCCCCTCCCCTGAAGGTACTGACTCTGGCTGGGTTCAGTTCTACACTCACTGGTTACCCTCCCCTGAAGGTACTCACTCTGGTTGGGTTCAGTTCTACACTGACTGGTTCCCCTCCCCTGAAGGTACTGACTCTAGCTGGGTTCAGTTATACACACACTGGTTCCCCTCCCATGAAGATGCTGACCCTGGCTGGGTTCAGTTCTACACTCACTGGTTCCCCTCTCCTGAAGGTGCTGACTCTGGCTGGGTTCAGTTCTACACTCACTGGTTCCCCTCCCTTGATGGTACAGACTCTAGCTGGGTTCAGTTCTACACTCACTGGTTCCCCTCCCTTGAAGGTACTGACTCTGGCTGGGTGCAGTTCTACACTCACTGGTTCCCCTCCCCTAAAGGTGCTGACTCTGGCTGGGTTCAGTTCTACACTCACTGAATCCCCTCCCCTAAAGGTGCTGACTCTGGCTGGGTTAATAGAAATATAGAAAATAGGTGCTGGAGTCGGCCGTTCGGCCCTTCGAGCCTGCACCACCATTCAATAAGATAATGGGTGATTATTCACCTCATTACCCCTTTCCTGCTTTCTCTCCATACCACTTGATCCCTTTAGCCACAAGGGCCATATCCAACTTCCTCTTGAATATATCTAATGACCTGGCATCAACAACTCTCTGCAGAAGAGAATGCCACAGGTTGACAACTCTCTGAGTGAAGAAGTTTCTCCTCAACTCATTGCTAAATGGCCTAGCCCTTATCCTTAGACTGTGTCGCCGGGTTCTGTACTTCCCCAACATCTGGAACATTCTTCCTGCATCTAACCTGTCCAGTCCCGTCAGAATGTTATATGTTTCTCTGAGATGCCCTCTCATTCTTCTAAATTCCAGCGAATACAGGCCCAGTTGATCCAATCTCTCCTCATATGTCAATTCTGCCATCCCTGGCATCAGTCTGGTGAACCTTCGCTGCAGTCCCTCAATAGCAAGAACGGCCTTCCTCAGATTAGGAGACCAAAACTGAGCACAATATTCCAGGTGATGCCTGAGCAAGGCACTGTACAACTGCAGTAAGACCTCCCTGGTCTTATACTCAAATCCCCGAGCTATGAAGGCCAACATGCCTTTTGCCTTCTTCACCACCTGCGCCAAACTGTATGCCAACCTTCAATGCCAGATGTACCATGCCACCCAGATCTCGTTGCACATCACCTTTTCCTAATCTGCCACCGTTCAGTTAATATTCTGCCTTCATGTTTTTGCCACCGAAGTGGATAAGCTCACATTTATACACATTATACTGCATCTGCCATACATTTGTCCATTCACCTAACCTCTCCAAGTCACTCTGCAGCCTCTTCGCATCCTCCTCACAGCTCCCACCGCCTCCCAGCTTAGTGTCATCTGCAAACTTGGAGATATTACTCTCGATTCCTTCCTCTTAATCATTGATGTATATTGTAAATAGCTGGGGTCCCAGCACTGAGCCCTGCGGCATCTAACTGGTCTCTTACTGCCATTCTGAAATGACCCATTTATCCTGACTCTCAGCTTCCTGTCTGCCAACCAGTTCTCAATCCACTTCAAACCATTAACCCCAATACCATGTTCTACACTCACTGGTCCAGTTAAAAGGGATTGATATTGTTTCTGTCACTCAATGGGACAATGGGGCAGTTTCAAATTGCTTGGTTAGGGTAGACTAGGTAATTTATGAGTCACTTTCTGATACTGTGTGTCAGTGTGTGATTGACAGGTGTGTATAGGACAGACACTGTCACTCACTCTCTTGTACTGTGTGTTTGTGTGTGATTGACAGGTGTGTACAGGACAGAGACTGTCACTCACTCTCTGGTACTGTGTGACATTGTGTGATTGACAGGTGTGTATAGGACAGACACTGTCACTCACTCTCTGGTACTGTGTGTCAGTGTGTGATTGACAGGTGTGTATAGGACAGACACTGTCACTCACTCTCTGGTATTGTGTGTCAGTGTGTGATTGTCAGGTGTGTATAGGACAGACACTGTCACTCACTCTCTGGTACTGTGTGTCTGTGTGTGATTGACAGGTGTGTATAGGACAGAAGCTATCACTCACTCTCTGCTACTGTGTGTCAGTGTGTGATTGACAGATGTGTATAGGACAGACACTGTCACTCACTCTCTGGTACTGTGTGTCTGTGTGTGAGTGACAAGTGTGTATAGGACAGACCCTGTCACTCACTCTCTGGTACTGTGTGTCATTTTGTGATTGACAGGTGTGTATTGGACAGACACTGTCACTCACTCTCTGGTACTGTGTGTCAGTGTGTGATTGACAGCTGTTTATAGGACAGACACTGTCACTCACTCTCTGGTACTGTGTGTCAGTTGGGATTGACAGGTGTATCTAGGACTGACATTGTCACTCACTCTCTGGTACTGAGTGTCAGTGTGGGATTGACAGGAGTGTATAGGACTGACACTGCCACTCACTCTCTGCTCCTGTGTGTCAATGTTGATTGGCAGGTATGTAGAGGACCGACACTGTCACTCACTCTCTGGTACTGTGTGTCAGTGTGTGATTGATAGGTGTGCATAGGACAGACACTGTTACTCACTCTCTGGGACTGTGTGTCAGTGTGGGATTGACAGGTGTGTATAGGACATGCCCTGTCACTCATTCTCTGGTGCTGTGTGTCAGTGTGGGATTAGAAACATAGAAACATAGAAAATAGGTGCAGGAGTAGGCCATTCGGCCCTTCTAGCCTGCACCGCCAGTCAATGAGTTCATGGCTCAACATTCAACTTCAGTACCCCATTCCTGCTTTCTCCCCATAACCATTGATCCCCCGAGTAGTAAGGACCTCATCTACCTCCTTTTTGAATATATTTAGTGAATTGGCCTCAACAACTTGCTGTGGTAGAGAATTCCACAGGTTCACCACTCTCTGGGTGAAGAGGTTCCTCCGCATCTCGATCCTAAATGTCTTACCCCTTATCCTTAGACTGTGACCTCTGTTTCTGGACTTCCCCAACATTGGGAACATTCTTCCTGCATCTAACCTGTCTAACCCCTTCAGAATTTTAAATGTTTCTATGAGGTCCCCTCTCACTCTTCTGAACTCCATTGAATACAAGCCCAGTTGATCCAGTCTTTCATGATAGGTCAGTCCCGCCATCCCGGGAATCAGTCTGGTGACCCTTCGCTGCACTCCCTCAATAACAAGAATGTCCTTCCTCAGGTTAGGAGACCAAAACTGCACACAATACTCCAGGTGTGGCCTCACCAATGTCCTGTACAACTGTAGCAACACCTCCCATCCCCTGTACTCAAATCCCCTTGCTATGAAGGCAAATATGCCATTTGCTTTCTTAACCGCCTGCTGTACCTGCATGCCAACCTTCAATGACTGATGTACCATGACACCCAGATCTCTTTGCACCTCCCCTTTTCCTAATCTGTCACCATTCAGATAATAGTCTCTCTCTCTGTTTTTACCAACAAAGTGGATAACCTCACATTTATCCACATTATACTTCATCTGCCATGCATTTGCCCACTCACCTAACCTATCCAAGTCTCTCTGCAGCCTCACAGCATCCTCCTCGCAGCTCACACTGCCACCCAACTTAGTGTCATCCGCAAATTTGGAGATACTACATTTAATCCCCTCATCTAAATCATTAATGTACAGTGAACAAAGCTGGGGCCCCAGCACAGAACCTTGCGGTACCCCACTAGTCACTGCTTGCCATTCTGAAAAGTACCCATTTACTCCTACTCCGTGCTTCCTGTCTGACAACCAGTTCTCAATCCATGTCAGCACACTACACCCAATCCCTCTAACTTTGCACATCAATCTCTTGTGTGGGACCCTGTCGAACGCCTTCTGAAAGTCCAAATATACCACATCAACTGGTTCTCCCTTGTCCACTCTACTGGAAACATCCTCAAAGAATTCCAGAAGATTTGTCAAGCATGATTTCCCTTTCACAAATCCATGCTGACTTGGACCTATCATGTCACCTCTTTCCAAATGCACTGCTATGACATCCTTTATAATTGATTCCATCATTTTACCCACTACCGATGTCAGGCTGACCGGTCTATAATTCCCTGTTTTCTCTCTCCCTCCTTTTTTAAAAAGGGGGGTTACATTTGGTACCCTCCACTCGATAGGAACTGATTCAGAGTCAATGGAATGTTGGAAAATGACTGTCAATGCATCCACTATTTCCAAGGCCACCTCATTAAATACTCTGGGATGCAGTCCATCAGTCCCTGGGGATTTATCGGCCTTCATCCCATCAATTTCCCCAACACAATTTCCCGGCTAATAACGATTTCCCTCAGTTCCTCCTCCTTACTAGACCCCCCGACCCCTTTTATAACCGGAAGGTTGTTTGTGTCCTCCTTCGTGAATACCGAACCAAAGTACTTGTTCAAGTGGTCCCCCATTTCTTTGTTCCCCGTTATGACTTCCCCTGATTCTGACTGCAGGGGACCTACGTTAGTTTTTACTAACCTTTTTCTCTTTACATATCTATAGAAAGTTTTGCAATCCGTCTTAATGTTCCCTGCAAGCTTCTTCTCATACTCCATTTTCCCTGCCCTAATCAAACCCTTTGTCCACCTCTGCTGAGTTCTAAATTTCTCCCAGTCCCCAGGTTCGCTGCTATTTCTGGCCAATTTGTATGCCACTTCCTTGGCTTTAATACTATCCCTGATTTCCCTTGATAGCCACGGTTGAGCCACCTTCCCTTTTTTACTTTTATGCCAGACAGGAATGTACAATTGTTGTAGTTCATCCATGCGGTCTCTAAATGTCTGCCATTGCCCATCCACAGTCAACCACTTAAGTATCATTCGCCAATCCATCCCAGCCATATTCACGTATCATAACTTCAAAGTTAGACTTCTTTAAGTTCTGGACCATGGTCTCTGAATTAACTGTTTCATTCTCCATCCTAATGCAGAATTCCACCATATTATGGTCACTCTTCCCCAAGGGGCCTCGCCCAACGAAATTGCGAATTAATCCTCTCTCATTACATAACACCCAGTCTAAGATGGCCACCCCCTAGTTGGTTCCTCGACATAATGGACTAAAAACCATCCCTTATGCACTCCAGGAAATCCTCCTCCACCGTATTGCTTCCAGTTTGGTTAGCCCAATCTATGTGCATATTAAAGTCATATATAACTGCTGCACCTTTAGTGCATGCACCCCTAATTTCCTGTTTGATGACCTCCCGAACATCACTACTACTGTTTGGAGGTCTGTACACAACTCCCACGAACGTTTTTTGCCCTTTGGTGTTCTGCAGCTCTACCCACCCTTGACATGTGTGTATAGGACAGACGCTGTCACTCACTCTCTGGTACTGTGTGTTAGTGTGTGATTGAGAGGTCTGTTTTGGACTGACACTGTCACTCACTCTCTGGTACTGTGTGTCAGTGTGGGATTGACAGGTGTGTGTAGGACAGACACTGTCCCTCACTCTCTGGTACTGTGTGTCAGTGTGTGATTGACAGGTGTGTATAGGGCAGACACGGTCACTCACTCTCTTGCACTGTGTGTCAGTGTGTGATTGACAGGTGTGTATAGGACAGACACTGTTACTCACTCGCTGGTACTGTGTGTCAGTGTGAGATTAACAATGGTCTATAGTACAGACACTGTCACTTACTCTCTGGTACTGTGTGTCAGTGTGAGATTGACAGGTTTATATCAGACAGACACTGTCACTCACTCTCTTGTACTGCGTGTCAGTGTGTGATTGACAGGTGTGTATATGACAGACACTGTCACTCACTCTTTGGTACTGTGTGTCAGTGTTTGATTGACAAGTGTGGAAAGGACAGACACTGCCACTCACTCGCTGGTACTGTGTGTCAGTGTGAGATTGACAATGGTGTATAGTACAGACACTGTCACTTACTCTCTGGTACTGTGTGTCAGTGTGAGATTGACAGGTGTGCATAGCACAGATACTGTCACTCACTCTCTGGTACTGTGTGCCAATCTGTTATTGACAGTAGTGTACAACAAATAGCTGCCACTCACTCTCTGGTCATAGATATCAGTTTGGGTATTATTGTTGACTATAGGATAGATAGTTTACCTGTCACTCTCTGTTACTCTGTGGCAGTGTTTGATTGTCAGTGGAATATAAAATGCAGATACTTTAACTCACAATCTGCAATACAGTGTGACCAAACTGATAAATATATTATTTTCCAAAAACGACCGATGTTTTAATCTCTGAAAAAATGCTTCAGTGTGGGATAGAGGGAGAATATACGAAAGAACCTGTCACTCACTATCTGGTACTGTGTGTCATTGTAGGAGAGACAGGTGTGTATAGGACAGACACTGCAACTCACTCTCTGGTACTGTGTGTCAGTGTGAGATTGAATGCTGAATATGGGATAGACACTGTACATTTCATTCTGTGATATTGCTATCAGTTTGGGATAGAAACATAGAAACATAGAAAATAGATGCAGGTGTCGACCATTCGGCTCTTTGAGCCTGCACCGCCATTCAACAGGTTCATGGCTCAACATGCAACTTCAGTACTCCATTCCTGCTTTCTCGACATACCCCTTGATCCCCCTAATAGGAAGGACTATATCGAACTCCTTTTTGAATATATTTAGTGAATTGGCCTCAACAACCATCTGTGGAAGAGAATTCCAAAGGTTCACCACTCTCTGGGTGAAGAAGTTTCTCCTCATCTCGGTCATAAATGGCTTACCCTTATCCTTAGACTGTGACCCCTGGTTGTGGACTTCCCCAATATTGGGAACATTCCTCCTGCATCTTACCTGTCAAAACCTGTCAGAATTTTATATGTTTCTATGAGATCCCCTCTCATTCGTCTGAACTCCAGTGAATACAAGCCCCGTTGATCCAGTCTTTCTTCTGATGTCAGTCCCGCCATCCGGGAAATCAGTCAGGTGAACCTTAGCTGCACTCCCTCATTAGCAATAATGTCCTTTCTCAAGTTAGGAAACCAAAACTATGCACAATAGTCCAGGTGTGGCCTCACCAATGTCCTGTACAACTGTAGCAACACCTCCCATCCCCTGTACTCAAATCCCCTCGCTATGAAGGCAAATATGCCATTTGCTTTCTTAACCGCCTGCTGTACCTGCATGCCAACCTTCAATGACTGATGTACCATGACACCCAGATCTCTTTGCACCTCCCCTTTTCCTAATCTGTCACCATTCAGATAATAGTCTCTCTCTCTGTTTTTACCAACAAAGTGGATAACCTCACATTTATCCACATTATACTTCATCTGCCATGCATTTGCCCACTCACCTAACCTATCCAAGTCTCTCTGCAGCCTCACAGCATCCTCCTCGCAGCTCACACTGCCACCCAACTTAGTGTCATCCGCAAATTTGGAGATACTACATTTAATCCCCTCATCTAAATCATTAATGTACAGTGAACAAAGCTGGGGCCCCAGCACAGAACCTTGCGGTACCCCACTAGTCACTGCTTGCCATTCTGAAAAGTACCCATTTACTCCTACTCCGTGCTTCCTGTCTGACAACCAGTTCTCAATCCATGTCAGCACACTACACCCAATCCCTCTAACTTTGCACATCAATCTCTTGTGTGGGACCCTGTCGAACGCCTTCTGAAAGTCCAAATATACCACATCAACTGGTTCTCCCTTGTCCACTCTACTGGAAACATCCTCAAAGAATTCCAGAAGATTTGTCAAGCATGATTTCCCTTTCACAAATCCATGCTGACTTGGACCTATCATGTCACCTCTTTCCAAATGCACTGCTATGACATCCTTTATAATTGATTCTATCATTTTACCCACTACCGATGTCAGGCTGACCGGTCTATAATTCCCTGTTTTCTCTCTCCCTCCTTTTTTAAAAAGGGGGGTTACATTTGGTACCCTCCACTCGATAGGAACTGATTCAGAGTCAATGGAATGTTGGAAAATGACTGTCAATGCATCCACTATTTCCAAGGCCACCTCATTAAATACTCTGGGATGCAGTCCATCAGTCCCTGGGGATTTATCGGCCTTCATCCCATCAATTTCCCCAACACAATTTCCCGGCTAATAACGATTTCCCTCAGTTCCTCCTCCTTACTAGACCCCCCGACCCCTTTTATAACCGGAAGGTTGTTTGTGTCCTCCTTCGTGAATACCGAACCAAAGTACTTGTTCAAGTGGTCCCCCATTTCTTTGTTCCCCGTTATGACTTCCCCTGATTCTGACTGCAGGGGACCTACGTTAGTTTTTACTAACCTTTTTCTCTTTACATATCTATAGAAAGTTTTGCAATCCGTCTTAATGTTCCCTGCAAGCTTCTTCTCATACTCCATTTTCCCTGCCCTAATCAAACCCTTTGTCCACCTCTGCTGAGTTCTAAATTTCTCCCAGTCCCCAGGTTCGCTGCTATTTCTGGCCAATTTGTATGCCACTTCCTTGGCTTTAATACTATCCCTGATTTCCCTTGATAGCCACGGTTGAGCCACCTTCCCTTTTTTACTTTTATGCCAGACAGGAATGTACAATTGTTGTAGTTCATCCATGCGGTCTCTAAATGTCTGCCATTGCCCATCCACAGTCAACCACTTAAGTATCATTCGCCAATCCATCCCAGCCATATTCACGTATCATAACTTCAAAGTTAGACTTCTTTAAGTTCTGGACCATGGTCTCTGAATTAACTGTTTCATTCTCCATCCTAATGCAGAATTCCACCATATTATGGTCACTCTTCCCCAAGGGGCCTCGCCCAACGAAATTGCGAATTAATCCTCTCTCATTACATAACACCCAGTCTAAGATGGCCACCCCCTAGTTGGTTCCTCGACATAATGGACTAAAAACCATCCCTTATGCACTCCAGGAAATCCTCCTCCACCGTATTGCTTCCAGTTTGGTTAGCCCAATCTATGTGCATATTAAAGTCATATATAACTGCTGCACCTTTAGTGCATGCACCCCTAATTTCCTGTTTGATGACCTCCCGAACATCACTACTACTGTTTGGAGGTCTGTACACAACTCCCACGAACGTTTTTTGCCCTTTGGTGTTCTGCAGCTCTACCCACCCTTGACATGTGTGTATAGGACAGACGCTGTCACTCACTCTCTGGTACTGTGTGTTAGTGTGTGATTGAGAGGTCTGTTTTGGACTGACACTGTCACTCACTCTCTGGTACTGTGTGTCAGTGTGGGATTGACAGGTGTGTGTAGGACAGACACTGTCCCTCACTCTCTGGTACTGTGTGTCAGTGTGTGATTGACAGGTGTGTATAGGGCAGACACGGTCACTCACTCTCTTGCACTGTGTGTCAGTGTGTGATTGACAGGTGTGTATAGGACAGACACTGTTACTCACTCGCTGGTACTGTGTGTCAGTGTGAGATTAACAATGGTCTATAGTACAGACACTGTCACTTACTCTCTGGTACTGTGTGTCAGTGTGAGATTGACAGGTTTATATCAGACAGACACTGTCACTCACTCTCTTGTACTGCGTGTCAGTGTGTGATTGACAGGTGTGTATATGACAGACACTGTCACTCACTCTTTGGTACTGTGTGTCAGTGTTTGATTGACAAGTGTGTATAGGACAGACACTGTCACTCACTCTCTGGTACTGTGTGTCAGTGTGTGATTGACAGGTGTGGAAAGGACAGACACTGCCACTCACTCGCTGGTACTGTGTGTCAGTGTGAGATTGACAATGGTGTATAGTACAGACACTGTCACTTACTCTCTGGTACTGTGTGTCAGTGTGAGATTGACAGGTGTGCATAGCACAGATACTGTCACTCACTCTCTGGTACTGTGTGCCAATCTGTTATTGACAGTAGTGTACAACAAATAGCTGCCACTCACTCTCTGGTCATAGATATCAGTTTGGGTATTATTGTTGACTATAGGATAGATAGTTTACCTGTCACTCTCTGTTACTCTGTGGCAGTGTTTGATTGTCAGTGGAATATAAAATGCAGATACTTTAACTCACAATCTGCAATACAGTGTGACCAAACTGATAAATATATTATTTTCCAAAAACGACCGATGTTTTAATCTCTGAAAAAATGCTTCAGTGTGGGATAGAGGGAGAATATACGAAAGAACCTGTCACTCACTATCTGGTACTGTGTGTCATTGTAGGAGAGACAGGTGTGTATAGGACAGACACTGCAACTCACTCTCTGGTACTGTGTGTCAGTGTGAGATTGAATGCTGAATATGGGATAGACACTGTACATTTAATTCTGTGATATTGCTATCAGTTTGGGATAGAAACATAGAAACATAGAAAATAGATGCAGGTGTCGACCATTCGGCTCTTTGAGCCTGCACCGCCATTCAACAGGTTCATGGCTCAACATGCAACTTCAGTACTCCATTCCTGCTTTCTCGACATACCCCTTGATCCCCCTAATAGGAAGGACTATATCGAACTCCTTTTTGAATATATTTAGTGAATTGGCCTCAACAACCATCTGTGGAAGAGAATTCCAAAGGTTCACCACTCTCTGGGTGAAGAAGTTTCTCCTCATCTCGGTCATAAATGGCTTACCCTTATCCTTAGACTGTGACCCCTGGTTGTGGACTTCCCCAATATTGGGAACATTCCTCCTGCATCTTACCTGTCAAAACCTGTCAGAATTGTATATGTTTCTATGAGATCCCCTCTCATTCGTCTGAACTCCAGTGAATACAAGCCCCGTTGATCCAGTCTTTCTTCTGATGTCAGTCCCGCCATCCGGGAAATCAGTCAGGTGAACCTTAGCTGCACTCCCTCATTAGCAATAATGTCCTTTCTCAAGTTAGGAAACCAAAACTATGCACAATAGTCCAGGTGTGGCCTCACCAAGGCCCTGTACAACTGTAGTAAAACCTCCCTGCTACTGTACTCAAATCCCCTCGCTATGAAGGCCAACTTGCCATGTGCTTTCTTAACTGCCTGCAGTACCTGCATGCCAACGTTCAATGACTGATGCACCATAACACCCAGGTGTCGTTGCACCTCCCCTTTCCCGAAACTGTTACCATGCTATGTGACAGGTGAGTGTTGGATAGATACTCCTCTCTCATTCCCTGATACTATGTGACAGGTGAGTGTTGGATAGATACTGCCTCTCTCATTCTCTGACACGATGTGACAGGTGAGTTTTGTATAGATTAGTGTATCTCTCATTCTCTGACACCATCTCACAGGTAAGTGTTGGATAGATACTGCCTCTCTCATTCTCTGACACAATGTGACAGGTGAGTGTTGGATAGATACTGCCCCTCTCATTCGCTGATACCATGTGATAGATGAGTGTTGGATAGATACTGCCTCTGTCATTCTCTGACACTGTGTGACAGGTGGGTTTTGGATAGATACTGCCACTCTCATTCTCTGACACAATGTGACAGGTGGGATTTGGACAGATACTGTCTCTCTCATTCTTTCACACGATGTGACAGGTGAGTGTTGGATTGATACTGCCTCTCTCATTCTCTGAGAATATGTGACAGGTGTGTGTTGGATAGTAACTGCCTCACTCATTCTTTGCCACTATGTGACAGGTGAGTGTTGGATAGATACTGCCTCTCTCATTCTCTGACACTATGTGACAGGTGAGTGTTGGATAGATAAAGCCCCTCTAATTCGCTGATACCATGTGATAGATGAGTGTTGGAAAGATACTGCCTCTGTCATTCTCTGACACTGTATGACAGGTGGGTTTTGGATAGATACTGCCACTCTCTTTCTCTGACACAATGTGACAGGTGGGATTTGGACAGATACTGTCTCTCTCATTCTTTCACACGATGTGACAGGTGAGTGTTGGATAGATACTGCCTCTCTCATTCTCTGACACTATGTTACAGGTAGGTGTCGGATAGATACTGCCTCTCTCATTCTCTGAAACTGTGACAAGTGACATTTGTATAGCTATTGCCTCTCTCATTCACTGAGATTGTGTGACAGGTGAGTGGTGGATAGATACTGCCTCTCTCATTCACTGATACTGTGTGACAGGAGAGTGTTGGATCGATACTGCCTCTCTCATTCTCTCATACTGTGTGAACGGTAAAAGTTGCATAGATACTGCCTCTCTCATTCTCTGATACAGTGTGACAGGTGAGTGTTGGATAGATACTGCCTCTCTCATTCTCTGACATTCTGCGACAGGTAAGTAGAGGATAGATACTGCCTCTCTCATTCTCTGACACTACGTGACAGGTAAGTGTTGGATAGATACTGCCTCTCTCATTCTCTGACACAATGTGACAGGTGAGTGTTGGATAGTTACTGCCTCTCTCATTCTCTGACACTATGTCACAGGTGAGTGTTGGATAGATACTGCCCCTCTCATTCGCTGATACCATGTGATAGATGAGTGTTGGATAGATACTGCCACTCTCATTCTCTGACACAATGTGACAGGTGGGATTTGGACAGATACTGTCTCTCTCATTCTCTGACACTACGTGACAGGAGAGTTTTGGATAGATACTGCCTCTCTCATTCTCTGATACTATGTGAAAGGTAAGTGTTGCACAGATACGGCCTCTCTCATTCTCTGATACAGTGTGACAGGTGAGTGTTCGATAGATACTGCCTCTCTCATTCTCTGACACAATGTGACAGGTGGGATTTGGACAGATACTGTCTCTCTCATTCTTTCACACGATGTGACAGGTGAGTGTTGGATAGATACTGCCTCTCTCATTCTCTGACACTATGTCACAGGTGAGTGTTGGATAGATACTGCCCCTCTCATTCGCTGATACCATGTGATAGATGAGTGTTGGATAGATACTGCCTCTCTCATTCTCTGACACTATGTTACAGGTAGGTGTCGGATAGATACTGCCTCTCTCATTCTCTGAAACTGTGACAAGTGACATTTGTATAGCTATTCCCTCTCTCATTCACTGAGATTGTGTGACAGGTGAGTGTTGGATAGATACTGCCTCTCTCATTCACTGATACTGTGTGACAGGAGAGTGTTGGATCGATACTGCCTCTCTCATTCTCTCATACTGTGTGAACGGTAAAAGTTGCATAGATACTGCCTCTCTCATTCTCTGATACAGTGTGACAGGTGAGTGTTGGATATATACTGCCTCTCTCATTCTCTGACATTCTGCGACAGGTAAGTAGAGGATAGATACTGCCTCTCTCATTCTCTGACACTACGTGACAGGTAAGTGTTGGATAGATACTGCCTCTCTCATTCTCTGACACAATGTGACAGGTGAGTGTTGGATAGTTACTGCCTCTCTCATTCTCTGACACTATGTCACAGGTGAGTGTTGGATAGATACTGCCCCTCTCATTCGCTGATACCATGTGATAGATGAGTGTTGGATAGATACTGCCACTCTCATTCTCTGACACAATGTGACAGGTGGGATTTGGACAGATACTGTCTCTCTCATTCTCTGACACTACGTGACAGGAGAGTGTTGGATAGATACTGCCTCTCTCATTCTCTGATACTATGTGAAAGGTAAGTGTTGCACAGATACGGCCTCTCTCATTCTCTGATACAGTGTGACAGGTGAGTGTTCGATAGATACTGCCTCTCTCATTCTCTGACACAATGTGACAGGTGTGATTTGGACAGATACTGTCTCTCTCATTCTTTCACACGATGTGACAGGTGAGTGTTGGATAGATACTGCCTCTCTCATTCTCTGACGCTATGTGACAGGTAGGTGTCGGATAGATACTGCCTCTCTCATTCTCTGAAACTGTGACAAGTGACATTTGTATAGCTATTGCCTCTCTCATTCACTGAGACTGTGTGACAGGTGAGTGTTGGATAGATACTGCCTCTCTCATTCACTGATACTGTGTGACAGGAGAGTGTTGGATCGATACTGCCTCTCTCATTCTCTCATACTATGTGAACGGTAAAAGTTGCATAGATACTGCCTCTCTCATTCTCTGATACAGTGTGACAGGTGAGTGTTGGATAGATACTGCCTCTCTCATTCTCTGACATTCTGCGACAGGTAAGTAGAGGATAGATACTGCCTCTCTCATTCTCTGACACTACGTGACAGGTAAGTGTTGGATAGATACTGCCTCTCTCATTCTCTGACACAATGTGACAGGTGAGTGTTGGATAGTTACTGCCTCTCTCATTCTCTGACACTATGTCACAGGTGAGTGTTGGATAGATACTGCCCCTCTCATTCGCTGATACCATGTGATAGATGAGTGTTGGATAGATACTGCCACTCTCATTCTCTGACACAATGTGACAGGTGGGATTTGGACAGATACTGTCTCTCTCATTCTCTGACACTATGTGACAGGAGAGTGTTGGATAGATACTGCCTCTCTCATTCTCTGATACTGTGTGACAGGAGAGTGTTGGATCGATACTGCCTCTCTCATTCTCTGATACTATGTGAAAGGTAAGTGTTGCATAGATACTGCCTCTCTCTTTCTCTGATACAGTGTGACAGGTGAGTGTTGGATAGATACAGCCTCTCTCATTCTCTGACACTATGTGACAGGTGATTTTTGGATAGATACTGCCTCTCTCATTTTCTGACACGATGTGACATGTGAGTTTTGGATATATTAGTGTATCTCTCATTCTCTGACATCATCTCACAGGTAAGTGTTGGATAGATACTGCCTCTCCCATTCTCTGATACTATATGACAGGAGAGCGTTGGATAGATACTGCCTCTGTCATTCTTTCACACAATGTGACCGGTAAGTGTTGGATAGATTAGTGCATCTCTCTTTCTCAGACACTATGTGACAGGTAAGTGTTGTAGAGATACTGCTTCTCGCATTCTCTGACAAGATGTGACAGGTAAGTGTTGGATAGATATTGCCTCTTCCATTCACTGAGACTGTGTGAGAGGTGAGTGTTGGATAGATACTGTCTCTCTCATTCTCTGATATTATGTAACAGGTGAGTGTTGGATAGATACACCTCTCTCATTCACTGATACTGTGCGACAGGAGAGTGTTGGATAGATACTGCCTCTCTCATTCTCTGATAAGATGTGAAAGGTAATTGTTGCATAGATATGGCCTCTCTCATTCTCTGATACAATGTGACAGGTGAGTGTTGGATAGATACTGCTTCTCTCATTCTCTGATAAAATGTGACAGGTGAGTTTTGGATAGATACAGCTCCTCTCATTCTCTGAAACCATGTGATAGATGAGTGTTGGATAGATACTGCCACTCTCTTTCTCTGATACTGTGTGACAGGAGAGTGTTGGACAGATACTGCCTCTCTCATTTTCTGATATTATGTGAAAGGTAAGTGTTGCATAGATACTGTCTCTCTCATTCTCTGACATTGTGCGACAGGTGAGTAGACGATAGATACTGCCTCTCTCATTCTCTGACACTACGTGACACGTGAGTGTTGGATAGATACTGCCTCTATCATTCTCTGTAGACTATGTGATAGGTAAGTGTTGGATAGATACTGCCTCGCTCATTCTCTGACACAATGTGACATGTGAGTGTCGGATAGATACTGTCTCTCTCATTCTCTGACACTGTGTGACAGGTGGGTTTAGGATAGATACTGCAACTCTCATTCTCTGACACTATGTGACAGATGAGTGTTGGATAGATACTGCCACTCTCATTCTCTGACAAAATGTGACAGGTGAGTTTTGGATAGATGAGTGCATCTGTAATTCTTTCACGCAATGTGACAGGTGAGTGTTGGATAGATTAGTGCATCTCTCTGTCTCTGACACTATGTGACAGGTAAGTGTTGTAGAAATACTGCTTCTCTCATTCTCTGACAAGATGTGACAGGTAAGTGTTGGATAGATATTGCCTCTCACGTTCTCTGATACTATGTGAAAGGTACGCTTTGCATAGATACGGCCTCTCTCATTCTCTGATACAGTGCGACAGGTGAGTGTTCGATAGATACTGCCTCTCTCATTCTCTGATACTATGTGGCAGGTCTGTGTTGGATAGATACTGCCTCTCTCATTCTCTGATACTATATGACAGGTGAGTGTTGGATAGATACTGCCTCTCTCATTCTCTGATACTATATGACAGGTGAATGTTGGATAGATACTGCCTCTCATTCTCTGAAACTATGTGATAGCTAAGTGTTGGATAGATACTGCCTCTCTCATTCTCTGACATTATGTGACAGGTGAGTGGAGGATAGATACTGCCTCTCTCATTCTCTGACACTACGTGACAGGTGAGTGTTGGATAGATACTGCCTCTCTCATTCTCTGAGACTATGTGACAGGTGAGTGTTGGATAGATACTGCCTCTCTCATTCTCTGATACTGTGTGACAGGAGAGTTTTGGGTAGATACTGCAACTCTCATTCTCTGACACTATTTGACAGGTGAGTGTTGGATAGATACTGCAACTCTCATTCTCTGACAAAATGTGACAGGTGAGTTTTGGATAGATACTGCCACTCTCATTCTCTGACACTATTTGACAGGTGAGTGTTGGATAGATACTGCCACTCTCATTCTCTGAGAAAATGTGACAGGTGAGTGTTGGATAGATTAGTGCATCTCTCTTTCTCTGACACTATGTGTCAGGTAAGTGTTGTAGAGATACTGCTTCTCTCTTTCTCTGACAAGATGTGACAGGTGATTGTTGGATAGATATTGCCTCTCTCATTCACTGAAACTGTGTGAGAGGTGAGTGTTGGATCGATACTGTCTATCTCATACTCTGACACTGTGTAACAGTTGAGTGTTGGATAGTAACTGCCTCTCTCACTCTCTGATACTATGTGGCAGGTGAGTGTTGGATAGATACTGCCTCTCTCATTCTCTGATACTATATGGCAGGAGAGTGTTGGATAGATACTGCCTCTCTCATTGTCTGATACTATATGGCAGGTGAAAATGTTGGATAGATACTGCCTCTCATTCTCTGAAACTATGTGATAGCTAAGTGTTGGATAGATACTGCCTCTCTCATTCTCTGATGCTGTGTGACAGGAGAGTTTTGGATAGATACTGCCTCTTTCATTCTCTGACACTGTGTGACAGGTGAGTTTTGTATAGATACTGCCACTCTCATTCTCTGACTCAATGTGACAGGTGAATGTTGGATAGATACTGCCTCTGTCATTCTTTCACACAATGTGACAGGTAAGTGTTGGATAGAATAGTGCATCTCTCTTTCTCAGACACAATGTGATAGGTGTGTGTTGGATAGATACTGCCCCTCTCATTCTTTCACACAATGTGACAGGTGAGTGTTGGATAGATTAGTGCATATCTCTTTCTCTGACACTATGTGACAGGTAAGTGTTGTAGAAATACTGCTTCTCTCATTCTCTGACAAGATGTGACAGGTAAGTGTTGGATAGATATTGCCTCTCACATTCTCTGATACTATGTGAAAGGTAAGTGTTGCAGAGATACGGCCTCTCTCATTCACTGAGACTGTGTGAGAGGTGAGTGTTGGATAGATACTGCCTCTCTCATTCCCTGATAATATATGACAGGTGAGTGTTGGATAGATACTGCCTCTCTCATTCTCTGATACTATATGACAGGTGAATGTTGGATAGATACTGCCTCTCATTCTCTGAAACTATGTGATAGCTAAGTGTTGGATAGATACTGCCTCTCTCATTCTCTGACATTATGTGACAGGTGAGTGGAGGATAGATACTGCCTCTCTCATTCTATGACACTACGTGACAGGTGAGTGTTGGATAGATACTGCCTCTCTCATTCTATGACACTACGTGACAGGTGAGTGTTGGATAGATACTGCCTCTCTCATTCTCTGAGACTACGTGACAGGTGAGTGTTGGATAGATACTGCCTCTCTCATTCTCTGATACTGTGTGACAGGAGAGTTTTGGGTAGATACTGCCTCTCTCATTCTCTGATACTATGTGAAAGGTATGTGTTGCATAGATACTGCCTCTCTGATTCTCTGATACAGTGTGACACGTGAGTGTTGGATAGATACTGCCTCTCTCATTCTCTGACACTATGTGACATGTGAGTGTTGTATAGATACTGCCTCTCTCATTCTGTGACACTGTATGACAAGTGAGTTTTGTATAGATATGCCACTCTCATTCTCTGACTCAATGTGACAGGTGAATGTTGGATAGATACTGCCTCTGTCATTCTTTCACACAATGTGACAGGTAAGTGTTGGATAGATTAGTGCATCTCTCTTTCTCAGACACTATGTGACAGGTAAGTGTTGCAGAGATACTGCTTCTCACATTCTCTGACAAGATGTGACAGGTAAGTGTTGGATAGATATTGCCTCTCTCATTCACTGAGACTGTGTGAGAGGTGAGTGTTGGATAGATACTTTCTCTCTCATTCTCTGATACTATGTGACAGGTGAGTGTTGGATAGATACTGCCTCTCTCATTCTCTGACACGATGTGACAGGTGAGTTTTGTATAGATTAGTGTATCTCTCATTCTCTGACACCATCTCACAGGTAAGTGTTGGATAGATACTGCCTCTCTCATTCTCTGACACAATGTGACAGGTGAGTGTTGGATAGATTAGTGCATCTCTCTTTCTCTGACACTATGTGACAGGTAAGTGTTGTAGAAATACTGCTTCTCTCATTCTCTGACAAGATGTGACATGTAAGTGTTGGATAGATATTGCCTGTCACATTCTCTGATATTATGTGAAAGGTAAGTGTTGCATAGATACGGCCTCTCTCATTCTCTGATACAGTGCGACAGGTGAGTGTTCGATAGATACTGCCTCTCTCATTCTCTGATACTATGTGGAGGTGAGTGTTGGATAGATACTGCCTCTCTCATATTCTGATACTATATGACAGGTGAGTTTTGGATAGATACTGCCTCTCTCATTCTCTGATACTATATGACAGGTGAATGTTGGATAGATACTGCCTCTCATTCTCTGAAAATATGTGATAACTAAGTGTTGGATAGATACTGCCTCTCTCATTCTCTGACACTACGTGACAGGTGAGTGTTGGATAGATACTGCCTCTCTCATTCTCTGAGACTATGTGACAGGTGAGTGTAGGATAGATACTGCCTCTCTCATTCTCTGATACTGTGTGACAGGAGAGTTTTGGGTAGATACTGCCTCTCTCATTCTCTGATACTATGTGAAAGGTATGTGTTGCATAGATACTGCCTCTCTCATTCTCTGATACAGTGTGACACGTGAGTGTTGGATAGATACTGCCTCTCTCATTCTCTGACACTATGTGACAGGTGAGTGTTGTATAGATACTGCCTCTCTCATTCTCTGACACTGTGTGACAGGTGAGTTTTGTATAGATATGCCACTCTCATTCTCTGACTCAATGTGACAGGTGAATGTTGGATAGATACTGCCTCTGTCATTCTTTCACACAATGTGACAGGTAAGTGTTGGATAGATTAGTGAATCTCTCTTTCTCAGACACTATGTGCCAGGTAAGTGTTGTAGAGATACTGCTTCTCGCATTCTCTGACAAGATGTGACAGGTAAGTGTTGGATAGATATTGCCTCTTCCATTCACTGAGACTGTGTGAGAGGTGAGTGTTGGATAGATACTGTCTCTCTCATTCTCTGATACTATGTAACAGGTGAGTGTTGGATAGATACACCTCTCTCATTCACTGATACTGTGCGACAGGAGAGTGTTGGATAGATACTGCCTCTCTCATTCTCTGATAAGATGTGAAAGGTAAGTGTTGCATAGATATGGCCTCTCTCATTCTCTGATACAATGTGACAGGTGAGTGTTGGATAGATACTGCTTCTCTCATTCTCTGATAAAATGTGAGAGGTGAGTGTTGGATAGATCCGGCCTCTCTCATTCTCTGATACAGTGTGACAGGTGATTGTTGGATAGATACTGCCTCTTTCATTCTCTGATACAATGTGACAGGTGAGTGTTGGATAGATACAGCCCCTCTCATTCTCTGAAACCATGTGATAGATGAGTGTTGGATAGATAATGCATCTCTCATTCTCTGACACTGTGTGACAGGTGGGTTTTTGACAGATACTGCCACTCTCATTCTCTGACACAATGTGAAAGGTGAGTGTTGGACAGATACTGTCTCTCTCATTCTTTCACAATATGTGACAGGTGAGTGTTGAGTAGATACTGCCTCTCTCATTCTCTGAGACTATGTGACAGGTGTGTGTTGGATAGTAACTGCCTTTCTCATTCTCTGCCACTATGTGACAGGTGAGTGTTGGATAGATACTGCCTCTCTCATTCTCTGATACTATATGACAGGTGAGTGTTGGATAGATACTGCCTCTCTCATTCTCTGATACTATATGACAGGTGAATGTTGGATAGATACTGCCTCTCATTCTCTGAAACTATGTGATAGCTAAGTGTTGGATAGATACTGCCTCTCTCATTCTCTGACATTATGTGACAGGTGAGTGGAGGATAGATACTGCCTCTCTCATTCTCTGACACTACGTGACAGGTGAGTGTTGGATAGATACTGCCTCTCTCATTCTCTGAGACTATGTGACAGGTGAGTGTTGGATAGATACTGCCTCTCTCATTCTCTGATACTGTGTGACAGGAGAGTTTTGGGTAGATACTGCAACTCTCATTCTCTGACACTATTTGACAGGTGAGTGTTGGATAGATACTGCAACTCTCATTCTCTGACAAAATGTGACAGGTGAGTTTTGGATAGATACTGCCACTCTCATTCTCTGACACTATTTGACAGGTGAGTGTTGGATAGATACTGCCACTCTCATTCTCTGAGAAAATGTGACAGGTGAGTGTTGGATAGATTAGTGCATCTCTCTTTCTCTGACACTATGTGACAGGTAAGTGTTGTAGAGATACTGCTTCTCTCTTTCTCTGACAAGATGTGACAGGTGATTGTTGGATAGATATTGCCTCTCTCATTCACTGAAACTGTGTGAGAGGTGAGTGTTGGATCGATACTGTCTATCTCATACTCTGACACTGTGTAACAGGTGAGTGTTGGATAGTAACTGCCTCTCTCACTCTCTGATACTATGTGGCAGGTGAGTGTTGGATAGATACTGCCTCTCTCATTCTCTGATACTATATGGCAGGAGAGTGTTGGATAGATACTGCCTCTCTCATTGTCTGATACTATATGGCAGGTGAAAATGTTGGATAGATACTGCCTCTCATTCTCTGAAACTATGTGATAGCTAAGTGTTGGATAGATACTGCCTCTCTCATTCTCTGATGCTGTGTGACAGGAGAGTTTTGGATAGATACTGCCTCTTTCATTCTCTGACACTGTGTGACAGGTGAGTTTTGTATAGATACTGCCACTCTCATTCTCTGACTCAATGTGACAGGTGAATGTTGGATAGATACTGCCTCTGTCATTCTTTCACACAATGTGACAGGTAAGTGTTGGATAGAATAGTGCATCTCTCTTTCTCAGACACTATGTGACAGGTAAGTGTTGCACAGATACTTCTTCTCGCATTCTCTGACAAGATGTGACAGGTAAGTGTTGGATAGATATTGCCTCTCTCATTCACTGAGATTGTGTGAGAGGTGAGTGTTGGATAGATACTGTCTCTCTCATTCTCTGATACTATGTGACAGGTGAGTGTTGGATAGATACTGCCTCTCTCATTCTCTGACACGATGTGACAGGTGAGTTTTGGATAGATTAGTGTATCTCTCATTCTCTGACACCATCTCACAGGTCAGTGTTGGATAGATACTGCCTCTCTCATTCTCTGACACAATGTGATAGGTGTGTGTTGGATAGATACTGCCCCTCTCATTCTTTCACACAATGTGACAGGTGAGTGTTGGATAGATTAGTGCATATCTCTTTCTCTGACACTATGTGACAGGTAAGTGTTGTAGAAATACTGCTTCTCTCATTCTCTGACAAGATGTGACAGGTAAGTGTTGGATAGATATTGCCTCTCACATTCTCTGATACTATGTGAAAGGTAAGTGTTGCAGAGATACGGCCTCTCTCATTCACTGAGACTGTGTGAGAGGTGAGTGTTGGATAGATACTGCCTCTCTCATTCCCTGATAATATATGACAGGTGAGTGTTGGATAGATACTGCCTCTCTCATTCTCTGATACTATATGACAGGTGAATGTTGGATAGATACTGCCTCTCATTCTCTGAAACTATGTGATAGCTAAGTGTTGGATAGATACTGCCTCTCTCATTCTCTGACATTATGTGACAGGTGAGTGGAGGATAGATACTGCCTCTCTCATTCTATGACACTACGTGACAGGTGAGTGTTGGAAAGATACTGCCTCTCTCATTCTATGACACTACGTGACAGGTGAGTGTTGGATAGATACTGCCTCTCTCATTCTCTGAGACTACGTGACAGGTGAGTGTTGGATAGATACTGCCTCTCTCATTCTCTGATACTGTGTGACAGGAGAGTTTTGGGTAGATACTGCCTCTCTCATTCTCTGATACTATGTGAAAGGTATGTGTTGCATAGATACTGCCTCTCTGATTCTCTGATACAGTGTGACACGTGAGTGTTGGATAGATACTGCCTCTCTCATTCTCTGACACTATGTGACATGTGAGTGTTGTATAGATACTGCCTCTCTCATTCTGTGACACTGTATGACAAGTGAGTTTTGTATAGATATGCCACTCTCATTCTCTGACTCAATGTGACAGGTGAATGTTGGATAGATACTGCCTCTGTCATTCTTTCACACAATGTGACAGGTAAGTGTTGGATAGATTAGTGCATCTCTCTTTCTCAGACACTATGTGACAGGTAAGTGTTGCAGAGATACTGCTTCTCACATTCTCTGACAAGATGTGACAGGTAAGTGTTGGATAGATATTGCCTCTCTCATTCACTGAGACTGTGTGAGAGGTGAGTGTTGGATAGATACTGTCTCTCTCATTCTCTGATACTATGTGACAGGTGAGTGTTGGATAGATACTGCCTCTCTCATTCTCTGACACGATGTGACAGGTGAGTTTTGTATAGATTAGTGTATCTCTCATTCTCTGACACCATCTCACAGGTAAGTGTTGGATAGATACTGCCTCTCTCATTCTCTGACACAATGTGACAGGTGAGTGTTGGATAGATTAGTGCATCTCTCTTTCTCTGACACTATGTGACAGGTAAGTGTTGTAGAAATACTGCTTCTCTCATTCTCTGACAAGATGTGACATGTAAGTGTTGGATAGATATTGCCTGTCACATTCTCTGATATTATGTGAAAGGTAAGTGTTGCATAGATACGGCCTCTCTCATTCTCTGATACAGTGCGACAGGTGAGTGTTCGATAGATACTGCCTCTCTCATTCTCTGATACTATGTGGAGGTGAGTGTTGGATAGATACTGCCTCTCTCATATTCTGATACTATATGACAGGTGAGTTTTGGATAGATACTGCCTCTCTCATTCTCTGATACTATATGACAGGTGAATGTTGGATAGATACTGCCTCTCATTCTCTGAAACTATGTGATAACTAAGTGTTGGATAGATACTGCCTCTCTCATTCTCTGACACTACGTGACAGGTGAGTGTTGGATAGATACTGCCTCTCTCATTCTCTGAGACTATGTGACAGGTGAGTGTAGGATAGATACTGCCTCTCTCATTCTCTGATACTGTGTGACAGGAGAGTTTTGGGTAGATACTGCCTCTCTCATTCTCTGACACTATGTGACAGGTGAGTGTTGTATAGATACTGCCTCTCTCATTCTCTGACACTGTGTGACAGGTGAGTTTTGTATAGATATGCCACTCTCATTCTCTGACTCAATGTGACAGGTGAATGTTGGATAGATACTGCCTCTGTCATTCTTTCACACAATGTGACAGGTAAGTGTTGGATAGATTAGTGAATCTCTCTTTCTCAGACACTATGTGCCAGGTAAGTGTTGTAGAGATACTGCTTCTCGCATTCTCTGACAAGATGTGACAGGTAAGTGTTGGATAGATATTGCCTCTTCCATTCACTGAGACTGTGTGAGAGGTGAGTGTTGGATAGATACTGTCTCTCTCATTCTCTGATACTATGTAACAGGTGAGTGTTGGATAGATACACCTCTCTCATTCACTGATACTGTGCGACAGGAGAGTGTTGGATAGATACTGCCTCTCTCATTCTCTGATAAGATGTGAAAGGTAAGTGTTGCATAGATATGGCCTCTCTCATTCTCTGATACAATGTGACAGGTGAGTGTTGGATAGATACTGCTTCTCTCATTCTCTGATAAAATGTGACAGGTGAGTGTTGGATAGATACAGCCCCTCTCATTCTCTGAAACCATGTGATAGATGAGTGTTGGATCGATACTGACTCTTTCTTTCTCTGATACTTTGTGACAGGAGAGTGTTGGATAGATATTGCCTCTCTCATTTTCTGATACTATGTGAAAGGTAAGTGTTGCATAGATACTGCCTCTCTCATTCTCTGACATTCTGCGACAGGTGAGTAGACGATAGATGCTGCCTCTCTCATTCTCTGACACTACGTGACACGTGAGTGTTGGATAGATACTCCCTCTATCATTCTCTGTAGACCATGTGATAGGTATGTGTTGGATAGATACTGCCTCTCTCATTCTCTGACACAATGTGACATGTGAGTGTCGGATAGATACTGCCTCTCTCATTCTCTGACACTGTGTGACAGGTGGGTTTAGGATAGATACTGCAACTCTCATTCTCTGACACTATGTCACAGATGAGTGTTGGATAGATACTGCTTCTCTCATTCTCTGATAAAATGTGACAGGTGAGCGTTGGATAGATACAGCCCCTCTCATTCTCTGATACCATGTGATAGATGAGTGTTGGATAGATACTGCCATTCTCTTTCTCTGATACTGTGTGACAGGAGAGTGTTCGATAGATACTGCCTCTCTCATTTTCTGATACTATGTGAAAGGTAAGTGTTGCATTGATACTGCCTCTCTCATTCTCTGACACTACGTGACACGTGAGTGTTGGATAGATACTGCCTCTACAATTCTCTGCAGACTATGTGATAGGTAAGTGTTGGATAGATACTGCCTCTCTCATTCTCTGACACAATGTGACATGTGAGTGTCGGATAGATACTGCCTCTCTCATTCACTGACACTATGTGACAGGTGGGTTTTGGATAGATACTGCCACTCTCATTCGCTGACACAATGTGACAGGTGAGTGTTGGACAGATACTGTCACTCTCATTCTTTCACAATATGTGACAGGTGAGTGTTGAGTAGATACTGCCTCTCTCATTTTCTGATACTATGTGAACGGTAAGTGTTGCATAGATACTGCCGCTCTCATTCTCTGATACATTGTGACAGGTGAGTGTTGGATAGACACTGCCTCTTTCATTCTCTGACACTATGTGACAGGTGAGTGTTGGAGAGATACTGCCCCTCTCATTCTCTGATACCAGGTGATAGATGAGTGTTGGATAGATAGTGCCTCTCTCATTCTCTGACACAGTGTGACAGGTGGGATTTGGATATATACTGCCACTCTCATTCTCTGACAAAATGTGACAGGTGAGTGTTGGGCAGATACTGTCTCCCTCATTCTTTCACACTATGCGACAGGTGAGTGTTGGATAGATACTTCCTCTCTAATTCTCTGAGACGATGTGACAGGTGTGTTTTGGATCGTAACTGCCTCTCTCTTTCTCTGCCACTATGTGACAGGTTTGTGTTGGATAGATACTGCCTCTCTCATTCCCTGATACTATGTGACAGGTGAGTAGAGGATAGATACTGCCTCTCTCATTCTCTGACAAGATGTGACAGGTAAGTTTTGGATAGATATTGCCTCTCTCATTCTCTGATACTATGTGAAAGGTAAGTGTTGCATAGATACGGCCTCTCTCATTCTCTGATACAGTGTGACAGGTGAGTGTTCGATAGATACTGCCTCTCTCATTCTCTGATAATATATGACAGGTGAATGTTGGAGATACTGCCTCTCATTCTCTGAAACTATGTGATAGCTAAGTGTTGGATAGATACTGCCTCTCTCATTCTTTGACATTATGTGACAGGTGAGTGGAGGATAGATACTGCCTCTCTCATTCTCTGACACTACGTGACAGGTGAGTGTTGGATAGATACTGCCTCTCTCATTCTCTGAGACTATGTGACAGGTGAGTGTTGGATAGATACTACCTCTCTCATTCTCTGATACTATGTGAAAGATATGTGTTGCATAGGTACTGCCTCTCTCATTCGCTGATACAGTGTGACACGTGAGTGTTGGATAGATACTGTTTCTCTCATTCTCTGAAAATATGTGAAAGGTGAGTGTTGGATAGTTACTGCCGCTCTCATTCTCTGACACTATGTGACAGATTCTGATTGACAGATGAGTGTAAGCTGGACACTGCCACTTTCAATCTCTGGTGCTGTGTCTGTGTGGGACTGACCGGTGATTATAGGATAGATACTGCCTCTCTCATTCTCTGACACTATGTGACAGGTCAGTGTTGGATAGTTACTGTCTCTCTCATTCTCTGACACTATGTGACAGATTCTGATTGACAGATGAGTGTAAACTGGACACTGCCACTTTCAATCTCCGGTGCAGTGTCAGTGTGGGACTGACCGGTGATTATAGGATAGATACTGACACTTTCACTTTCTGATCTATTGACTGGTAAATATAGAATTAATATTGTGGGTATCTGCTATGGTGGATTTGTATCTGTATCTGCCCATCTCTGCTATGTGAATAAGTGTTTTACTCTTTATGACAGTTTCTGATACAACGGCGTGGGTTTTATCCTATACCTGTCAATTGCTGGTAATTGACTGTGGATTTCATTCTGTACCTTTCCATTCCAGGTGTGTGAGTGTGTGTTTTGTGCTGTATCTGTCCATCTCTGTTATCTGAATGTGAGCTCGACTCCATAGACGTCATTCTCCAGTGTGTTAATGTTGTTTTACTATGTGCCATCAATTCCTGATAGAGTATTCATTTTACTTTCTCACTGTCAAATTTTGTTATGCAGGTGAGTGTTTATGCTGAATCTGTCAGTTTCTGGGAAATGAGTCTGAGTTTTACTCTGTCTCAGGTATGTGTGTGTGGGCCTTTCACTGTATCTCCATTTCTATTGTGGTAGTCTCGGTTTTATTCTGTACCTGTCAAGTTCTGAGATATGATTATGGGCCTTCCTCTATTGCTGCCTTTTACTGCTTAATTTAGAGTGGACTTTCGTTTGTACCTGTCAGTTTCTGGTGTGGAAGAGAGGTCTTTAACCTGTACTGGTTACTGATGAGTGAGCATGGGCATGTCACTGTATCTGTCAATTTATGTTATGGGAATATGGATTTTAATTTATCAGTCTCCGATATGTGAGTGTGGATTTTATACTATATCTCTCCGTCTCTGATATCCAAGTGTGTGTATTTTTCTGTATATGTCAGGTTTTGGTGTATGTTGATTTAATCTGTGCCTCACAGTTTCTGCTATGGTGGTCTGGGTTTAATCTATATTTGCCAGTCTCTGGTATGTGAACGTGAGAATCAATTTTACATTTTACCTGTATTTCTGATATGTGAGTGAAGATTTTGCCTTCTACCTGTCATTGTTCTGATGTGTGTGTGGGTTTTACTCTGCCCCTATCAGTTTCTGCAATGCAAGTAACAATTTTACGGACTGCCTTTCAGTTTTCCGATATGTGCCCATGGGATTTACACGTTACCTGTCAATCTCTGGTCTGCAAGTTGGGATTTTATTCTATTACTGTCACTTCATACATGTGAGTGTGTGTTGTATACTGTATCTGTCAGTCTATGGTACGGTAATGTGGGTTTTATTCAGCACCTGTCATCTTCTGGTGTGTTCGGTCGGTTAAATACTGAATCCATCAGATTCTGAAATATAAATATGGCTTTTGCTCTGTACCCTTCAGCTTCTGATATGCGAGTGTGGTATATACTTTCTGTTTGACATGTTTTCCAATTGGCAATTGTGTTTTTTATTCTCTCCCTGCCAGTTTCTGGCAAGTGAGTGTGGGTGTTTAATGTACCTGTCAGTGTGATCTGTTTCAATGGTGAAACAGCATCTGATTCTACTGCTCCATGTGGCTGTAAGATTCACAATGTAACTCTGCCACTTCGGATCACTGTGGGACTGATAGCTTCTGCTGTCTGTGACAATAGGATTGAGCCCAGTTCTGTGTCTCTGCACTCTGTGAGTGATAATCTACATACTGTGTGTGAGAAGGAGCTGCCTGCACTGTTCCTTGTGTTCCGGGTGGAGGAAAGATCACATTTGTTCAGGCCGGATAAAGAATTTTGCTCTGAGAATAATAATACGAGAACATTATTAGGTCTAAGATATGGATGCTGGGAGAATATGATGTATCTGAGGGAGTGACAATGTATCTCTGGATCATAAGCAACATGGTTCTGGAGAACTCAGCTCACCGAAACAATATAACCCGTCTTTAAAATATCTTCTTCCACACTCCTCTCCTGGTGCCTGCAATAGATGCACTTTCTGAAACTCCCACATCCTCACTGTCAGGCTGTGTTTCCACTGCTCACTGCCCAAGAACAACAGACACGGTGAGATTGGAACTGAATCAGGAACATTCGCTACTGATTTGGGGAAGAAAGCAGCAATGATTTGAAAGATCGAGGTGATTTACTTTCTCTGTTACCTTACACTGTCCACACACAGCCCGAGAATGGCATCTCCCTTCCCCCACCCACATCATTTTCCAGAACTAGTTCCTGTTCCACTCTGCCTCTTACACACAGCCCCCGAGGGAACTAAACCAGGAACGTTCACTACTGGTTTGGAGAGAGAAAGCAGCAGATTGTAAATAGGTGATTCTGCCCATTTTGGCTCCCTTACCCTGGTCACACACTGTCCACACACAGCCCGCGAATGGCCTCTCCCTTCCCCCACTCACACCATGCACTGAGACTGGTTCTTGCTCCACTCTGCCTCTTGCACACAGCCCCTGACATCCCCGGACACAATGCCGATCTCTGAGCCCATCTGCGGACATGCTCCAAAAGCGCTGCACTGCTTTACTGAGGCTGCTGCTCGCTGCCTTACCCCGGGGTCACGGTGTCTCCATTCCCGGCTGTTTTAAACCATCTTCTTCCACTCACTGAGAGAATGGCGATCACAGGCAGGGCTGGGGGAGGGGAGGGTGCATGCGCTCTTCTGCTCACTGGAAATCGACACAGGGGCGGGGCTGAACCAAGCATGCGCAGCTCTCTGCAATAATTCCGCCTGTACAAATCAAAGTCACTTTTCACAATTAACTTTTATCAGAATCTGAGCAAAAAAACTGGGCCTGGGGGGAAAGGACAGAGAATGATTAAATATGGGAGCCTTGTCCCTTGAAGATGCTCAATTTGAGATCGTTCTATGCAGGGTGTTTCTCTCCATGAGCCCGTCTTCATAAAACAATTCTGCAGACACATCAGAGGGACATGGGAGTGGGAGTGTTTCCGAGGACTGTGCAGGAATTAATATCTGACAGATACAGTCCGTGATTAGTTTAATTAGAGTAGAACACTCGGTCACTGAGAGTAATACTGAGAGTATGGGTGGAGCTACCGAATACGGAATACCAAGGGGCAGAAAATGCTAGTGGGAGTTGTGTACAGACCACCAAACAGTAGTCGTGAGGTTGGGCACAGCATCAAACAAGAAATTAGAGTTGTGTGCAATAAAGGTACAGCAGTTACCATGGGCGACTTTAATTTACAGACAGATTGGGCTTACCAAACTGGTAGCAATGCGGTGGAGGAAGATATCCTGGAATGTATTCGGGATGGTTTTCTAGACCAATATATCGAGGAACCAACTGGAGGGCTGGCCATCCGAGACTGGGTGATGTGTAATGTGAAATGACTAATTAGCAATCTTGTTGTGCGAGGCCTCTTGGAGAAGAGTGACGCTAATATGGTAGAATTCTTTATTGAGGTGGAGAGTGACGCAGTTCATTCAGAGACTCGGGTCCTGAACTTCAGGAAAGGTAACTTTGAAGGTATGAGACGTGAATTGGCTAAAATACACTGGCGACTGATATTTAAAGGGTTGACGGTGGATACACAATAGCAAACATTTAAAGATCACATGGATGAACTTCAACAAATGTGCATCCCTGTCTGGAGTAAAAATAAAATGGGGAAGGTGATCAACTGTGGCTCTCAAGGGAAATTGAGGATTGTGTTAAATCCAAGGAAGAGGCATATATATTGACCAGAAAAAGCAGCAAACCGCAAAACTGGAAGAATTTTATAATACAGCAGAAGAGGACAAAGGGTTTAATTAGGGGGGGACAATATACTATGAGATGAAGCTTGCTGGGAACATAACAACTGACTGCAAAAGCTTTTGTAGCTATTTGAAGAGCAAAAAATTAGTGAAGACAAATGTAGGTCCCTTGCAATCAGATTCAGCTGCATTTATAATTGGGAAGAAAGAAATGGCGGACCAGTTAAACGAATACTTTGCTTCAAAGGAAGACACAAGTAAACTTCCGGAAGTACTAAGGCCCGAGGGTCTAGTGAGAAGGAGGAACTGAAGGAAATCCTTATTAGGTAGGAAATTGTTTTACGGATATTGATGGGATTAAAGGCCAATAAATCCCCAAAGCCGGATCGTCTGCATCCCAGAGTACTTAAGAAAGTAGCTCTAGAAATAGTGGATATATTGATGATCGTTTTTCAATAGACTATCGACTCTGGATCAGTTCCTATGGACTGGAGGGCAGCTAATGTAACATGACTTTGTAAGAAGGGAGGGAGAGAGAATACGTCTGACATCAGTCGTGGGGAAAATATTGGAATCAATTATTAAAGATGAAATAACAGCGCATTTGGAAAGCAGTAATGGGATCAGTCCAAGTCAGCATTGATTTATGAAAGATTGACAAACCTTCTCGGATTTTTTGAGAATGTAACTAATAGAGTGGACAAGGCAGAATCAATGGATGTGGTGTATATGGACTTTCAAAAGTCTTTTGACAAGGTCCCACTCAAGAGATTAAGGTGCAAGATTTAAGCACATGGTATAGGGGGTAATGTACTGACGTGGATAGAGAACTGGTTAGCAGAAAGGAAGCGGAATGTCAGGATAAACGGGTCCTTTTCCGAAAGTTAGGCAGTGACTAGTGGGGTGCATCAGGTCCAGTGCTGGGACCCCAGCTCTCAACAACATACATCAATGATTTAGATGAAGGGATTGAGTGCAATATCATCAAGCCTGCAGATGGCACGAAACTGAGTGGCGGAGTGAGCTGTGAGGAGGACGCTAAGAGGCTGCAGGATGACTTGAACAGGTTAGGTGAGTGTGTAAACGCATGGCAGCTGTAGTATAATGTGGATAAATGTGAGGTTATCCACTTTGGTGGCAAAAACATAAAGGCGCAATATTATCTGAATGGCGGCAGGTTTGGAAAAGGGGAGGTGAAACAAGACATCGGTGTCATGGTACATCAGTTATTGAAAGTTGGCATGCATGTGCAGCAGGTAGTGAAGATGGCAAATGTTATGTTGGCCTTCATAGCTACGGGGTTTGAGTATAGGAGCAGGGAAGTTTTACTGCAGTTGTACAGGGCCTTACTGAGGCCTCACCTGGAATATTGTGTTCAGTTTTGTTCTCCAAATCTGAGGAAGGACGATCTTGCTATTGAGGGAGTGCAACGAAGGTTCACCAGAGTGATGCCAGGGATGGCATGACAGATGTTTGAGGAGTGACTGGATTGATTGGGCCTGTATTCATTGGAGTTTAGAAGGATGAGATGGGAGCTCAGAGAAACAAATAAAATTCGGACAGGACTGGACAGGTTCGATGCAGGAAGAATGTTCCCGATGTTGGGGAAGTCCAGAACCAGGGGACATAGTCTAAGGATAAGGGGTAAACCATTTAAGAATGAGATGAGGAGAAATTGCTTTACTCAGATTTGTTAACTTGTGGAAGTTTTGTGCAGAGATTTGTTGATGGCAGTTCATTGGATACATTCAAGTGCGAGTTAGATATCGTCCATCTGGCAAAAGTGATCAAGAGGTATGGAGAGAAATCAGGAAATGGGTACTGAGGTGAATGATCAGCCATGATCTTATTGAATGGTGGTGCTGTCTCGATGGGCCGAATGGCCTACTCCTGCAACTATTTTCTAAGTTTCTAAGTTTCTATATTTCGAAGTGGATAATCAAGCGGCTCGATGGAGGCAGGAACTTAATACAATCCCTTTCCCGAATGAAGTAGTACTCGGTAATATAATGGGAATGAACGTGGACAAGTCACCTGGACCTGATGGCTTACATCCTCAGGTCTTAAGAGAAGTGGCTGTAGAAATAGTGGATGCATTTGTTGTAATCTACCAAAATTTCCTGGATTCTGGGGCAGTCCCAGCAGAGTGGAAAAACGCAAATGTAATGCTTCTATTTTAAAAAAGAATACAGACAAAAAGCAGGAAACTATAGACCAGTTAGCCTAACATCTGTCGTTGGGAAAATGCTGGAGTCCATTATTAAAGAAGCAGCAGCGGAACATTTGAAAATGAACGATTCAATCAAGCAGAGTCAGCATGGACTTATGAAAGGGGTAATCATGTTGGACATATTTACTGGGGTTCTTTGACGATTTAAGAAGCAGGGTGGATAAGGGGGTCCAATGGATGTGGTGCATTTGGATTTCCAGAAGGCATTTGATAAAGTGCCACATAAGAGGTTAACGGCACAAGCTAAACGCTCATGGGGTTGCGGGGAGTATATGGATTGAGGATTGATTAACTAACTAAAAACAGAGTGTCGGGATAAATGGGTCATTTACCGGTTGGCAAGTGTTGACTCGTTATGTGCCGCATGGATTGGTGCTGGGTTCACAACTAATTATAAACTATACTAATGATTGGATAAAGGACCGAATGTAATGTAGCCAAGTTTGCTGATGATATATAGATGGGTGGGAAAAAAAATTGTCAGGACACATAAAATCTGCAAAGGGATATGAACAGGCTAAATGAGTGGGCAAAGATGGAGTATAATGTGGGAAAGCAAGAAGTTATCCACTTTGGCAGAAATTATAGAAAAGCAAATTATAATTTAAATGGAGAAAAATTGCAAAGTGCCATAGTACAGAGGGACCTGGGGGTCCTTGTTCATAAAACACAAACATTTAGTATGCATGTACAGCAAGTAATCAGGAAATATAAAAGCAGAAGTGTAAGCTACATCTTTACAGGGTATTGGTGAGGCCACACCTGGAGTATTGTGTGTAATTTTGGTCTCAGTATTTAAGGAAGGATATACTTGCATTGGAGGCTGGTCAGAGGTTGATCCCAGAGATGAACAGGATTGTCTTATGAGGATAGGTTGAGCAGGTTGGGCCGATACACATTGGAGTTCAGAAGAATGAGAGGTGATCTTGTCAAAACATATAAGATAACGAGGAGACTCGAGAAGGTGGATGCAGAGAGGATATTTCCAATGGTGGGGGACAGTAGAACTAGAGGGCATGATCTTAGGAAAAGGTGCCGTCCATTCAGAACTGAAATGAGGAGAAATGTATTCACTCAGAGCGATTTTAATTTATGGTATTCTCTGATCCGGAGAGCTGTGGAGGCTGGGTCATTGAATATATTTTAGGCAGAGGTAGACAGATTTTTGAGTGATAAGGGAATGAAGGGTTATGGGGAGCGGACGAGGAAGTGGAGCTTAGTCCATGATCAGATCAGCCATGATCTTATTGAATGGCGGAGCAGGCTCGAGGTGCCATATGACCTCCTCCTGCTCCTATTTCTTATGTTCTTATGAGCTAATAACCCTGGGACTGTACATGGGGATTCTAATCCCTGGGACTGTACATGGGAACTCTAACCATGGGACTGTAAATGGGGATTCTAACCGTAGGAATGAACATGGGGACTCTTACTCTGGGACTGTACATGGGGATTCTAACCCTGGTAATGTACATGGGGACACAACCCTGGGACTGTACACAGGGATTCCAAACCTGGGACTGTAAATGGGGATTCTAACCCAGGGAGTGCTTTCCTGTTACAATTGTCTGGGACATAAACCGGAAGCTTAGCACTGAGCAGCGCCTTTCGGTGATGGTGAAAAATCCGAGGTGTGGAGTGAGCATAAAATGACTAATTATTGCTTTACCCTGGAGGACCGGTGGGAAAAAGACACTGACGCAACACACGTTGCTCCTGCACCAAGATGGCCGCGCATGCGCGTTGCTGCTCACTGAATCAAGATGGCGGACTGATGCAATTACCTTCCTGTACAAAGATGGCCGCCGTTACCCTGGGCCTGTGACAGGGAGAAAGCCTCGAGGCTGCAGCCGCCGATTTTCCGGTCATTATTCCGGGCTTCCGGCGGGCACCAGTTGTTTATGAAGACTCCCCGGCTACCGGCTGGTCCATTACTCCTCCCTGCCCCGCTAAAAAAGAATTATTTTGCGCAGCAGATGTTCAAAGCATGCACACCGCCATTACACGCACTGCGCATGCTCCACGCTCAGCCTGCTTCCGCACATGCGCACTGGACTCCTGTCGTCTTGGTGCGGCACATTCTCCGCCGCGTGGAATGGTGGTTAAATAAACTGCCATTGAAAGGACACGTTATTGACTTGGCGATGATTTACTGTTGATTGAAAGGCTGCATTGGGGGCAGCAGCGTGCGGCGGCCCGGCGCGGAAATGGGCGCGGTCCCGGCGTGCAAGACCATCCGCTGGCCGGGGCCATCAGAGGGAGCAGCCTGCGGCGCCATATCACTGCAGGAGGGCGACGGCTGCCAAGTCAGGTCACTGAGTGCAGTGCGGGCAGGTACAGCAGGAGGGGAACAGAAGCGGTAAGAGTTTGTAGAAGGCAGTGACTGGGGCCCATGAACGGCGTGAGTCTGCTGCCCAGAACGGGTGCGGGTACTCCGTCCGTGCAGCAGAGCTGGTCTCTAGTCGTCTTGGTTAACCCTTGCCACTGGACCAAGACCTAGCTCCGTCAAGCCGGTGTCGTGGCTGGTGTGCAACGGCCACCACACGTTAAAAAAATTCCAAGCACAGGCATCTTCCACCCTCCAAGATGTAATTTGGGATCTCGAATATTAGGTCCTTCATTGAAACACCTGTGAACTCATTCCTTTTTGGCGTGGACGCAAGTCATCCTCGCTTCGAAGGACTGCTTATGATGATGATTCTGATTGCATGTCTCAGCGTCCACCATCAAGGCTGATGAATGCAAGTCCATTAACATCTTGTTGGTGCTGCGGTGGTGATCATCATTTCCATTCATGCCACTTCAATGGCAACGTCTGCAAGTGCTGTGGAACAATGGGACACCTCCAACGTATGTGCAGGCGAGCTGCAAACACTGCTAATCCTGCAAACCACCATGTTACAGAGGAGGACAGATCCATGGTGGATCACGATGAACCAGAGCCTCAGACTGAGGAGGCAGAGGTATATGCGGTGCACGCATTTACCACAGAGTGTCACCGATGAAGCTGAAGTTTGAATTAATGGACTGTCGTTGTCAATGGAGCTGGACACGGGTGCGAGCGAGTCCATTATGAGCAAAAAGACTTCCGATAAATTGAGATGCAGCAAGGCCTCAAGGCCAGACCTGACTCCCATTTACACTAAACTGAGAACTTACACAAAGGAACTGATTATAGTAATCGGCATTGCTACTGTAAAGCTCTTCTACGATGGAGCGGTGCACAAGTTCACACTTTGGCTGGTACCGGGCGATGGTCCCAAGCTGCTCGGCAGGAGCTGACTGGGGGTGCTACGCTGGAACTGGGACAACGTCCGAGCACTCTCGTCCGTCAACAACACTTCATGTGCCGAGGTCTAAAACAAGTTCCCTTTGCTGTTTGAACCAGACATCGGGAAGTTCCAAGGAGCAAAAGTGCAGATCCGCATAATTCCGGGTGCGCGACCCTTTCACCACAAGGTGTGAGCAGTACTGAACATGATGAGAGAGGGGGTGGAGATCGAGATGGATCAGCTGCAATAAGAGGGCATCATTTCACGGATCGATTTCAATGAGCGGGCTAGTCCGATTGTTCCAGTCCTCAACGGAGATGGCACACTCAGAATCTGTGGTAATTACAAAGTAGCTATCAATCGTTTCTCCCTGCAGGATCAATAACCACTTCCAAAGGCAGACGACCTTTTTGTGACACTGGCGGGAGGAAAGATGTTCATGAAGATGGAATCGACCTCGGCCTAAATGACACAGGAAATGGAGGAATTATCGAAGGGCCTCACCTGCATCAATACGCACAAAGGTCTCTTCATTTACAACAGATGCTCATTTGGGAGTCGATCAGCTGCGGTGATATTCCAGAGAAACATGGAAAGTTTACTGAAGTCGGTCCCAAGCACTGTGGTCTTCCAGGATGATATCTGGGTTGCAGGTCGGGACACAATGGTGCATTTGCAGAACCTAGAGGAGGTCCTTAATCGGATTAATCTCGTGGGGGTCAGGTTAAAACGCTCGAAGTGCATTTTCTTGGCACCTGAATTCGAGTTCCTGGGGAGGAGAATTGCAATGGACGGCATCACGCCAACAGATTCGAAGATGGAAGCAAGCGAGAATGCACTAAGGCCACAGAACCTGACGGAGCTGCGGTCGTTTCTAGTACTCCTGAACTACTTTGGTAAATTCCTATCGGGTCTCAGCACACGGTTAGAACCACTGCACGCCTTACTGCGTAAAGGAGACGAGTGGGTATGGGGTAAAAGCCATGAAAATGCCTTTGTAAAAGCGAGAAAACTGTTATGCTCAAATTGCTTGTGTTGTATGATCCATGTATGCGTTTGGTACTAGCATGTGATGCGTCCTCATACGGTGTCGGATGTGTCTTGCATCAAGCTAATGAATCTGGGAAATTGCAACCGGTTGCTTATGCATCCACAATTCTGTCTAAGGCTGAGAGGGCGCTGCCACCACTGAAAGCCTGTGGGCCATGTTTGCCATGCACAGTCTGCCGGATGCCCTTGTGAATGACAACGGGCTGTGTTTCACCAATGCCCAGTTCAAAGAGTTCATGACGCGCAATGGAATCAAACATGTAACATCTGCCCCGTTCAAACCAGCATCCAATTATCAGGCAGAGAGAGTCCTGCAAACAATGAAACAGAGCTTGAAGAGGGTAACTGAAGGCTCACTGCAGATTTCTTTACTAGGGTCTCGAGTCGCAGGCTTTCCAGCCGATCAGTGGGACGCTGATTAATTAACTAACACACCGCCGAAGTTAGACATCTATGGGACCTCGAGCCGACTACCAACCGGAGGGTTCGCAAACCGGAGGCTTTCAGAATCGCGTAGAAGGAGAGGCGAATTTAGACTTTTGACCGAGGACTTTTTTAAAGAGGAGTCGTTACTTCAGTATGTAGATCCGATGTCCAAAATTCTGTTTCTTCCCTCAGCGATCCTGTTTGTGACGCCAAAATTGTTAGATCTCCTAATTTGCAATGAAATACGAACTCCGATTGTAGTTTTAATGTAACTTTATTCTGGCAGCAGCAACAAGTTTCTGGCTTTAAGCCAGGCCTTTGTCCTTCTGAGACCACATGGTCAAAATGGCTGTACTTATACCTGGTTCAATTTACAGAAAATAACTCGCCTCCTTTGACATTATTGGCTCAATTGATATATTTTTAACCCCGAATTGGCTCACTGTGAAAGGTCCTGAAATGTCAAGTTGATTGATGTCTGAATGCAATGTGCTCAGTCGCATGTAGACATGGGAGTCTCTGTTTTCTCAACCTGTCTAAATGCAGCCTGTTTGAATTCTCTATCAGGATGTTAGCCTGGACGAGGACACTGATGTTGCTACGCCTGTCCTCCCAGGGGAGTTGCAGGATTTTGCAGAGACATCTCCATTTCATACAATCATGGCTGATCCGATCATGGACTCGGGTCCACTTCCCTGCCCACTCCCCATAACCTCTTATTCACTTATCGGTTCAAAAACTGTCTATCTGTGTCTTAAATTTATTCAATGTCCCAGGTTCCTCAGCTCTCTGAGGAAGCGAATTCCACAGAGTTACAACCCTGTGAGAGAAGAAATTCCTCCTCATCTCCGGTTTAAATGGGCGACACCTTAATCTAAGCTTATGCCCCCTAGTTCTAGTCTCCTCTATCAGTGGAATCATCCTCTCTCCATCCATCTTGTCAAACCCAATTATAATCTTGTACGGTTTGATAAATCATCTCTCTTTCTTCTGAATTCCAATGTGTAGAGACCCAACCTCCTCAACCTTTTCTCATAAGTCAACACCCTCATCTCCGGAATCAACCTAGTGAACCTTTTCTGAACTGCCTCCAAAGCAAGTATATCCTTTTGTAAATATGAAAACCAAAACTGCATGCAGTATTCCAGGTGTGGCCTCATCAATAACCTGTATAACTGCAGCAAAACGTCCTTGGTTATATCCCCTTTGCAATAAAGGCCAAGACTCCATTGGCCTTCCTGATCACTTGCTGTACCTGCATACTAACATTTTGTGTTTCATGCATAAGTACCTCCACGTCCCGCTGTAATGCAGCACTTTGCAATCTTTCTCCATTTAAGTAATAACTTGCTCTTTGATTTTTTGTGCCAAAGTGCATGACCTCACATTTTCCAACATTATACTCCATCTGCCAAATTTTTGCCTACTCACTTAGCCATTCTATGTCTTCTTGCAGATTCTGTGTCCTCCTCACACATTGCTTTTCCTCCCATCTTTGTAACGTCAGCAAACTTGGCGAAGTTACACTCTGTCCCTTCTTCAAAATCGTTAACATAGATTGTAAATAGTTGGGGTCCCAGCCACGATCCCTGCGGCACAGACAGCATGGATTTATGAAGAGGAAGTCATATTTGACAAATTTGCTGGAATTCTTTGAGGATGTATCGAACAGGGTGGATGAAGTGCATGTGATGTATTTGAACTTCCAGTAGGCATTTGACACTAATTAATGATTGCCAACACTGAATGAACCATTTATCCCAACTCTCTGTGTTCTCTTAGTTAGCCAATCCTCAATCCATGCTAATATATTACCCCCAACCCCGTGAACTTTTATCTTGTGCAGCAACCTTTCATGGGGCACCTTGTCAAATGCCAACTGGAAGTCCAAATACACAGCAACTTTATCCACCCTGTTAGTTACATCCTCAAAAAATTCCAGCAAATTTGTCAGACATGACTTCCTCTTCATAAATCCATGCTGACTCTGCATGACCAAATTATGCTTTTCCAAATGCCCTGCGACTGCTTCTTTAATAATGGATCCCCACATTTTCCCAACCACACATGTTAGGCTGACTGGTCTATAGTTTCCTGCTTTTTGTCTGCCTCCTTTTTCACCGAGTGTGGTTCTCAGTCCCAGACTCAGAGCTGCCGGTCAAGCACTCCACCCACCCCCCGGGCAACGCGACTCTCGGGTCCCTGGGCAGCATGGCGTGTATATCTCAGGGCCCGGGGCAGCACGGCGTGCGGTCCCCGGGCAACGCAACTCTCAGGGCCCCTGGCAGAACACCGTGTGACTCTCGGGCAACGCGGCTCTCGGGGCCCCGAGTCAGGTTCCACTCCCGGCACCAGCAAACCCCGGGGGCAGCACCTCCCCCACACCAGGAAAACAACAACTTACATTTATACAGCAGGCCCAGCAATTCCCAGCCGCTCTGTATCAGGTGGGTGCTGGATGTGGAAGTCACTCACTGGCCTCCTGTGTGGGTCTGTTTGTTGCATCAGTTTGAGATGGATGGAGAGTGGGGAGAACTGCTGGGTTTCACCCCCAGTACTTCTGGGCCCAGTGGGACCAACAATTTCCCATGTGGGCCTGTCGAGGGAGGTGGCTTCCCTTCCCTGAAGTACAGCAGTGACCCAGGTGTGTTTTTACAACAATCCGGCAGCTTTCATGCTCACTTTTTTCGAGTGCCGGCACCACAAGTGACCAGATTCATTAAGCTCAATTTCACAATCTGCCTTTGTGTTTTTGTGGGTTCTCTCTCACACTCCTTTTTTCCTGTTTGAAATTAACTTCACAGTGGGTTAAAAGGGGAGGATTTCTAGACTGGAAGCTCAAACCAAACATCACCTCTAGATCTGACAGTCACTCGATCCATTCGAACTGGAATATCATCAGCTTTTGATCATGGAAGCAGAAGGCTCCATTCACAGTGGGGAGAAACGGTACACGTGCTATGTGTGTGGACAAGGCTTCAGCCGATCGTCCAAACTGGAGAGACACAAGTGCAGTCACACTGGGGAGAAACCGTGTAAATGTGGGGATTGTGGGAAACGATTCAACTACCCGTCCCAGCTGGAAACACATCGGCGAGTTCACACTGGGGAGAGACCATGTAAATGTGGGGACTGTGGGAAACGATTCAACTATTTGTCCCAGCTGGAAACGCATCATCGAATTCACAACGGGGAGAGGACGTTCAGCTGCTTCGACAGTGGGAAGGGATGAACTCGGTTATCCCACCTGCTGATACACAAGCGAGTTCACACTGGGTTGAAGCCTTTCATCTTCTCCGAATGTGCGAAGGGATTCACGACATCATCCGCCCTGCGGACACATCAGCGAGTTCACACCGGGGAGAAACCTTTTAAATATTCTCACTGTGAGAAGAGTTTTAAAAGCAAACAGTGTCTCCTGACACACCAGCGAGTTCACACCTGGGAGAGATCATTCACCTGCTCTGAGTGTGGGAAGGGATTCACTCGTTCATCCCACCTGCGGACATACCAGCGAGTTCTCACTGGGGAGAGACCTTTTAAATGTTCTTACTGTGTGAAGAGTTTTAAAAGCAAGCAGTACCTACTGAGACACCAGCGAGTTCAAAAGTTGGATTCTACTATTATTGCTGCTGGTAATCACATCCCGGACTGAATCGAGTTCATTTTGATAGTTGGCGTTTATAACTCCTGTAACGCTGGTGTTAATAACTCTATATAGACACGCAAATTTGTATTGCTTTCAACACTTTGCTGTGGAATTTTGTCTTTGCCACCTGAGTTTTTAGCATCACCTGGCTGGAGCTGAGAAAGGACAATCTGGGGGGAGGATCTTACAGGGGGAACAGAACTTCAGCCTGGACACAGTCCTTCAGGGCCACACTGAGAGGGCCAAGCATCACTTTAGTCTTTCTCATCTCTCTTCACTGACTGCAATGTTGCCATGAGGGTTAATCCTGACACGTGTACGGTCCACATGATACCACCCAAGGGTGATTAAAGAGATGGGATGGGCGCTCTGTCAGCCCCTTGCCCATATCTCCATCAGCTCAGTAGAGTCATGGGTTTTTCCCTGAGATTAGAAGGGAGCACATGTAGTTCCCATTTTCCAAATTGGGGACAAATCTGAGCCAGGGAATAAAGGCCCATCAACGTGACCTCGATCACCAGGAAGATGCTCGAACAGATCCTGATAGATGCTGTTTTCATGGGGAAAGTGAAGGGGCCATTACAGCTACTGAACTTGGCTTCCTCAAAATAAAGTCACATCTTACAAACTAGCTTGAGTTAGTGAAGAAATGATTAGGTTGGTGGATGGGGGGAATCTGTTTGACATTGTCTACCTTCGGGCTGTCAAACGCATTTTCTATGGTGGGCCTGATCCGATATCCTGGCACTTGGTGTGGGCCACATTCAGAAAAAGCTATTAAAATAGGAATAAATGAAGATAAACTATATCAGAATTTACATTTAGATTTTATTTACTGATGGTGCTCCCAATTCCTACCAGCTCTTAGCTTGAACATTGGTGAACTGACCCTGCTCAAACCATAACCACAAGGGTATCGGTGCATTGATCTGTCTGTGACACAAGGCTGTGTCACTGTCACACACAGGTAGTGTTTCCTTGTTTCACATCTCCATACAAAGACCATCTCTTTACACATACCTTTTCGACACAATTGCAGCAGGCATGAGCAAGGACCTGAAGCTTATTAAAAGTCACACATTTCAATACAAAAAACGTTACACTGGGAGAAATGTTCAGTTCGAACATATGAAATAGGAGAAGGATATTTGGACGCTCGAGCCTGCTCTGCCATTTAAGAAGATCATCACCGCTCTGATCATGGACACAGTTCCACTTCCCTGCGCGCTCCCCATAACCCTTTACTCCCTTATCACTCAAAAATCTGTCTATCTCTGCCTTAAATATATTCAAAGACCCAGTCTCCACAGCTCTCTGAGGCAGAGGATTCCATAGATTTACAATCCTCAGAGAAGAAATTCATCATCTCCGTTTCAAATAGATGCCCACTTATTCTAAGATATGTCCCCAAGTTTTAGTTTCCCCTGAGTTGCAATATCCTTCCTGCATCCACCTTCTCAAGCCCACTCATTATCTTACAAGTTTCGATAAGATCACCTCTCATTCTTCAGAGCTCCAATGTGTATAAGCCAAACCTACTCCACTTATCTTCATAAATCAACACCCTCTTCTCTGGAATCAACGGAGTGAACTTTCTCTGAACAGCCTCCAATGCAAGTATACCCACCCTTACATATGGAGACCAAAATACGGAGTCCATGACAGGCAAAATGCCAATCAAACCAGCAGCACACTGGCACCTTAACAGTGCCTCATTGGCGTACAGGCTTTTATAAAATCGATTTGCTGAGTGGATATAAACTTCAACGAGGTTTGCAGATGTGATGCTCTATTCACATATTGAGGGTCGAAGAGATGCTGTGGGGTACATGCTAAGTCCAGTAGCTGAAAGTGATTAAAAGACTGGGCTTAATTTTTAGTCATCCCGGGCGTGTTACCAATACCAGCAAAATCGAAGCCCATGAAATAACGGTGACAGTGGAAGCATTGATATGAAAGTGGCTAAGTGACAAAGACAGAGTAGTGGTGAATGGTTGTTTTTCAGACTGGAGGAAGTGTTGTTCCCCAGGGGTCGTTACTGGGGCTACTGCTTTTCTTGATCTATATTAATTACTTAGACTTGGGTGTACAGGGCACAATTTACAAATTTGCAGATGAAACAAATCTTTGAAGGATAGTGAACACTGACGAAGATAGTGATAGACTTCAGAAAGACATACAGGCTGGTGGAATAGGCAGATATGTGGCAGATTAAATTTAACGTGGAAGAGTTAAAAGTGATACATTTTGTTCGGAAGAGGAGAGGAAATATAAACTAAATGGTACAATTGTAAAGGGGTGCATGAACAGAGAGACCCAGGAGTATGTGTACACCAATCACTGAAGGTTGCAGAGCAGGTTTAGAAAGCGGTTAACAAGACTTACGGGATCCTAGGCTTCATGAATAGAGGTATAGAGTACAGAAGTGTGGATATTATGATCAATCTGCATAAAATATTTGTTCGGTCTCAATTGGAGTATTGTGTCCAATTCTGGGCACCACATTTTCGTTAATTATGTGAAAGCTTTGGCGAGGGTGCAGAAAAGATTTACGAGAATGATTCCAGGGATGAGAGACTTCAGTTACGTGGATAGTCTGGAGAAGCTGGGGTTGTTCTCCTTAGAACAGAGAATATTGCGAGGAGATTTGACAGAGGTGTTCAAAATCATGAGTGGACTGGACAGAGTAGATAGAAAATGTGCCCATTGGCAGTAGGGCCGAGAACCAGAGGACAGAAATTTAAGTTGATTAGCAAAAGAACCAAAGGCAACATAAGAAAAATATTTTTTACGTAGCTAGTGGTTAGGATCTGGAATGCACTGCCTGAAAGGATGGTGGAGGCAGACTCAATCACGGCTTTCGAAAGGGAATTAGATAAGTACCAGAAAGAGAGAAATCTGCAGAGCTACGGGGAAAGGGAGGGGGAGTGGGATTATCTGAATCTTTTGCAGATAGCCAGCATGGGCTCAGCGGGCCAAATGGCCTCCTTCCGAGCTATAACCAGTCTCAGATTCTACGATGATGAAAAATCTGTTGCCCAGGATGCTCCATCTCCCGGGCACTGGGGCCTACTTGGGAACAGAGACCCTGAAGCCCACCCACTCTGTTCCTGAACCAAGATGGCCGCGCATGCACCCTGACCCCGCCCTGTGCAAGATGGCGGCCAGTGACCCCGCTCACCTGGGACTGTCGGCTCTAATTCGGAGCCTGAGTCCGACACCAGATGTTGATTGAGCTTCCCAGCCCACCCGTGGGTCCAAGTCCTGCCCTGCGGCCACAATCTCCTACTGTCTCCCTGAACTGTCTGTCCGACCGAAGTCCGCCTCCACTGCCTGCGCAGACAGTGAGGGAGATCCAGACTCGGCCCTGCCCACTGGGGGCCGCAAGCCCCGCCTGCTGAGCCAACTCCGCCTCTCGCACACTCCGATTGGATGAAGGACCAACCGCCTGGTCGGACCTCCAGCCCTGCACTGCGCTCTTCGCTCTTCCTATTGGTCGGGAGGCACGTCAATCTGTTGGGCAGTGTGCGCTGAGCATGCCTGGTGGGTGAGAGATGGGCGGGAGGGAGGGAACGTGTTTATAAACCCCGAGGGGGGGAACGCAGGCGTCAAACAGCCCGAGTGGGGGACTCGGCTGCACCCAAGAGAAAACACTCCACATCATTCGCCTTACACACCCGCTGTGGGCATCAGGCCCCGAACAAGAACCGCGGGCAACTGCCTCCGACCTGAAAAATGTTCATGAAAGTACCTGTTCCTGGAGGAGCGTGATATTCCGTTGGGGAGGCCTTCTCTTCCCGCACTGCAAAGCGCGCTTTCGTCCTCCAGGTTCCAATGCAGGAGATGCAGTCACGTGTGACTGCTCAATCAATCAGGTAAAGTATTCTCTATTAACAGTAACAGGATCACCCTATCTACGAGTTCAAATTGCTGTTCATTAAGAAAAACGACAAACACAATAACACCAAATAAAAAATTAGAAACACACCGTAATTGAAATTAAAGTTAATAAATATAGACTCACTCTCTCATCTCATAAACTGACATTCGAGGACTTGGATAACAGACTTTCTCCTGTGAATATAGCGCTGTGTTATTGGGCCGTGATATTTTTACTTTTCAACTTGTTGACTGTAAACCTTTGCCAATTGTTTGATGTGATCAGTTGGCTAGCACATATTTTTAAAAAATGCATTGAGTGAGTGGAATCAAATTCAAATTGAAACCAGCTTTGCAGGCGTGATGCTCGATTCACACATCGAAGGTTTGAGCGATGCTGCGGGGTACACACGACGTCCTGCAGATGAAAGTTAGTAACAGACTGTTTTTTTTTTTGTTTAGTGATCCCGGGCCTGTTAGCTGTACCTACCCTGGACATCAAGGCAAAGAGACGCACTCTGGAAGGTATGGGGAACTGGGTCTTATCCCTGAGAAAAACCAAAGGCATGAGAACTGAAATAATCTAGATTTATAAAGGAGAAAAGTCGTGAAGCAGCCAGTGACAGGATATCAATTAGTCTCCTCTTATCATGGAGATATCAAATATCGACAAATTGCGTTATTTGAAATGTCAAAATATTAAACTTCAGCACAGTTTTAAGGGTTATTAACATCAGCAGAAACAAATCCCAACTGACAGAATGAACACGAGTCAGTCAGGATGCGATTAACAGCAGTAATAACAATATAACCCAACCCCTGTAGTCACTTTTTGAATTCGCAATTCAGATGAGAGTGAAACCTTCCCACACTTCCCAAGTGTGAACTCGCTGGTGCTTCAGCAAGTTGGATGACTAATTGAAATCCTGCCCACACACAGAGCAGGTGAACGGCCTTCTCCAGTGTGACTGCAACAATGAAATTCTAGATCAGACGGGGAACTGAACCACAGTCACCACATTCCCACGGTTTCTCATAGGTGCAGGTGTCCTTGTGTCTCTCCAGTTGAAGTTTGCTCCACACACATAACTAGTGTAGTTGCTCCCCGCTGTGAATGGTGCGATGTTTTTTTCAGGCTGTGCAACTGGTTGAAGCTCTTTCCACAGTCAGTGCACTGGAACACTCTCACTCGGATGTGTGTGTCTTTTTCCAGTCACACTGATGTTTGAAATATTTTCCCACAGAGAGAACAGACAAACATTGCTCCTTCCACATTCGAAGGCAGACGATGTTCATCATTTCCAGCTTACATGTTTGGGTTCAGACCTGCACCCGCTGTCTGCAGAGTGAGAATAAAATCAATCAGCAGCTCATTTTCTCTGCTGGTCACTGGGCCTTTTGTGCTAGCCAAATAGGGTGAGCCTGTGCTGCCCCAATAGGGTGAGCCTGTGCTGGCCCAATAGGGTGAGCCTGTGCTGGCCAGATAGGATGAGCCTGGGCTGACTCAATAGCTGGAGCCAGGGCTCACCCAATAGCATGAGCCTGGGCTGGCCTAATAGGGTGAGCCTGTGCTGGCCCAATAGGGTTAGCCTGTGCTGGATCGATAGAGTGAGCCTCTGCTGGCCCGATATGGTGAGACGGGGCTGGCCCAATAGGGTGAGCTCCGGCTGGCCCATACGGTGAGCCCGGGCTGGCCAAATTGGGTGAGCCCGGGCTGGTCCAATAGGGTGAGTCCGGGCCCAGGGTCACCAGACAACCATGAGAACAACAAGACACCCTTTCGGGGATGCTGACCTGGGCACAAACATGTGACCAATCATACTGGCAGACACCTTGAAGCTCGGCCCACACTTTGTCCCTGCACAAAGGGCCACACATGCGCTGCGAGACCCGCCCTGACCAAGATGGGGACGCTGAGCCCGCTCCCTTGGGTGCACTGCCCAAGATGGTGGCGGCTGAGCACGCACTCACCGGCGGGAAAAACGAGTCACCGCCATGAAAGGTGCCAAGAAAACAGTCACCAAAGCGCCACCAAAGGATGGCAAGAAGCGCAGAAAATGGAGGAAGGAGAGTTACACCATCTACATCTACAAAGTGATGAAGCAGGTTCACCCTGATATTGGCATCTCCTCCAGGGCCATGGGCATCATGAACTCGGTTGTGAACGATATTTTGGAGCGCATCACGGGCGAGGCCTCTCGCCTGGCCCATTACAACAAGTGCCGCACCATCAGCTCCCGGGAGATCCAGACTGCCATGCGCCTGCTGCTGTCCAGTGAGCTGGCCAAGCACGCCGTGTCGGAAGGGGAAAGGTGGTGACCAAGTACACCAGCTCCAAGTAAAATTGCCCGCTGTCCTGAGAGATCAAACCCCAAACATGAGCCACCACAATCTCACTGAACGAGCGACACAAACCTTTAAAATCGATTTACAGTAATTATTACCCGAGCAAGTGTGCTTGACAACCTTAAAAGTTCCAGCTGAAGATTGAATTATCAGATCAGCAGCTTCACTGTACAGATGGACCTCAGCATCGCTGTTGAACTTCCCACCAAACTACAAACACGGTCCCTGGTTGCGCTTTCCCTTTGCTCTCAGACCCGTTCATTTACACCGCCTGCCGATGAATTAAGAGTTTGTTTTTGCGGTGAGACGCAAGAGATTAGACATCTCGTTCTCTCTCATGCCCCCTTTAATTTAAACAAATTCTTGTTGGGGTTCAAACTATTTATCAACCGACACTCCCCGCAGTGTAACAACCCAGAATGGGAGTTCTTACAGAGACCGGAATCGGGGCAGTTTGAACACACCGTCCCTCTTCTCTTTTCACAGAAAGACTCACAATTCTGCTCTCACTCCTGTCTTTCCGGGGGATAGATCGATAATCTATGAACGCCCACTTTTAGATAGATTGAGCTGGAATGTGTTCCTTTACAGAATCAGTGGGGATTGATTCCCGCCCATTACAGATAGTTTAAAATAGAAATTAATCCTGATTGTAACAGCTAGGAACTTGCAAGGGAAGTATGGAATCTGACAAAAGGAATTAAAACGTGTTGCGAAATCTTTGACTAATCTTCCCTTTATTAAACCGCTATTTTTTGGTGGATTTTTTGAAATTAAAAATACGTTAGCTTCTGACTGTTGGAGATAGTAATTGGCCATCGGAAAAGTTCCCATGTGTTTCAATGAAGGACCTAATATTCCAGATTACGAACTGCATCTTGAAGGGTGGAAGATGCCTGTGCGTGGATTAATTTAACGTGTGGTTGCTGGTGCACACCAGCCACCACACTGGCTTGACTGAACAAGGTCTTGGTTCAGTGGCAACGATTACCCAAGACTACCTGGAGACCAGCTCTGCAGCACAGATCTAGCGCACATATTTCTCACTGTGGGCTGGCCCGTGCTGTCCCTGGGCCTTCGGCTCTTCTGGGCCCTGAGCTCACGCCTATCCCGGTCCCGATCACATGCCTCTACAATCTGTGGCCGCTCCTTTGTCCCTCCTGCTGTACCTGCCCGCACTGCAATCAGCGACCTGGCTTCACAGCATCCCTCCTGCAGCAGCAAGCGCTGCTCCCTGCAGTGGAACCCCGCCGTTAGCTGCTCCATCTAATGGTCCCGGCCTGCTGATATACGGTATAAGAAAGGCAGATGTGGGAGGAGTTTCTCATTCTTTCTCTGAACGTGTAGATTGTGCAAATGTTTGGAAGAGGAAAAACCGTCGGTAAAGCTCGGGCCAAGGCCAAGTCTCGCTCCTCCTGGGCCGGGCTGCAGCTCCCTGTGGACCTTGTTCACAGGCTCCTGCAGAAGGGGAACTACGATGAGCGTGTGGGTGCCGGAGCCCCGGTCTACATGGCTGCTGTGCTCGTGTATCTGACCGGCTGAAATCCTGGCGCTGGCCGGCCACGCGGCCCTCGAAAATAAGAAGACCTGCATCATCCCCAAACACCTGCAGCTGGCCACCGCAACGACCAGGAGCTCAACAAGTTGCTGGGAAAGGTGACCATCGCTCAGGGCGGGGTGCTGCCTAATATCCAGGCTGTGCTGCTGCCCACGGAAACCACCAGTGTGTCCAAGAGCAAATAAAGCGGACAGGATTTAATCTAATAACCCAAAGGCTCTTTTCAAAGTCACTAACAATATCTGAGAAAGGGCTGGTTACTGTTTTATGCATCTCAGTTGTCCCAGATTTAATTTAACATATTATATCTCTATAATTACGCCGAGAGTTTCTTGATCAGAATTTAGCCACAGATATTCCCAGTTATAAACGTGATGAAAATGTAGAAATCTCGATCGCCAAACACTGCAGCGGATCTTCAGATCAGTGAATCAATATAGAGAGGGACTGGCTTCAGGAAAACACAACCGGCAGGACCTGAACGTGAGACCGCCCGTCATTGAGCACGTTGTTGAGAGAGCCAAATATGAACGGATGTTAAGAGCCGAGTATAAAGGGAATGAACGGTTAAAGGGCTCACTGTCCATTATTGGGGAAGTAATTCCATAGGCTGAAGGATATACATCCTGAACACAGTGATCCATGCAAACTTTTCGCTGTTGAATTAGCATACTGGAGGGATCCAGAATTACAGCTCTGGTTAATTCAAAATATTACAACAACTATCCCACTTGTCCCCCCATTAAGAGCTGAGTTAAAATGAGATACAGAATTTAGATATGTGCAGTGGGATCAATTCACTATCAGATCTCCCACTGATAGTTTCCGCCCACATTGGGCGTGAGCTATCGGTATACTGGGCATCCCAGTCACATTTAAACCTGGATCAAACCCTGTCATTTTAAACTGTGAGGGACCGCTCCAAGCAGTGATTGGCTGGCGCCGGACGCCCGTCCAGCTTCAATCCAATCAAATATGAGGGAACCAAGCGGTGGAAAGTACTGGCCTCTGATTGGCTGAGCTGGGATTGAACATCATTTTCAAAAATCTGTCAATTTCACTGCAGGACTGACCGATATAACAAAAACATTGAACATGTATCAATATAGAGAGAAGAGGCCACTGCCGTCTAACCCTTCCTCCCACAGAATCCTCGGGACCCCTCACCGCATCAACTGGCTCTTAAGGTTATGCCTGCATGTTCTGTACTCCACAATTCGAGGAAATTGTATCCACCACATCAACACCTTTAATCATCATAAACCCACGAATTGGTCCACCGTCCCTCTATACTCCCTAAGCATCCTGCCACCATCATTAAACCTAGAGCGCCTATCATCCTCTCTCAGTCTAGCAAGGCCATTTAGTTATTCAGAGTATAAACTAAGCGCTCTCTACTCCACACCCAGTGCAACTTTGTACTAAAATACCAAAACAGAACACAACGTGAATCCACACTCTATCCCCGGTCCCAGGTCCCAGCTCTCTCTGTGGGGCGGTGGGTGGCTGTTGTGTTCTGCGCGAAAGCATCGAGTTGTTCAGCCGCCGAAACCATAGAGATTACAGAGTGTACACCACATCCAGGAGAGTGACTGCCTTGCCCTTGGCGGGCTCGGTGTAGGTGACCGGGTCCCTGATCACATTTTCTAGGAAAACCTTCAGCACCTCGTGGGTCTCCGAGTAGATCAGGCCCGAGATCCGCTGCACCGTCCCACACTGACTCTGCCAGACATCCGCGTCTATTTCTTTGTGACTGATTTCTGTAGGGAAGGAGCCCGGTCGTGGGACAGGTGACATGTTAATGCGGTCTCCGCTCTTTGCGGAGAGGCTTTGGTGGTTCTGAAAAGAGCGTTTCGGTTCAGGTGTTTACAAGTTGCGATCTTTTATTTTACTTCTTTCTGGGGCTTCTGGTTGCTTTCTGAGGCTTTGGCGTTTAACGTTACAGCGTAGGTCTTTTAGGCGGCCTTGGTCTTCTTGGCGGGAGGCTTTTTCTGACTGATGCATTTATTTATACTAACTGAAAAAGGCAGCCGTTTCTCTGATTGGCTCTTCATTATCACATGATCTATTGCTGATTGGTCGCCTTGGAGGATAAGTCACACCCTGTCGTTCACCTGGAGTTTGGAACTGGAACCGCCCAAGGATTTCCAAAGTGTAACTCGATCCATTTTGAATTCAAATGCCACAGAGGACAGATCTCCCCAAAAACCACCAGGTTCCAGCCGAAGGCCCATTGTGCCTCTGCTGGCTCTTTGACACAGCGGCCGTGCTTAATCCCAAACCGCCGGTTCTTCTGTCCCTAATCCTGTAGGTTACTCATTCTGGTGGAGGTGTGGGTGCAGAAGCTGGGGGAGGTGTGGGTGCAGAAACTGGGGGAGGGGTGGGTGCAAAAGCAGGGGGAAGGGTGGGTGCAGACTGGGGGAGGTGTGCGTGCAGACACTGGGGGTAGGTGGGTGAAGAAACTGGGGGAAGGGTGGGTGCAGACATTTTGGGAGGTTTGGGTGCAGAAACTTGGGGGAGGGGTGGCTGCAGACACTGGGGGAGGGGTGGGTGCAGGCACTGGTGGAAGTGGGTGCAGAAACGTGGAAACGATGTGTGCCGACACTGGAGGAGGGGTGGGTGCAGACACTGGGGGAAGGGTGGATGCAGACACTGGAGGAGGGGTGGGTGCAGACACTGGTGGAGGTGTGGGTGCAGACACTGGGGAGGGATGGGTGCAGACACTGGGGGAAGTCTGGGTGCAGATATTGGGGTAATGCTGGGTGCATACATTGGGGAAAGTATGGGTGCAGAAACAGGGGGAGGGGTGGGTGAAGACACGGGGAGTTGAGGGTGCAGAGACTTGGAGTGGGGTGGGTGAAGACGGTGTGGGACGTGTGGCTGCTGACATTGGGGAGGGTGGATGCAGACACTGGGGGAGGGGTGAATGCAGACAGTGGGGAAGGGGTGGGTACAGACACTGGGTGAGGAGTGGGTGCAGACACTGTGGGAAATGTGGCTGCCGACACTGGGGGAGGGTGGATGCAGACACTGGGGGAGGGGTGAGTGCAGACACTGGGCGAGGGGAGGTGCAGATACTGAGGGAGGAGTGGGTGCAGACACTAGTGGACACTTGGCGCCTTTCTTGGCCGTAAATATTTTCTCCGCCGGTGGAGAAGGCTCGATGGCTTCCATCTTTGGCAGGGCGCCCAGGGGAACGGCCTCAGCTACCGCCAACTTGGTCAGGGCGGGTCTGACGGCACATGCGGGGCTCTTTGTGCAGGGACAAAGTGTGGGCGGGACTTAAGGGTGTATATCGGTTTGATTGGTCACATATTTGTGCCCAGGTCAGTGACCCCTGAAAGGGAGTCTTGTTGTTCTGATTGTTGTCTGGTGACACCGGGCCCGGGCTCATCCTATTGGGACAGCCCAGGCTCATCCTACTGGGCCAGCACAGGCTCACCCTATTGGGCCAGCACAGGCTCACTCTATTGGGCCAGCCGGGTCTCACCTTATTGGGCCAGCCCGACTGATCCTATTGTGTCAGCCCGGCCTCAGCCTTCTGGGCCAGCACAGGTTGATCATATTGTGCCAGCCCGGTCTCACCCTATTGGGCCAGCACAGGCTCACGCTATTGGGCAAGCCGGGTCTCACTCTATTGGGCCAGCCCGACTGATCTTATTGTGTCAGCCCGGCCTCCTTCTTCTGGGCCAGCACAGGTTGATCATATTGTGCCAGCCCGGTCTCACCCTATTGGGCCAGCACACGCTCACCCTATTGGGCCGGCACAAAAGGGCCAGTGACCAGCAGAGAATATCATCATCGGATTGATTTTATGCTCATTCTGCACACAGCGGGTGCAGGTCTGAACCCAAACATGTAAGCTGGAAATAATGAACATCATCGGCCTTTGACTGTGGAAGGATCAACATTTGTCTGTTCTGTCTGTGGGAAAATATTTCAAACGTCAGTGTGACTGGAAAAGCACACACACATCCGAGTGAGAGTGTTCCAGTGCACTGACTGTGGAAAGAGCTTCAACCAGTTGCACAGCCTGAAAAAAGCATCGCACCATTCACAGCGGGGAGAAACTGCAGGTGTTCTGTGTGTGGACGAGGTAGCAATGATCAGCCAACCTGGAGAGACACAAGGACACCTGCGTCATGGAGAAACCGTGGGAATGTGGAGACTGTGGGAAGGGATTCAGTTCCCCGTCTGATCTAGAAATTCATTGTCGCAGTCACACCGGAGAGAGGCCGTTCACCTGCTCTGTGTGTGGGCAGGCGTTCACTCAGTCATCCAAACTACTGAAACTCCAGCGAGTTCACACTGGGGAAGTGTGGGGAGGGTTTCACTCAGTCATCTGAATTGCGAGTTCACAACTGACTGCAAGAATTTGGTACTACTTTTTATTACTGCTGTTAATCGCATCCTGACTGAATCGTCTTCGTTCTGTCAGCTAGGATTTGTTTTTGCTGATATTACTAACCCCGAAAACTGTGATGGAGTTTAATATTTTCATATTTGAAATAATACAATGTGTCGATATTTGATATGTCCATGATAAGAAAAGTCTAATTGATATCCTGTTACATTTTGGTCCTTTTCTCCTTTCTAACTCTAGATTGTGTCAGTTCTCAGATCTTTGGTTACTCTCAGGGACAAGTCTCAGTTCCTTATATCCCGAGTGCCTCTCTTTGCCTTGGTGTCCAGAGTGGGGATAGCTATCACGCCTGGGATCACTAAACACAAAACAAACTCTGTTAATCCCTTTCAGCTACAGTACTTAGTGCGTTCCTGGCAGCATCTCTCTCACCTTCATTGATGAAGTCCTTACTACTAGGGGAATCAAGGGGTATGGTGAGAAAGCAGGAATGGTGTATTGAAGTTGCATGTTCAGCCATGAACTCATTGAATGACGGTGCAGGCTGGAAGGGCCATATGGCCTACTCCTGCACCTATTTTCAATGTTTCAATGTGTGAATAGAGCATCGTGCAAATCAGGTTTCACTTTAAATTTGAATCAACTCAGTCAATATATTTGAACCAAATTGTACAAGAAACCCGTCACATCAAGTAATTGCCAAAGGTTTACAGTCAACAAGATGATCAAGTAAAAACATCACCGCTCAATAAACCAGCTCTATATTCACAGGAGAAAATCTGTTATCTAAGTCCTCGAATGTCAGTTGGTGAGATGAGAGAGTGAATCTCTTTCCACATTCAGCTGGTAAACGGCCTCGATCTGTAGTGTCTCCACCCAACGCCCATCTGCACCTATTCCCACTGTCTCCACATTTACAATGTTGAGTCAGCTGGGCAAACGAGTCTCTACAGGCTAGACGATTGGTTAAAGGTGCATCCACACACAGAACATTTGTCCTGTTTCTCCCCGCTGTGATTGGTGTTTTTCCAAAGGCTGATGATAAGGTGATCCTGATGAATAAGGTCAATCTCTAAAATCTTGACGTGATGTTTGGTTTCAGTTTCCCAGCTGTAGACCCTCCCTTGTAATACCCTGCAAATGGAGGTTACAAACGTTATTAAATTAAGTACAGGATAGGAATTTCAACTGGGATAGGCATCAGAGTCGAGTACAATCGTGCCCTCAAATGACGTCCACACACTTCCCAGTTGAGGTCATTTCCCAGTTGAGGTCATTGGATCGGTATCAAAAGCAGGGACACTGGCTAATCTTTGATCATATTTAGAACACTGGTACCGAGGACAATTATAACCCCTGAACTGCGGCCTTGGCTGAGATCAACTAACAGCACAGATCAAGGAACGAACTTGGGAACTTCCCAGTCGGTAGTGCAGATTATTCTAAAATTTGGCGGATGGGGGGAGGGTTAGAAATAATATTTTGAAACACATTTTACTCCAGCTTTGAAAGAAACTTTCGTCACACTGCACAAATTGTGAAGTCTTTCCAAATTCAAGTCAAATGGATCATCAGAAAGAGTGAGACATTTTAGAAAGGCGCAAGTCAATGAAATAAACAGCTTTTCAATCACTGCACAGCACAGAAGGGAGCGACTGTTAATGGGAGCTCGGTTCGTGAAGGCCCCCGACACTCCGAGATAAACCGCACTGTTCCCTGAAGTATAAATAGACAGTGAAAAGGGAGTCCGGGTCCCTTTAAATATCTGCTCCATTCCCCCAGGTTTGGGAGCAGCAAACGCGCGCGGTCACCTTGTATCCTCACTCAGCAAGCAGCGCCGGTGGACTAGAGGCCAAAGAAAAATTACGCATCTGGTTAAGCACAACAACTGAAAAGTGCACACATAAAATCTTTGCTATATATGTGTGTGTGTGTGTGCGTGTGTGTTAACAAAACACATCATTCTTAATGTTTGGCTGTGAATTCCACAGAGATAAGCTATTGTCTTCGCCAGTTATTTTCCAGCGTTTTATTTGCTATTATTTACAATGTAATTGCAGAGTATTTAATACATTTACCATTTATTCATGAAACATTGACTTGTGTGTTCTTGTTTAGAAAGTGATGTCACAATGACCATTCCATTACCAAGGTGACCGTCTGTCCGCAGTATTCATTGGGAAAGGGAATTAAATCTCACCGAGGATAATGAGCAGCTTCCCACCAGTCTCTGCACTTTATTGCCCAGTGATCACCTCACCATCACACAGAAGCTCCTCAGATTTACCTCCAATGTGGATAACTTGTGTAAGTCATGTTAAAAATTAAATTGTTTGGGTAAAGGAGGAGTTGGGCGAGGAGGGTTTGGAGATTAGGCGTAAAAGAGGAGTTGGGGTGAGGGGTTGGAGATTTGGGTTGAAAGAGGAGTTGGGGTGAGTGTATGAGAGAAATGCGGTAACAGATGAGTTGGGGTGAGGGGTGGAGAGTTAGGTTGAAAGAGGAGTTGGGGTGAGGATATGAGAGAAATGCAGTGATAGATGAGTTGGGGTGAGGGGTTGAAGAGTTTGGTTGAAAGAGGAGTTGGGGTGAGTGTATGAGAGAAATGCGGTGATAGATGAGTTGGGGTGAGGGGTTGGAGATTTGGGTTGGAAGAGTAGTTGGGGAGGGGGAGGTGGTGAGTAGGGGTGAAGAAGGTGTGTGAGTGAGTGGAATATACAGCCCTTTGTTGAACTATGATGGGGTTTAATTTTCCTTTAAAATGTTTTGTATTGTGTGTTTCATTGAAGTTACACGTGGGGCTGCAGTTCCTTGCAGGCACTGGACTGGTGAATTAATGTAGGTAATGTTAATTGGGAATAGATTTGAGTGGGATCATTCTGTACTGAATGCGTGGCTAGGCGGCGGGTTTGACCTCTGTCCCAGTGACGAGTGTTGTTGACACCAAATCCAGGGACCACGTACATTGTGACTACAAATCCAGGGACAACTTACATTGAGGCATCAAATTCAGGGACGACTTACATGGAAGCATCAAATGCAGGGACCCCTTACACTGAAACATCAAATCCAGGGATCCCTTACACTGAAACATCAAATCCAGGGACCCCTTACACTGAAGCATCAAATCCAGGGTTCCCTAACACTGAAGCATCAAATCCAGGAACCCCTTACACTGAAGCATCAAATCCAGGGATCCCTTATACTGAAGCATCAAATCATGGGATCCCTTACACTGAGGCATCAAATCCAGGGACCCTTTACACGGAGGCATCAAATCCAGGGATCCCTTACACTGAAGCATCAAATCCAGGGACCACTTACACTGAAGCATCAAATCCAGGGACAACTTACATTGAGGCATCAAATCTAGGGACCCCTTACACTGAGGCACCAAATCCAGGGACCAGTTAGAATGAGACATCAAATCCATGACGAATTACATCGTGACACCAAATTGAGGGATTACTAATACTGTGACAACAGATCCAGGGACCAGTAACACTGAGGCACCAAATACTTGGACCACTTACACGGAGACTATAAAATAACATCAGATATAGGGCACAGAAATGGGCCATTTGGACTAACCAGTCCATGCCGGTGTTTATGCTCTGCTCGGTAATTAGAGAGTCTCAATATGGGGAATGGCCATGCCGGTGAAAGCAGCTCTAGTTAGGGCGAAAGGTAGGTAATGAGTGAAGATATGATGGTGGAATCAGACGGCGACTGGTGAGGTCTCGTGACAAATTATTGTCAAAAGCCCTTTTCAAGCAGGCTGATGATTAGATGTAACCAGAAAAACAATTGTAACCATCTGTTATTGTCCCAAAATCCCGAAATCTAACGTTACTAATTAATTTTTCTGTGAGAAATTTAGAGATGTAAAAGAAGGGAGGAAATGAGGCTTGCGCAGGAACGAAGGTTCCTTGAATGAATACATTGTGAGGCTGTTTTGTGTCTCGTCTCTGTCAGGTTAAAAACATGAAATGGAAAAGGGCAAGTTCAGTGACACTTACATTGCCAATAATGCTTTCTACATTAATCACTATATCCTAAGCCGAATACCCTATTGACTATCCCAATCACTAATCCCCATCCTAACAAATAACCACATAGCACACCCACTAAACACTAAACCGACATCAAACCCAGCTCCTCACCAACGCTAAGAACATAAGAAATAGGAGCAGAAGTAGGCCATCTAGCCCGTTGAGCCCGCTCTGCCATTCAATAATATCATAGCTGATCTGATCTTGGCCTCAATTCCACTTCCCTACCCTCTCCGCATAACCCTTGACTCCCCTATCTTTCAAAACTCAGTCTATCTGCAACTTAAGTATATTCAATTACCCAGCCTCCGTTGCTCCCTGGGGCAGAGAATTTCAAAGATTCACGACCCTCTGAGAGAAGAAATTCCTGCTCATTTCCGTTTAAAATGGGTGACCCCTTATGCTCAGACTTTGCCACATAGCTCTAGATTCCCCCCGCAAGAGGAAACAGAGATCAGTGGGGAAGCTAAAGACCTGATAAAGGAAGTATTTAAACAATTATTTTAATGCAAAAAAATACTGCAACGTACGCTTGTAACAAGTGATTATAATCAACTAACCCATCAAAATTAGCAAAGACAATTACAAAGACCAGAACATTTCAAAGGCGATCACATGCATTATGTGTGGAGATCTTTTAACCAAAGTCAAAAATCGTTAAACAATATAGAAAATAATAGAGTTCCACTCATAAGCAAGATAGTTATTTCAAGGAACGTCAAAAGTGTGTAAAGTGAGACACGCCGGTTCAGTGTATGACACCCACAAGCCGTATGCTCAAACGAAACAAGCTTGGGATTTGATGTGGCAAAAGATGAACTGCGTGAGAAGTGAAATAATCTAGAGTAAGAAAAGGCCCAAAATGGAAGGGAAGGGAACATGAATTAGTCTCCCGTGCAGCGGCACGGTCCCGGCCTGCATGACCATCAGCAGGTCGGGGCCATCAGATGGAGCATTGTGCGGTGGTGGCATTCCATTGTAGGATGGTGACGGCTGCAAAGTCCCGTCGCTAATTGCAGTGCGGGCAGGCACAGCAGGAGGGGCGAAGGAGCGGCAAGAGATTATAGAAGGATGTGACCGGGGCCCAGGAGAGGCATGAGTCTGCGACCCAGAAGGGGCAAGGGCCAAGTGGCAGCATAGGCCAGCCCAGACTGCTTTTTGTATGCGCTCAGTCCGTACAGCAGAGCTGGTCTCCAGTCGGCTGGGTTAAACCTTGCCTCTGGACCAAGACCGAGCTCTGTCAAGCCAGTGTGGTGTCTGGTGTGCAACGGCCACCACACGTTAAAAAAATCCAATCGTAGGCATCTTCCACCGTTCAAGATGTAGCTCGGTATCTGGAATACTAGGTCCTTCATTAAAACACCTGTGAACTCATTCCTTTTTGACGTGGAAGTACGTCATCGTCGCTTCCAGGGACTGCCTATGATGATGATGGTTATGGAGAAATGAAATATTCGACACACGGTGTTTGAAACAAGCTGATTTATTTAATATTTTTGCAGACATTAATCTCCAGCTCAGGTATAGGGGTTATGAAGAGCAGCAGAAACAAAGTCTAACTGCCAGAATGAACATGGTTCAGTGCCCAATGCAATCCCAGTAAATCCTCTTCCATTCACTAAAGTGGCTTTGGTATTCACCCAGCATTCCCCGCGATGGAGAATGTGCCGAGAACAGACTTCAGGGGCCCAATGCGCAGGCGCGGGACCTGGCTGTATTTGGAGCATGCGCGGTGCGTGTAATGGCGGAGCTGGGAAGGTGAAATGTGCTCGGCAAAACAGCTCATTTTCAGCAGGGCGGAGGTGAGTAATGGAACAGCGGGTAGCCGGGGAGGCTTCAAAAACAACTGGTGCCCGCCGGAAGCCCGGAATAATAACCGGAATATCGGCGACTGCAGCCTCGAGGCTTTTTCCCGGTCACAGGCACTGGGTAGCGGCGGCCATCTTTGTACAGGAAGGCAGGGTCACTCTCTGCCATCTTGGTTCAGTGAGCAGCAAAGCGCATGAGCGGCAATCTTGGTAAAATAACAGCTCAGTTATTTTATTCTCGACACCTCAGATTTCTCAGCAGCTCCGAGAGGCGCTGCTCAGTGCTAAGCTTCTGGTTACATCCCAGACAATTGTAACAGGAAAGCCCCAGAGCTGTTCACTCCCAGGGTTAGAATCCCCATGTACAGCCCCAGGGTTAGAATCCCCATGTACAGTCCCAGGATTAGAATCCCCATGTACAGTCCCAGGGTTAGAATCCCCGTGTACAGTCCCAGGTTATTATCTCATAAGACCATAAGAAATAGGAGCAGGAGTGGATCATTTGGCCCTTGGAGCCTGCTCTTCAATTCAATAAGTTCATGGCTGATCTGACCATGGACTCAGCTCCACTTCTCTGCACGCTCCCCATAACCTTTTAATCCCTTATCGCTCAAATATCTGTCTATCTCTGCCTTTAATATATTCAATAACCCAGGCTCCACAGCTCTCTGGGGAAGAGAATTCCACAGATTTACAACCCTCTGAGTGAACAAATTTCTCCTCATCTCAGCTTAAAATGGCTGGCCCCTTATTCTGAGACTATGCACCCTAGTTTTAGTTTACCTATGATTGCAAATATCCTATCTGGTTCCACCTTGTCAAGCCCCCTCGTTATCATATGTTTCGATACGATCACCGCTCATTCTTTTGAACTTCAATGTGTATCAGCCCAACCTACTCAACATATCCTCATCGGACAACCCCCTCATCGCCGGAATCAACCTGTGAACAGCCTTCAATGCCAGTATACCCTTCCTTAAATACAGAGAACAACACTGCACGCAGTATTCCAGGTGTGGTCTCACTAATATCCTGTACAGTCGTAGCAGGACTTCTCTACTTTTATACTCTATCCCCCTTGCAATAAAGGCCAACATTCCTTTTGTCTTCATGATTACTTGCTGTACCTGCATACTAACTTTTTGTGTTTTATGCACAAACACCTCAGGTCTCTCTGTCCTGTAGCACTTTGCAATTCTTCTCCATTTAAATTATAATTTGCTTTTCTATGATATCTGCCAAAGTGGATAACCTCATATTTTCACATATTATACTACATCTGACAAATTTTTGTCCACTCATTTCCACTGTCTATATCCATTTGCAGATTTTTTATGTTTTCAATTTGCTTTCCCACCCATCTTTGCATCATCAGCAAACTTGGCTCCATTACACTCGGTCCCTTCTTCCAAGTCATTAATGTAGATTGTAAATAGTTGAGGACCCAGCACCGATACCTGTGGTACCGCACTGGTCACCGTTTGCCAACTGGAAAAAGACCAATTTATCCTGACTCACTATTTTCTGTTAGTTAGCCTATCCTCTATCAATGCTTATATATTGTCTCCAACGCTATGAGCTTTTTATCTTGTGCAGTAACCTCTTATGTGGCACCTTATCAAATGCGTTCCGGAAATCCAAATATACCACATCCATTGGTTCCACCTTATCCATCCTACTCATTATATCCTCAAAGAACTCCAGCAAATTAGTAAAACATGATTTCCCTTTCATGAAGCCATACTGACTCTGCTTGATTGAATCATGCTTTTCCAAATGTCCCGCTACTGCTTCTTTAATAATGGTCTCCAGCACTTTCCCAATGACAGATGTTAGGCTAACTGGTCTATAGTTACCTGCTTTTTGTCTGCCTCTTTTTTAAAATAGAGGCGTTCCATTTTCGGTTTTCCAATCAGTTGGGACCGCCCCAGAATCCAGGGAATTTTGGTAGATTACAACCAATATGTCCACTATCTCTGCAGCCACTTCTCTTAAGACCCTACAAAGTAAGCCATCAGGGCAAGATGGCTTGTCTGCACTTAGTCCCATTATTTTACTGAGTATTACTTTATTATGAATAGTGATAGTATTAAGTTCCTGCCTCATGAAAGCCCCTTGATTATCCACTTCAGTATTACTCTCAGTGACCGAATGCTTTACTGTAAATAAACTGATCTCTGACTGTTTCTCACAGATATTAACTCCTGCACGGACCCAGCAAACACTCCCACTCCCTCTTCCCTCCGATGTTTCTGCGGAATTGCTTTGTGAAGACGGGCTCATGGAGAGAAACACCCTGCAGGGAATGATCTGAAATTGAGCATTTCCAAGGGACAAGGCTCCCAGCTTTAATCATTCTCTATCCTTTCCCGCCAGGCACAGTTTTTTTGCTCAGTTTCTGATAAAAGTAAATTGGGAAAATTGCACTTTGATTTTTACATGCTGAATTATTGCAGAGAGCTGCGCATGCGCGATTCAGCCTCGCCCCCTGTGTCGTTCCCAGTGAACAGAAGAGAGCATGCAACCTCCTGTCCCCCAGCCCTGCCTGTGATCGCCTTTCACTCAGTGAGTGGAAGAAAGTGGTTTAAAACAGCCGGGATTGGAGACACCACGGCCTCGGTGTAAGGCAGCGAGCAGCAGCCTCCTAACAGCAGCGCAGCATTTTGGGAGTGTGTCCGTAGATGGACTCAGTGATCGGCACTGTGTCCAGGGTGAAACACAGCCTGACAGTGAGGATGTGAGGAGTTTCACAAAGTGAATCTATTGCAGGCACCAGGAGAGGAGTGTGGGAGAAGATATTTTAAAGAAGGGTTATATTGTTTCGGTGAGCTGAGTTCACCAGAACCATGTTGCTTGTGATCGAGAGATACATTGTCACTCCCTCAGATACATCATATTCTCCCCCGCATCCATATCTTAGACCTAATAATGTTCTCGTATTATTATTCTCAGAGCAAAATTCTTCAACCAGCCAGAATAAATGTGATCTTTCTTCCACCTGGAATACAAGGAACAGTGCAGGCAGCTCCTTCTCACACACAGTAAGTAGATTATCACTCGCAAGCGCAGAGACCCATAATTGGCCTCAATCGTACTTTCACAGGCAGCAGAAGCTGTCAGCCCACAGTGATCCGAAGTGGCAGAGTTACATTGTGAATCGTACAGCCACATGGAGCAGTAGAATCAGATGCTGTTTCACCATTGAAACAGATCACACTGACAGGTACATTAAACACCCACACTCATTTGCCAGAAACTGGCAGGTAGAGAATAAAAGACAATCATCTATCAGAATAAATGTCAAATAGAGCATATAAACCACACTCGCATATCAGAAGCTGAAGGGTACAGAGCAAAAGCCACATTCATGTTTTAGAATCTGATGGGTTCAGTATTTAACCCCCCGAACATACCAAAAGCTGAAAGGTGCAGAATAAAACCCACATTTCCGTACCATAGACTGACAGATACAGTATGCAACACCCACCCACATATATGAAAGTGACAGGAACTGAATAAAATCCCCACTTGCATACCAGAGAGTGACAGGTAAAGTGTAAATCCCATGTGCACACATCGGAAAACTGAAAGGCAGTAATTAAAATTGTTACTTGCATCGCAGAAACTGATATGGGCAGAGTAAAACCCACACACACACATCTGAAAAATGATAGGTAGAAGGCAAAATCTTCACTCACATATCAGAGAAATACAGGTAAAAAAGTAAAATTGACAAACCACGTTCACAAACCAGAGACATGCAAATGCAGAGTAAATTCCACACATACATAGCATGAACTGACAGGTACAATCTAAAACCTACAATCAAGTTGCAGGAACAAATAGGTATAGTCTAACATATTAGAAACTGAAGCACAGAATAAACCTGAACACACAACAAAACCTGACAGTTACAGAAAATACACACACTTGCATATCAGAGGCTGAGAGATACAGTATAAAACCCACACTCACATATCAGAGGCTGACATATTACAATCCATGTTCCCATAACATAAATTGACATACAGTGACGTGCCCATACTCACGAACCAGTGATTGACAGGCACAGGGTAAAAACCTCTCTTTCATTATGAAAATGACAGGTACAAAGGAAAGTCAACTCACAATTAAACAGAAACTGGCAGTTATAGCCTACGGCCCACAATCACATGTCAGAACTTAACAGGTACAGCACAAAACCCAGACTCCCATAACAGAAATGGAGATACAGAGAAAAGCTCACATTCACATAGCAGAGACAGATAGTTACAGAGTAAAACTCAGACTTATTTACCAGAGACCGACAGATTCAGCATAAACATTCACCTTCATAACACAAATTGACTGTTAGAAAGTAAAACAAATATTCTATAAGGAATTGATGGTAAACAGTAAAACAATACTAACATACTGGAGAGTGACGGGTATGGAGTAGAGCTCATTTTCAGACAACAGAGATGGACAGATACAGCACAAAATAAAACACTCACACACCAAGAATGGAAAGAAACATAGTAAATAGGTGCAGGAGCAGGCCATTCTGCCTTTCGAGCCTGCGCTGCCTTTCAATATGATCATGCAACTTCAGTACCCCACTCCCGCTTTCTCTCCATACCCACTGATCCCCTTAGCCGTAAGGGCCACATCTAACTCCTTCTTGAATATATTCAACGAACTGGACTCCACAACTTTCTGTGGTAGAGAATTGCACAGGTTTATCACTCTCTGGGTGAAAAAGTTTCTCCTCATTTCAGTCCGATATGGCTTACCCTTTATCCTTAGTCTGTGACCCCTGGTTCTGGACTTCCCCAACATCGGGAACATTCTTCCTGCACCTAACCTATCCAGTCCCGTCATAACTTTACATGTTTCTATGAGATCCCCTCTCATTCTTCTAAATTCCAGTGAGTGTAAGCCTAGCTGATCTCGTCTTTTTTCATATGTCAGTCCTGCCATCCCGGGAAGCAGTCTGGTGAACCTTCATAGCAAGAATGTCCTTCCTCATATTAAGAGACCAAAACTGTACACAATGCTCAAGGTGTGGTCTCACCAAGGTCCTGTGCAACTGCAGAATGACTTCCCTGCCCCTATACTCAAATCGCCTCGCTCTGAAGGCAAGCATGCCAGTTGCTTTCTTTACTACCTGTTGGACCTGCATGCCAACCTTCAATGACTGATGTAACATGACACCCAGGTCTCTTTGCATCTCCCATTTTACTAATCTGTCACCATTCAGATAATCTGCCTTCCTGTTTCTGCCACCAAAGTGGATAACCTCACATTTCTCCACATTATACTGCATCTTCCATGCAATTGCCCATTCACTTAACCTGTCCAATTCACCCTGCAGCCTCTTAGCATCCTCCTCACAGCTCACACTGCCACACAACTTAGTGTCATCTGCAAATTTGTAGATATTACATTAACTTCCTTCATCTAAATCATTCATGTATATTGTAAATAGCTGGGATCCCAACACGGAACCTTGCGGCACCCCACTATTCACTGCCTGGCATTCTGAAAAGGACCCGTTTATTCCCACTCTTTGCTTCTGTCTGCCAACCAGTTCTCTATCCAGGTCAATACATTACCCCCAATACCATGTGCTTTAATTTTGCACACTAATCTCTTGTGTGGGACCTTGTCAAAAGCCTTTTGAAATTCCAAATGCACCACATCCACTGGTTCTCCCTTATCCACTCTATTAGTTACATTCTCAAAAACCTCTAGAAGATTTGACAAGCATGATTTCACTTTCATAAATCCTTGCTCACTTGGGCCGATCCTGTCACTGCTTTCCAAATGCTCTGCTATTACATCTTTAATAATTGATTCCAGCATTTTCCCCACCACCAATGTCAGGTTGACCGGTCTATAATTCCCTGTTTTCTCTCACCCTCCTTTTTTTAAAAAGTGGGGTTACATTAGCTACACTCCAATCCATAGGTACTGATCCAGAGTCCATGGAATACCGGAAAATGACCATTAATGCATCTACTATTTATAGGGCTACTCTAGGATGCAGACTATCAGGCCCTGGGGATTTATCGGCATTCAGTCCCATCAGTTTCTCTCATCCATTTCCTGACTAATAAGGAATTTTCTCAGTTCCTCATTCCCGCGAGACCCTCGGTCACCTCGTATTTTCGGGACGTTATTCGTGTCTTCCTTAGTGAAGACAGAACCAAAGTATTTGTTCAATTGGTCTGCCAATTACTTGTTCCCCATTATGAAGTCACCTGATTCTGACTGCAAGGGGCCGACATTAGACTTCACTAATCTTTTTCTCTTCGCATATTTATAGAAGCTTTTGCAGTCAGTTTTTATGTTCCCGGCAAGCTTACTCTCATATTCTATTTTCCTCCTCCGAATTACACCCTTAGTCCTCCTCTGCTGATTTCTAAATTTCTCCCAGTCCTCAGGTTTGCTGCTTTTTCTGGCCAGTTAAAATGCCTCTTCCTTGAATTTAACACTGTCCCTAATTTCCCTTGTGAGCAACGGTTGAGCCACCTTTCCTGTTTTATCTTTACGCCAGACAGTGATGTACAATAGTTGTAATTCATCCATGTGATCTTCAAATGTCAGCCATTGCCTATCCACCATCGATCCTTTAAGTATCATTCGCCAGTTTATCCCAGCCAAATCACGTCTCATACCATCGAAGTTTCCTTTAAGTTCCGGACCCTAGTCTCTGAGTTAACTGTGTCGCTCTCCATCTTAGTGAAGAATTCTACCATATTTTGGTCACATTTCCCCAAGGGGCCACGCAAGACCAGATTGCTCACTAATCCTCTCTCGTTACACAAGATCCAGTCTAGGATGGCCTGCTCTTTAATTGGTTACTCAACATATTGGTCTGGAAAACCATTCCCTTTACACTCCAGGAAATCCTCCTCCATAGTATTGCTACAAGTTTGGTTAGCCCAATCAATATGTAGGTAAAAGTCACCCATGATAGCTGCTGTACCCTGAAAGCACGCGTCCCTAATTTCCTGTTTGATGCCATCCCCAACCTACCTACTACTGTTTGCTGGTCTGTGCACAACCCCAGCTAACGTTTTCTGCCCTTTGATGTTTCGCAGCTCTACCCATATAGATTCCACATTATCCCAGCCAATGTCCTTCCTTACGATTGCATTAACCTCCTCTTTAACCATTAACACTCCCCACCTCCTGTTCCTTTCTGGCTATCCTTCCTGAATATTGAATACCCCTGGATGTTATGTTCCCAGCCATGTCTCAGTAATCCCAATTACATCATATCCGTTAATATCTATATGTGCAGTTAATTCTTCCACCTTATTACAATGCTCCTCGCTTTGAGAGTGAGAGCCTTCAGGCTTGTTTTTTTAACACTCTTTATCCTTTTAGACTTATGTTGTAATGTGGCCCTATTTGATACAGAATGAAATCCACAGGCAATTACCAGAAATTGATAGTTAGAGGATAAAATCCACACTCTTGTAACAGAAACTAACATAGAGTAAACCCTCATCCACATACCAGAGATGGACAGATAGAGAGTTAAATCCACACTACCATACCAGATACCCACTATTTAAGAAAATAAGAACATAAGAAATAGGGGCAAGAGTAGGCCTTATGTCCCCTCGAGCCTGCTCCACCATTTAAGACGATCATGGCTGATCGGATCATGGACTCAGGTCCACTTCCCTTCCCGCTCCCCATAATCTCTTATTCCCTTATCGGTTAAGACACTGTCTATCTCTGTCTTAAATATATTCAATGTCGCAGCTTCCACAGCTCGCTGAGGCAGCGAATTCCACAGATTTACAACCCTCTGAGAGAAGAAATTTCTCCTCAATTCAGTTTTAAATGGGGGGCCCCTTATTCTAAGATTATGCCTGCTCGTTCTGATCTCCCCTATCAGTGAAAACATCCTCTCTGCTACCACCTTCTCAAGCCCCCTCATTATCTTATACGTTTCAATAAATCATCTCTCGTTCATTCTTCTGAATTCCAATGAGTAGAGGCCCAACAACCTCAATGTTTTCTCAAAAGTAAACCCCTCATCTCTGGAATCAACCGAGTGAACCTTCTCTCAACTTCCTCCAAAGCAAGTTTATTCTTTCATGAATATGGAAACCAAAACTGCACGCAGTATTCCAGGTGGGGCCTCACCAATAACTTGTATAACTGTAGCAAGACATCCCTGCTTTTATATTCCGCCCCTTTGCAATAAAGGCCAAGATTGCATTGGTCTTCCAGATCAGATGCTGTACTTGCATACTAACCTTTTGTGCTTCATGCACAAGTACTCCCAAGTCCCGCTGTACTGCAGCACTTTGCAATCTTTCTCCATTTAAATAATAACTTGCTCTTTGATTTTTTTTCAGCCATAAAGCATGACCTCGCAGATTCCAACATTATACTCCGTCTGCCAAATTTTTGCCCAACTCACTGAGCCTATCTGCGTCTTTTTACAGATTAATTGTGTCCTCCTCACACATTGCTTTTCCTCCCAACTTTTGTATTGCCAGCAAACGTAGCTACGTTACAGTCGGCCCCTTCTTCCAAGTTGTTAATATAGATTGTAAATATTTGGGGTCCCATCACTGATTCCTGCGGCACCCCACTAGATCCAAATTGCCAATCCGAGAATGAACCTTTTATCCCGACTCTCTGTTTTCTGTTATTTAGTCAATCCTCTATCCATGCTAATATATTACCCCCAATCCCGTGAACTTTTATCTTGTGCAGTTATCTTTTATGTGGCATCGTATCAAATGCCTTCTGGGAGTCCAAATACATCACACCACTTTATCCACTCTGTTCATTAAATGCTCAAAGAATTCCAGCAAATATGTCAAACTTAACTTCCCCTTCATAAATGCCTGACCGAATTATGCTTTTCCAAATGTCGTGCTAATGTTTCATTCTGAATGAACTCTTCAACATTTTCCCAACCACAAATGTTAGGTTAAATGGTCCATAGTTTCCTGCTTTTTGTCTGCCTCCTATTTATCCGAGTGTGGCTCTTAGTCCCCGGTCAACACCGAGTATGGCTCTCAGTCCCCGGGCAACACCAAGTGCGGCTCTCGGGCCCTGAGTCAGAGTCACCGGGCCCGGCACCAGCAACCCCCGGGGGCAGCACCTCGTCCACACCAGGAATACAACAACTTGCATTCATAGAGCACGCCCAGCAATTCCCAGCCGCTTTGTATCAGTGTGGGTGCTGGATGTGGAAGTCACTCACTGGCCTCCTGTGTGGGACTGTTTGTTACAACAGTTTGAGCTGGATTAAGAAGGGGGGAAGCTGCTGGGTTTCTCCCCCAGTAATTCTGGGCCCAGTGGGACCAACAATTTCCCATGTGGGCCTGTCGAGGGAGGTGGGTTCCCTTCCCTGAATGATAGTACTGACCCAGATGTGTTATTACGACAATCCGGCAGCAATCATGGTCACTTGTTTCTAGTGCCGGCTCCACAAATGACCAGATTCATTGAGCTCAATTTCACAACCTGCCTTTGTGTTTTTGTGGGTTCTCTCTCACACTCACTTTTCCTTTTTGAAATTCACCTTACAGGGTGTTAAAAGGGGAAGATTTCTAGACTGGAAGCTCAAACCAAACATCACCTCAAGATCTGACAGTCACTCGATACATCGGGACTGGAATATCAACAGCTTTTGAACATGGAAGCAGAAGGCACCGTTCGCAGTGGGGAGAAACGGTACACGTGCTCTGTTTGTGGACAACGCTTCAGTCGATCATCCAAACTGGAGAGACACAAGTGTAGTCACACTGGGGAGAATCCTTGTAAATGTGGGGATTGTGGGAAACGTTTCAACTACCCATCCCAGCTGGAAACACATCGGCGAGTTCAGACTGGGGAGAGGCCGTTCACCTGCTCCGACAGTGGGAAGGGATTCATTCGATCATCCGATCTGCTGACACACCAGCGAGTTCACACTCGGGAAAGGCCGTTCACCTGCTCCGACTGTGGGAAGGGATTCACTCTATCATCCCGCCTTCTGCAACAGCAGCGAGTTCACACTGGGGAGAGGCCGTTCACCTGCTCCAACTGTGGGAAGGGATTCATTCAGTCATCCGACCTGCTGATATACCAGCGAGTTCACACAGGGGAGAGGCCGTTCACCTGCTCCGAGTGTGGAAAGGGATTCACTACATCATCCAACCTGCTGATACACCAGTAACTTCAAACTGGGGAGAGGCCATTCACCTGCTCTGAGTGTGGGAAGGGATTCTCTCTGTCAGGCAACCTGCTGAGACACCAACAAGTTCACAAGTGACCGCAGGGGTTGGATTCTGCTGTTAATCGCATTCTGGACTGCATCGTGTTCATTCTGACAGTTGGGATTTATAACTCATGTAACGCTGATGGTAATAACTCCTGAAATCGACGGGAGTTTAATATTTGGGACACAGGCACATAAATTAGTGTTGCTTTCACCACATTGCTGTTGATTTTTGTCTTTCCCACCTGAGGGTTTAGCATCACCTGGCTGGAGCTGAGAAAGGACAAACTGTGGGCAAGAACTTCAGCCTGGACACAGTCCTTCAGAGCCACACAGAGATTACCTCCAATGTGAATAGGCCCAACGTAATCAACCTATCTTCATAAGTCAATCCCCTCATCTCCGGAATCAACTCTGGAATCTACAGCAGACATGAGCAAGGACCTGAAGCTTATTAAAAGAAAGATATTTCATTAGAGACAAGGTTACACTGGGAGAAATGTTCAGTTACAACATGAGAACATAAGAAATAGGAGCTGGATTAGGCCATTTGAACCCACAGGCCTGCTCCGTCATTCAATAATTTCATGGCTGATCTGATCATGGACTCAGTTCCACTTCGCTACACGCTCCCCATAACCCTTTACTCACTTATCGCTCAAAAATCTTTATTTCCACCTTAAATATATTCAAAGACTCAGCCTCCACAGCTCTCCTGGGCAGAGAATTCCATAGATTTACAACCCTCAGAGAAGAAATTCCTCATCTCAGTGTTAATTGGGTGGCCCGTTATTCTAAGACTATGTCCCCTATTTTTAGTGTCCCGAATAAGTGGAACTGTCCTCTCTGCCTCCACCTTGTCAAGCCCCCTCATTTTCCTTATGTTTCGATAAAATCACCTCTCATTCTTCTGAACTCCAATGTGTTTAGGCCCAACTTACTCAAGCTATCTTCATAAGTCAATCCCCTTATCTCCAGAATCAACCGAGTGAACCTTCTCTGAACTGCCTCCAATGCAAGTATATCCTTCCTTAAATACGGAGACCAAAATACGGAGTCTATTACAGGCAACATGCCAAGCAAACCAGCAACACACTGGCACCTTAACAGTGTCTCAATGGCCTGCAGGCTTTTCTTAAATAGATTTGCTGAGTGGATATAAACTTAAACCAGGTTTACAGATGTGATGCTCTATTCACATATTGAAGGTAAAAGAGATGCTGTAGGGCACATGCTAAGTCCAGATTGGGTTTTGTGTTTAGTGATCCCGGGCGTGTTACCAATAACAGCAAAATCGAAGCCCATGGAATAACGGGGACAGTGGCAGCATGGATATGAAAGTGGCTAAGTCACACACACAGAGTAGTGGTGAACGGTTGTTTTTCAGACGGGTGGAAGTGGTGTTCCCCAGGGGTCGGTACTGGGGCCACTGCTTTTTTTACCTAGACTTGGGTGTACAGGGCACAATTTCCAAATCTACAGCTCACACAAAACTTGGAAGTACAGAGAACAGTGAGGAGTTAGTGATAGACTTCAGAAAGTCAGACAGACTGGTGGAATGGGCAGACATGTGGCAGATGAAACTTAACATATAAAAGTTTAAAAGTGATACATTTTGGGAGGAAGAAAGAGGAGAGGAAATATAAAGTAAAGGGTACAATTTAAAAGGGTGTGTGAACAGAGAGACGCAGGAGTATGTGTGCACCAATCACTGAAGGTGGCAGCACAGGTTGAGAAAATGTTTACAAAGACTTACGGGATCCTAGGCTTCATGAATAGAGGTATAGAGTACAGAAGTGTGAATATTATGTTGAATTTGCATAAAACTCTGGTTCGGTCTCAACTGGAGTATTGTGCGCAGTTCTGTGTTATCATCATCATCATAGGCAGTCCCTCGGATCGAGGAAGACATGCTTCCACACTAAAAATGAGTCCTTAGGTGGCCGAACAGTCCAATACGAGAGCCACAGTCCATGTCACAGTTGGGACAGATAGTCGTTGAGGGAAGGGGTGGGTGGGACAGGTTTGCCGCACACTCTTTCTGATGCTGCGGTCGATTTCTGAATGCTCTCGATGATAAAACTCGAGGTGCTCAGCGCACTCCCAGATGCTTTTCCGCCACTTAGGGCGGTCTTTGGTCAGGGGCTCCCAGGTGGGGATGTTGCACTTTATCAGGGAGGCTTTTAGGGTGTCCTTGTAACGTTTCCTCTGCCACAACTTTGGCTCATTTTCTGTGAAGGAGTTCTGAGTAGAGTGCTTGCTTTGGGAATCTCGTGTCTGGCATGCGAACAATGTGGCCTATCCAGCGGAGCTGATCAAATGTGGTCTGTGCTTCAATGCTGGGGATGTTGGCCTGGCCAACGATGCTAATGTTGGTGTGTCTGTCCTCCCAGGTAATTTGTAGGATCGTGCGGAGACATAATTCATGGTATTTCTCCTGCAACTTGAGGTGTCTACTGTACATGATCCATGTCTCTGAGCCACACAGGAGGGTTGGTATTACTACAGCCCTAAAAACCAGAAGCTTAGTGGTAGATTTGAGGGCATGCTCTTCAACCACTCTTTTCCTCAAGAGGCCGAAGGCTGCACTGGAGGCGGTGTTGAATCTTGTCGTCAATGTCTGCTCTTGTTGATAAGAGGTTTCGGAGGTTTGGGAAATGGTCCACATTGTCTAGGGCCGCACCATGGATTTTGATGACTGCGAGGCGGGGGTTGGGTGGAGGGAGTGCTGTGCAGCGAGGACAGGCGGGTGGAGGACCTTTGTCTTACGGATGTTAAGTGTAAGGCCCATGCTTTGGTACGCCTCTGTAAATACGTCGACTATGACTTGAAGTTCTGCCTCTATATGTTCACAGACACAGCTATTGTCCGTGTGTGGTAGCTCACGACAGAGATTGGGGTGGTCTTGGACCTAGCCTGGAGACGACGAAGGTTGAACAGGTTCCCAGTGGTTCTATAGTTTAGTTCCTTTCCAGCGGGAAGCTTGTGGACTGAAATGGAGCAATCCTGGCTACCACATTTTAGTAAGTATACGAAGGCCTTTTGAGAGCGTGCAGAAATGATTTGCAAGAAAGATTCCAGGGATGAGGGACTTCAGTTACGTGGATAGTCTGGAGAAGTTGGGATTGTTCTCAGAACAGAGAAGATTGAGAGGAGATTTGACAGAGGTGTTCAAAATCATGAGAGGTCTGGACAGAGTAGCTAGAGTGGGATTAGTAGAAGCTCTTGCAGATAGCTGGCATGGGCTCGACGGGCCAAATGGTCTCCTTCCATGTTGTAACCAGTCTCTGATTCTATGATGATGAAAAATGTGTTGCCCCGGATGCTCCATCTCCCAGGCACTGGGACCCAGTTGGGAACAGATAACCTGAAGCCCGGCCCACTCTCTGTTCCTGAACCAAGATGGCCGCGCATGCACCCTGATCCCGCCATATGCAAGAAGGCGGCCCGTGACACAGCTCACCCGGGCCTGTCACCCCGGGGCCTGTGGGCTCGAATTCGGGGCATGAGATTTATTCCGTATCTAATCAGTGCTGTACCTGCCCTGCGATTGTTCGGCGGACAGTGAAGAGGAAACGTTTTAATACATAAGAAAACCGACTGACAGATAAAGACCATCTGATCCATCAAGCCTGTCCCAAACAATTGCGATATATCACAGCGTATACACTCCACTCCACCCGAATGCATGTGATCTCCTGGGAGAGGCAAAAATACAGATTTCAAAAAAAAACTAGGACAATTTGGGAAAATAAAATCTGGGAAATTTAGCTCCAACCCACCTAAGCGATGGAAACTAGTCCAGGAGATCACTCTGGCCATTAAATTACCTTCTGTAAGTGTTAATCTCTGCGGCAGCCAGAAACAAATGCAGCTTTTACTTGAAGGAATTCAGTGAGTCTGTATCCAGCACATGAGAGGGCAGCTTGTTCCAGAGGTCTACTGTTCTCTGGGAAAAGAACCACCTCCTGATGTCTAACCTAGATCTAGCCTTGTACAACTGAAATGTGTGCCCCCTGGTCCTGCCTAACCTACTTAATTGAAATAAACGTTCAGCTGGAACACTCTCTTTCACCTTCATTATCTTATAAACCGCAATCATATCGCCCCAAGTCTACACTGCTCTCAGGTAAAGAGTCCCAACTCTTTCAACCTATCTTGGTAACGAAGATGCTTTAGACTTGGAATTAGTCGAGTGACACTTTCCACAACCACAATATCACCCACCATGTGAGGAGACCAAAACTGGACACAGTATTCCAAGTGTGGCCTGACTAATGTCTTTTATAAGGACAAAACAGTAGTCCTCGTCTTATACTCAATTGTCCTATGGATACACCCCAACACCCTATTTGCTCTAACTGTCGCTACACCGCATTCCTCGTGTACCTTTAAGGATGCATTCACTAGAATGCCCAAATCTCTTTCTATCTCCACCATCTTTACTGCCTTTCCCTGGAGGTGTATGAATGTTGAGCATTTGCCGTGCCCACATACATAACACTGAACTTATCTAAGTTATACATCATTTTCCAGTCATGAGGCCAGTGTCCAACACATTAAGATCTACTTGAATAAGACGAGCCTCTTCTACAGTTCGAGCACTCGCACAGAGCTTGGTATCATTTCAAAATTTTGGCCCGACACCGAAATCCAGATCATAAATAAAAATAGTACATTAAAATGGTCCCAACACTGATCCCTGCAGGACACCACTGGTGACCGGTACCAAACAGATCCAAATCCATCTATAACTGCTCTTTACCTGCATCCTGCCAGCCAGTTCTGTATCCAGCTCAATATATTTCACTAATACCAGATGCTCCGATTTATAGAGAAGCCTCATGTGATGTACCTTGTCAAAAGGTTTTTGGAAATCTAATTAGATAATGTCTACTGGGCTTCCCTCATCCACTAACATTGTAACTTCTTCAAAAAATACAATTAGAGTTGTGAGACATGAACTCTTTATTATGGGTTGTGGAGTTCCGAATATGTCCCTCCCGTTCCAAGTATTCATATATTGCATCCTCGATAATTCTTTCAAGCATCTTACCTATTACTGATGTTAAACTGATGGACCTCTGGTTACGCGGGTCTGCCTTGTCACATTTTTATTAAAATGGGGACTTCATTAGCCTCCTTCCAATCCGTAGGCACTATTTCAGAGTGACCTATTATACCTACATGCCAGGGGCTCGCACAACACAAGTGCCATCGCCCAGAGGACCCTCACACAGCATATGTCCCAACTCTCAGAGGACCGTCACACAGCACATGTCCCATCTCCCAGATACCGTCACACAGCACATGTCCCATCTCCCGGAGGACCCTCACACAGCACATGTCCCATCTCCCAGAGGACCGTCACACAGCACATGTCCAATCTCCCGGAGGACCTTCACACAGCACATTCCCATCTCCCAGAGGACCCTCACACAGCACATGTCCCATCTCCCAGAGGACCGTCACACAGTACATGTCCCATCTCCCGGAGGACCCTCACACAGCACATGTCCCATCTCCCAGAGGACCCTCACACAGCACATGTCGTATCTCCCAGAGGACCGTCACACAGCACATTTCCCACCTCCCGGAGGGGCTTACACAGTACATGTCCCATCTCCCAGAGGACCCTCACACAACACAAGTCCCATCGCACAGAGGAACCTTACGCAGCACATGTCCCATCTCCGAGAGGACCGTCACTCAGCACATGTCCCATCTCCTGAAGGGGCTCCCACAGCACATGTCCCATCTCGCGGAGGACCGTCACACAGCACATGTCCCATCTCCCGGAGGACCGCACACAGCACATGTCCTATCTCCCGGAGGACCGTCACACAGCACATGTCCCATCTCGCGGAGGACCGTCACACAGCACATGTCCCATCTCCCGGAGGACCCCACACAGCACATGTCCTATCTCCCGGAGGACCGTCACACAGCACATGTCCTATCTCCCGGAGGACCATCACACAGCACTTGTCCCATCTCCCGGAGGACCCCACACGGCACATGTCCCATTTCCCAGAGGAGCCTCACACAGCACATGTCCCATCTCCCGGAGGACGCTCACACAGCACATGTCCCATCTCCCGGAGGACCCTCAGACAGCACATATCCCATCTCCTGGAGGACCCTCACACTGCACATGTACCATCTCCCGGAGGACCCTCACACAGCACATGTCCCATCTCCCGGAGGACTGTCACACAGCACATGTCCCATCTCCCGGAGGAACGTCACACATCACATGTCCCATCTCACAGTGGACCCTCACACAGCACATGACCCATCTCCCAGAGGGGCTCACACAGCACATGTCCCATCTCCCGGAGTGGCTCACACAGGATATGTCCCATCTCCCGGAGGACACTTACACAGCTCATGTCCCATCTCCCGGAGGGGCTCACACAGCACATGTCCCATCTCGCGGAGGACCCTCACACAGCACATTTCCCCTCTCCCGGAGGACACTTACACACACATGTCTCATCTCCCGGAGGGGCTCACACAGCACTTGTCCCATCTCCCACAGGTCCCTCACACAGCACATGTCCCATCTCCCGGAGGGGCTAAAACAGCACATGTCCCATCTCACAGAGGACCCTCACACAGCACATGTCCCAACTCCCGGAGGACCCTCACACACCACATGTCCCATCTCACAGAGGACCGTCACACAGCACATGTCCCATCACCCGGAGAACCCTCACACACCACATGTCCCATCTCCCGGAGGACCATCACACAGCACATGTCCCATCTCCCGGAGGACCCTCAAACAGCACATGTCCCATCTCCCGGAGGACCCTCACACAGCACATGTCCCATCTCCCAGAGGACCCTCCACACAGCACATGTCCCATCTCCCGGAGGACTCTCACACAGCACATGTCCCATCTCACAGAGGACCCTCACACAGCACATGTCCCATCTGCCGGAGGACCCTCACGCACCACATGTCCCATCTCCCGGAGGACCCTCAAACAGCAAATGTCCCATCTCCCGGAAACTAGCAAGTGGATTTCCTCCTGCCCAGCTGCACTATCTCTTTTTAAGTTCTGAATGTTTTCTAAAACAATATGTTTATCGATGTTTATATTTCTGATAAAACTAGTATTATTAGTAAATTCTAATATTTGAGCATGATGTTAAAGGGTGAAGACTGATGCAAAGTACTCACTAATATTTCCGCCATACTCAGTGAGTCCTGTGTAACCTGTCCTTGAACGCCCTTCAGTGGCCCAATACAGACTTTGATAGTTCTCGGACTGTGCACGTAACTGAAAATGCTCTGCCCATGACGGCCAGTTGTCTACAATCCTTTTATTCCCAGAGACGTTTTCCTGATCAAATAGCAGCCTTCGTTTTCGTTCATTGTTCCTTGTATTCACCCTGTTTATTTAAGTGTTAAATTTATTTAATTTATGGAAACTTTTCTGTTTACATCTTTGTGCAAAGCCAGTCGCCCACCGTGACTTTTTCTTACCACATTTCTATCTTTTGATTTTGACTACGTTTGTTTACTACATTGTTAAACTTGTTCTTAAAACCTTTCCATTTTCATCCAACATCGGTCACATCACCACCGAGGAGGATTGACCAATTTACCTGTTCCAAGTCCTCTGCCAGTTTGGAGAAGTTTGCCCTGAAATGCGGTCCGTGTCGCAGGTTTCAGTCCCTTTGGTTGTCCCGGCCAATCGGGACGGTATAATGTGATCAGTGTTACCCAGATGTTTCCCACACGGAGGCCTGATCCGAGGTCAGGCTCACTACTAAACACCAAATCCAGTCTCTGGTTTTCCCCAGTTACTGCACTAACATGTTGTGTCAGGAAACAGTGCTGTATATTGTCACTCAATCTTTCAGCTGCACTGCCCCCAGCAGCAGGTAAAGCCCCGTGGCCCTGCATGTCAGGCCGATGACAATGATCTTCCCTCAGCTCCATTCTCTCTCTCTCCCCCCACACACACTGCCTGAGCTCTCAGGCTGACTGTTCCCAGCACCTTCTCTCTTTATTCTCTTACATTGCAGCATTCCCGTTGCTGGGATCAGGGGCTGTGTGGGCGGGGCCTTGACCTCACACACGGTGGGCGGGGCCATGTACCGCGCGCTGTGTGGGCGGGGCTGTGACCTCACACACGGTGGGCGGTCCCTCTCCAGATGTGGCCGATACTCAGACAGGAATTGAGAGCGAATTGGATCTTCATTGTTGTCTCTCCGGACACAGAGTGAGCCCCAGACAGTGGGAGGGGGAGGGAGCAACCCCTTGTTAATCAGTGTCATTAAAGCTGGCCAACGCTCTCGGGAAGTTGCTGAGTTGTCTGAGCTGAATATATTGTCTGTCAGCTATCTCTCTGTCTGAGGTGTAACTGAGAGAAAGCAAAACACGAGGGAAAGTCAGACAGGTGGAGGCTGGGCGGGTGTGTCCTGGATGGGCTTTAGTCAGGAATATAAAGGAATGGGCAGTGATTGCAGATAGCAGAGAAAGCATGCTGGCCTTCATAGCGAGAGGATTTGAGTATAGGAGCAGGAAGGTGTCACTGCTATTGTACAGGGCCTTGGTGAGACCACTCCTGGAGTATTTGTGCAGTTTTAATCTCCTAATCTGAGGAAGGACATTCTTGCTATGAGGGAGTGCAGCGAAGGTTCACCAGACTGAGTCCGGGGATGGCAGGATTGACATATGATGAAAGACTGGATCGGCGAGGCTTATACTCACTGGAATTTAGTAGAATGAGAGGCGATCTCATAGTAACATATAAAATTCTGACAGGACTGGACAGGTTAGATGCAGGAAGAATTTTCCCGATGTTGGGGAAGTCCAGAAAAAGGGGACATAGTCTTAGGATAAGGGGTAAACCAATTAGGACCGAGATGAAGAGAAACTTCTTCACTCAGAGTATTGTGAACCTGAGGAATTCTCTGCAACAGAAAGTTGTTGAGGCCAGTTCATTGGATATATTCAAAAGAGAGTTAGATGTGGCCCTTTGGGCGAAAGGGATCAAGGGATATGGACAGAAGGCAGGGGTGGAGTTGGTATCTTTAATATGTAACCTACTCCTGGAAAATGCATGGCAGGTATATGAGGAGTCTCTAACCGCAGAATATGGAATTATTTTTACTTCAATGTTTTGTTTCGACCAATAATTACAAAGTAGGTTAATATCGCACTCTATTTCACACCGATAATATTGTTCTCATTTTCTGTCTTGATTAGATGTCCCAGTGAATGTAGGAGTGCTTGAGAAAGGTCCACAGCAGGAATTATCAGGGATTGTAGACTGAGGAACAACACCAGATGAACCAGCCCAGGATTGTGCGAGCACCAAAAAGAGAAAACTATTGATTCAAACACCTTCCATACATCGATAGTGGCTAAAGTTAACCGAGAGTCCCATTGATTTAGATACAACCTGGTCCTGGGGATGGACTGGGGAGAAAGATCAGAGAGAGTCCCATTGACTCAGATACATACTGGTCCAGGGGGACTGGGGAGAAAGGACAGAGAGAGCCCCATTGACTCAGATACACACTTGTCCTGGGAGTCTGGGGAGAAAGATCGGAGAGAGTCCCATTGACTCAGATACACGTTGGTCCTGGGGATTGACTGGGGAGAAAGATCAGAGAGTCCCATTGAATCAGATACACACTGGTCCTGGGGGTCTGGGGAGAAAGATCAGAGAGAGTCCCATTGAGTCAGATACACACTGGTCCTGGGGGTCTGGGGAGAAAGTGAGAGAGAGTCCCATTGAATCAGATACACACTGGTCCTGGGGGTCTGGGGAGAAAGGTCAGAGAGAGTCCCATTAACACAGATGCACACTGGTCCTGGGGGACTGGGGAGAGAGGTCAGAGAGAGTCCCATTGACTCCGATACACACTGTTCCTGGGCAGAGACTGGGGAGAAAGGTCAGAGAGTGTCCCATTGACTCAGATTCACACTGGTCCTGGGGATCTGGGGAGAAAGGTCAGAGAGAGACCCATTGACTCAGATGCACACTGGTCCTGGGGATAGACTGGGGAGAAACGTCAGAGAGTGTCCCATTGACTCAGATACACACTGGTCCTGTGGGTCTGGAGAGAAAGGTCAGAGAGAGTCCCATTGACTCAGTAACATACTGGTCCTGGGGGACTGGGGAGAAAGGTCAGTGGGAGTCCCAATCCACGTCACTTTATCAATATTTATTTAATTTTTTGTCTCGCATAATTAGAACTCGGGTAAATGATGGAGTGATAGAGAAAGGTCTACAGCTGCAAGTGAACAGTGGTTGCAGACTAAGGAACAACAGCAGGTGAACCATCAAGCTGAAAACCTTATCTCTGCCTTTGCTACCTCTAGACTTGAATATTCCATCATTCTCCTGGCCGGTGTCCCTTTTTACACCCCCCCCCCCCCCCGTAAACTTGCAATCTTCCAAAAGCATGTTTTTCATATCCTAATTCCTCACAAATTAATGCCAGAGAATAACTTCAAAAACTGTTTGGAGAAATTCCTGATCTGAGACTGAATCGCTTGCATTTCCACAGTGTGGAAACGACGTTGGCAGTTAACGTGCATGAGCGTGCGTCTGCACAAGCACAAGTGGATAATTGTGATTGTAAAACAGCAGCTAACTATACCAATTATATATTTATGGTATCTTGAGATTGTAAGACACCTAAATATAATGAAACAAATCAACGTTATGTATTCCCTGACTGTGAAGGTACGCAATTCATTCTACATTATGTTATCAGTGGGACAGTGGGAAATGTCCTCACCCCCTAAAGTGCTCATTCATCATCATCGCAGGCAGTCCGTCAGAATCGAGGAAAACTTGCTTCCACTCGAACAGTGAGTCCAATATGAGAACCACAGTCTCTGTCATAGGTGGGACAGACAGTGGTTGAGGGAAGCGGTGGGTGGCGCTGGTTTGCCGCACGCTCCTTCTGCTACCTGAGCTTGATTTCTGCATTCTTTTAGCAACGAGACCCGAGGTGCTCAACGCCCTCCCGGATGCACTTCCTCCAATTAGGGCGGTCTTTGGCTAGGGACTCCCAGGTGTCGGTGGTGATGTTGCACTTCATCAAGGACGCTTTGAGGGTGTCCTTGAAACGTTTCCTCCGTCCACCTTGGGCTCGTTTGCCGTGAAGGAGTTCCGAGTCGAGCGCTTGCTAAGGGAGTCTTGTGTCAGGCATGTGAACAATGTGGCCCGCGCAATGGAGTTCATTAGTCAGGTGGTGACACCATGAGATATGGTCAATATATTCAAATAGAAGCAGCAACCAGGTCACATCTCCCTGAACACATGGACAATATCACTGCCCATAGAGACCAGAGTAATTACACCCAGCTATATGTCGTGTATGTGGATAGATATAATATTCATAAAATGCCATAAATTAATATCCCAACTCAAAAATATTAAACACACATATGTGAATAAAAATAATACAATACCGCCATTAAATGGCGGAGCAGGCTTGAGGGGCCAAGTGGCCTACTCCTCCTATTTCTTACGTTCTCATGCCAGACTATGTAAAACTGAGTAAAGGATAATTTAATCCATCAATGATCACCCGCTCCACATTTCCCTGCTGAATATTCCCTACCTCGGGAATAATGGTTTGGACCTGCACTGTGAGTAAATCTCACCAATGGGCGCTCCCAGTGCGGAGTCTCGGCCGACGGGAGCCCGTCTGGAACTGGGTTGTGGTGATCAGTGCGACTCACTGGATTTCACTGGGCAGCTGTCTGTATCACGCCTGATGTGGAGAGTTGATCGTAACACTCGGGAAATGCTCGATCCCAGAGCTAACCGCTGTTGTACTGGTGTGGGAGGAGGGACTGGATATCATGTTTAACAAGGCAATGTCCTCCTTCCCATTTTAATATTTCCCTCTAACCCTCCGATTAATATATTTATTATAGAGCATCAGAACCTGGGAACGCCTGTCACCGCCATGGCTGAAGGTCCAAACAGGGGAGAAAATCCAACATCTTCAACAAGAATGAGAATGGACACAGCTAGGTTCACTTCAGCACTTCCAGAGCAGGTGCATCACAGTTTATATATGGAGTAAAACTCCCTCTGCACTGTCCCATCAAACATTCCCAGAGCAGGTACAGCACGGGTTATATACGGAGTAAAACTCCCTATACACTGTCTCATCAAACATTCCCAGAGCAGGTACAGCACGGGTTATTTATGGAGTAAAACTCCCTCTGCAATGTCCCATCAAACATTCCCAGAGCAGGTACAGCACGGGTTATATACGGAGTAAAACTCCCTCTACACTGTCTCATCAAACATTCCCAGAGCAGGTACAGCACGGGTTATATACACAGTAAAACTCCCTCTACACTGTCTCATCAAACACTCCCAGAGCAGGTACAGCACGGGTTATATACACAAAAAAAACCACTCTACACTGTCTCATCAAACAGTCCCAGAGCAGTTACAGCACGGGTTATATATGGAGGAAATCTCCCTCTACACTGTCCCATCAAACACTGCCGGAGCAGGTACAGCACGGGTTATATATGGAGTAAAACTCCCTCTACACTGTCCCATCAAACACTCCCAGAGCAGTTACAGCACGGGTTATATATGGAGTAAAACTACCTCTACACTGTACCATCAAACATTCCCAGAACACGTACAGCACATGTTAGATACAGAGTAAAGCTCCCTCTACACTGTCCCATCAAACACTCCCAGGGCAGGTACAGCACGGGTTAGATGCAGATTAAAGCCCCCTCTACACTGTCCCATCGCACACTCTCGGGGCAGGTACAGCACGGGTCATATACAGATTAAAGCTCTGTCTACAGTATCCCATTAGATACTCTCAGCACAGGAACAGCACGGGTTCGATACACAGAAAAGCACCCTCTACGCTGTCCCATCAAACATTCTGAGGAGAGGTACAACATTGGTTAAATGTGGAATAAAGCTCCCTCTGCACTGTTGCATCAAACAACCCCAGGACAGGGACAGCACGGGTTAGATATAGGGGAAAGCTCACTCAATGCTGTCAAACCAAAAAACCCCAGGGTAGTTGCAGCCTGGGTTAGATACAGAGTAAAGCTCCTTCTGCACAGTTTTATCAATCACTCCCACGGCTGGTACAGCTCGAGTTAGATACAGAGTAAAGCTCCCTCTACATTTTCCCATCAATCTATCCCAGGAGCAAATACAGCACGGGGTTAGATACAGAGTAAAGCTCACTCTACACAGTCCAATTCCCGGTACAGGTACACCAAGGGGTCGATACAGAGTAAAGTTCCCACTACACTGTCCCATCAAACACCCCCAGGCATGTACAGCACAGGTTTCATACAGAATAAAGCTCGCTCTATACTGTCCCATCAAACACTCCCAGAGCAGGTACAGCATGAGTTAGATACAGAGTAAAGCTCCCTCTACACAGTCCGATCAAATACTCCGAGGGCAGGTACAGCACGGGTTAGATAGAGATTAAAGCTCACTCCAACTGTCCCATCGCACACTCTCGGGGCAGGTACAGCACGGGTCATATACAGATTAAAGCTCTTTCTAAAGTATCCCATTAGATACTCTCAGCACAGGAACAGGACGGGTTCGATAAACAGTAGAGCACATTCTACGCTGTCCCATCAAACATTCCGAGGACAGGTACAACATTGGTTAAATGCGGAATAAAGCTCCCTCTGCACTGTTGCATCAAACAACCCCAGGGCAGGGACAGCACGGGTTAGATATAGGGGAAATCTCACTCAATGCTGTCAAACCAAACAACCCCAGGGTAGTTGCAGCCTGGATTAAATACAGAGTAAAGCTCCTTCTGCACAGTTTTATCAATCACTCCCACGGCTGGTACAGCTCGAGTTAAATCCAAAGTAAAGCTCACTCTACACTTTCCCATCAATCAATCCCTGGATCAAATACAGCACGGGGTTAGATACAGAGTAAAGCTCCCTCTGCACAGTCCAATTCCCGGTACAGGTACACCAAGGGGTCGATACAGAGTACAGTTCCCTCTACACTGTCCCATCAAACACCCCCAGGCATGTACAGCACAGGTTACATAAAGAATAAAGCTCGCTCTATACTGTACCATCAAACACTCCCAGAGCAGGTACAGCATGAGTTAGATACAGAGTAAAGCTACCTGAACACCGTCCCATCAAATACTCCCAGGCAGATGCAGCACGGGTTAGATACAGATTAAAGCTCCCTTTATACTGTCCCATTAGACACACCCAGGGCACCTAACGCATGGGTTACATACATAGTATAGCTCTATCTGCACTGTCCCATCAAATTCTGCCAGTACAGGTACAACATGTGTTCGATACAGAATAAAGCTCCCTCTGCACATTCCCATCAAAAACTTCCAGGGCAGGTACAGCAGGGGTTAGATATAGAGTAAAGCTCCCTCTACACTATCCCATCAAACACTCACACGGCAGGAACTGCTCGGGTTTGGTACAGAGCTCTGTCTACACTTTACGATGAATCACTCCCAGACCAGGCAGAGCACTGGTTAAATATAGAGTAAAGCTCCCTCGACGCTGGCCCATCAAACAATCCTAGGGCACCGACCACAAGGTTTCCATACATAGTTAGGCTCCCTCTACACTTTCCCAACGAATCGTCTCAGTACAGGTACAACATGAGTTAAATACAGAGTATAGTTCACTCTACATTATCCCAACGATCACCCACCGGGGCAGATACAGCACGGGTTAGATGCAGAGCAAAGCTTCCACTGCACTGCCCATCAATCACTGCCAGGGTACGTACAACATGCTTCACATACAGAGTAAAGCTCCCTCTAAACTGTCCTGTCAAACATTCCCAGGACAGGAACAGCAAGGATTAGATATACAGTTAAGCTCCCTCTAAACTGTCCCATCCAACAGTCCCACGGCCGGTACAACACGGGTTATATACAGAGTAAAGCTCCTCCACACTGTCCCATCAACACTCCCAGGGCAGGGACAGCATGGGTTAGATACAGAGTAAAGTTCCCTCGACAAGTTCCCATCAAACATTACCAGGACAGGAACAGCACGGGGTTAGATACAGAGTAAATCTTCCTCTACACTGTCCCATCAAACACTCCCATGGCAGGTACAGGGGGTTAGATACAGAGTAATGCTCCCTCTACACTGACCCATCAAACACTCCCAGGACAGGGACAGCAAGGGGTTAGATACAGAGTAAAGCTCCCTCTACAATGTCCCATCAAACACTCCCAGGGCAGGTACAGGGGGTTAGATACAGAGTAAAGCTCCTTCTACACTGCCCAATCAAAAACTCAGGCAGGTACATCACACGTTGGATATAGAGGAAAGCTACTTCTGCACTGTCCCACTAAACACACTCAGGGGCAAATACAACACGGGTTGGTTACAGAGTCAAGCTCCCTCTACATTGTCCAATTCCCAGGACAGGTACAGCAAGCGCTAGATACAGAGTAAAGCTCCCTCTCCCCTATCCCATCAAACACTCCCAGGGCAGGTACAGCATGGGTTAGGTGCAGAGTAAAGCTCCCTTTATACTGTCCTATCAAACATTCCCAAACACATACAGCAGAGGTTACATGCTGAGTGAAGCTCCCGCTACAATGCCCCATTAAACAATCTCAGGACACCTACCACATGGGTTACATACATAGTAAGGCTCCCTGAAAAGTAGTAATCTCAGGATTGCTACCCGTGCCATATGTTCGTCAGAGTAGGAATCTCAGGATACCTTAGATCAATACGTGGCTTGAGGAGTGATACAAAAGGGAGGGATTCAAATTCCTGGGACATTGGAACTGGTTCTGCAGGAGCTGGGACCAGTACAAACTGGACGGTTTGCACCTGGGCAGGGCTGGAACAAATGTCATCGGGGGAGTGCTTACTCGTGCTGTTGGGGAGGAGTTAAACTGATATGGCAGGGGGATGGGAACCTATGCAGGGAGACAGAGAGAAGTAGAATGGGGGATGAAGCAAAAGATACATAGAAAGAAGAAAAGTAAAAGTGGAGGGCAGAGAAACGGAAGGCAAAAGAGGCCACATTAGAGCAAAATTCTAAAGGGGCAAAGTGTGTTCGAAAGACAAGCCTGAAGGCTCTGTCCCTCAATACGAGGTGTATTCGGGATAAGATAGACGAATTAACTGCGCAGATAGCAATTAACTGGTAATTTGTAATTGGCATCATGGAGATATGGTTCCAGGGTAATTAAGGCTGGGAACTCAACATCCAGGGGTATTCAACATTTAGGAAGTTAGACAGAAAGGAAAAGGAGGCATGCGGCATTGTTAGATAAAGAGGAAATTAATGCAATAGTAAGAAATGTCATTTGCTTTGATGATGTGGAATCGGTATGAGTGGAGCTACGGAATACCAAAAGGCAGAAAACGCGAGAGGGAGTTGTATACAGTCCACCAAACAATAGTAGTGAGGTTAGGGACAGCATCAAACAAGAAATTAGGGATGCATGCAATAAAGGTACAGCAGTTATCATTGGCGACTTTAATCTAAATATTGATTGGGCTAACCAAACTGATAGCAATGCGGTGGAGGAGGATTTCCTAGAGTGTATTAGGGATGCTTTTCGAGACCAATATGTCGAGGAACCAACCAGGGAGTTGGCCATCCTAGACGGGGTGATATGTAATGAGAAAGAACTAATTAGCAAACTTGTTGTGCGAGGCCCCTTGGGGAAGAGTGACCATAACATGGTAGAATTCGTTATTTTGATGGAGAGTGACACACTTAATTCAGAAACTGAGGTCCCGAACTTAAGGAAATGTAACTTCGATGGTTTGATGCGTGAATTGGCTCAAATAGACTGGCAAATGATACTTGAAGGGTTGACGATGCATCTGCAATGGCAAACATTTACAGATCACATGGATGAACTTCAGCAATTGTACATCCCTGTCTGGAGTAAAAATAAAACGGGGATGGTGGCTCAACCGTGGCTAACAAAGGAAATTAAGGATCATGTTGAATCCAAGGAAGCGGCATATAAATTGGCCAGAAAAGCAGCAAACCTGAGGACTGGGGGAAATTTAGAATTCAGCAGAGGAGGACAAAGGGTATAATTAAGGGCGGGGGGGAAATTTAGTACGAGAAGAAGCTTGCCGTGAACATAAAAACTGACTGCAAAAGCTGATATAGATATGTGAAGGGATAAAGATTAGTGAAGGCAAACGTAGGTCCCTTGCAGTCGGATACAGGTGAATTAATAATGGAGAATAAAGAAATGGCAGACCAATTGAGCAAATACCTCGGTTCTGTATTCACGAAGGAAGACACAAATAACCTTCTGGAAGTACTCGGGGACAGAGTGCATAGTGAGAAGGAGGAACTGAAGGATATCCATATTAGGTTGGACATTGTGTTAGGGAAAATGACGTGATTGAAGTCCGATAAATCCCCGGGGCCTGATAGTCTGTATCGCAGAGTATTTAAGGAAGTGGCCCTATAAATAGTAGATGCATTGGTGATCATTTTTCAACAGTCTATCGACTCTGGATCAGTTCCTATGGACTGGAGGGTAGCTAATGTAACACAACTTTTTAAAAAGGGAGGGAGAGGGAAAGCAGTTAATTATAGACCGGTTAGTCTGACATCAGTGGTGGGGAAACGTATGAATCAATTATTAAAGATTAAAGAGCAGCGCATTTGGAACGCAGTGACAGGATCAGTCCAAGTCAGCATGGAGTAATGAAGGGGAAATCATGCTTGACAAATCTTCTGCAATTTTTTGAGGATGTAACGAGTAGAGTGGACAAGGAGAATCAGTGGAAGTCATATATTTGGATTTTAAAAAGGCTTTTGACTAGGTCCCACACAAGAGATTGGTGTGCAAATTCAAAGCACTTGGTATTGGGGGTAATATACTGACGTGGATAAACAACTGGTTGGCAGACAGGAAGCAGAGAGTCGGGATAAACGGGTCCTTTTCGAAATGGCAGGCAGTGACCAGTGGAGTGCCGCAGGGCTCAGTGCTGGGAACCCAGCTCTTTACAATATACATTAACGGTTTAGATTAATAAATTGAGTGTAATATCTTCAAGTTTGCAGATGACACTCAAGTGGGTGGCAACGTGAGCGGTGAGGGGGATGCTAAAAGACTGCAGGGTGATTTGGACAGGTTAGGTGATTGGGCAAATGCATGGCAGATGCAGTATAATGTGGATAAATGTGAGGTTATCCATTTTCTGGCCAAAAACAAGAAGACAGAATATCATCTGAACGGTGGCAGATTAAGAAAAGTGGAGGTGCAACGAGACCTGGGTGTCAAGGTTGATCAGACATTGAAAGTTGGCATGCAGCTTCAGCAGGCGTTGAAGAAGGCAAATGATATGTTGGCCTTCATAGTTAGGTGATTTGAGTATCGGACCAGGGAGATCTTACTGCAGTTATACAGACTCTTGGTGAGGCCTCACCTGGAATATTGTGTTCAGCTTTGCTCTCCAGATATGAGGAAGGACGTTCTTGCTATTGCGGGAGTGCAGCGAAGAATCACCAGACTGATTGCCGGGATGGCAGGACTGACATATGAGGAGAGACTGGATCACCTGGGCCTTTATACATTGGAATTTAGAAAAATGAGAGGGGATCTCATAGAAACATAAAAGATTCTGACAGGGCAGGATAGATGTGGATAGAATGTTCCCAATGTTGGGGTAGTCCAGAACCAGGGGACACAGACTTAGGATAAGGGCTAGCTCATTTAGGACTGAGCTGAGGAGAAACTTCTTCACTCAGTGAGTCGTTAACCTGTGGAATTCCCTGCCGCAGAGAGTTGTTGATGCCAGTTCATTGGATATATTTAAGAGGGAGTTAGATATGGCCCTTACGGTTAAAGGGATCAAGGGGTATGGGGAGAAAGCAGGAATAGGGTACTGAGGGAGTGATCAGCCATGATCTTATTGAATGGTGGTGCAGGCTCGAAGGGCCGAAGGGCCTACTCCTGCACCGAATTTCTATGTTTCTATGAATGAGAGGTGATCTTATATAAATATATAAAATTATGACAGGGCTTAGCAAAGTGGATGCAGAGAGGATGTTTCCACTGATGGGGGAGACTATAACTAGATGGCTTGATCTTAGAATAAGGGGCCACCCATTTAGAACTGCGATGATGAGAAATATTTGCTCTCAAACGGTTGTGAATCTGTGAAATTCGTTGCCTCAGAGAGCTGTGGAAGTTGGGACATTAGGAAACTGTCTATTTCTGTCTTAAATGTATTTAAACGATAAGGGGATAAGGGGTTATGCGGAGCGGGCAGGGAAGTGGAGCTGAGTGCATGATCGGATCAGCCACGATCTTATTGAACGGCGAAGCAGGATCGAGGGACCTTATGACCTACTCCTGCTCCTATTTCTTATGGTCTTATTTATTGAAAATATACAGGAATGTTTCCTGACTCAACATGTGCATGAAGTAACTTGGGAAAATTATATATTGGATGTGGTGTTCAGTAGTGAGCCTGACCACCTATCAGGCCTCCATGTGGGGGAACATCTGGGCAACAGTGATCACATTGTAGGTTCCCAATTGGCCGGGAAAACCAAAGTGACTGAGAACCTGCAACTCGCACCGCATTTCAGAAGGGCAAACTTCTCCAAAATGGCAGAGGACTTGCAACAGGTAAATTGGCCAACCCTACTCGGTGGTGATGTGACCGATGTTGAATATAAATGGAACGTCTTTCAGATTTAAAATGTGGAAAACTGACGTAGCCAAAATCTAAAGATGCAAATGTGGAAAAAAAAACCAAGGTGGCTAACTGGCTCTGTACAAAGACAAATAATAAGTAAACAGAAATGTCTCTATAAATTAAAGAAATTTAACACTCAAATAAATAGCGTTGAATACAAAGTACTAAAGAAAACGGAAGCTGCTATTCGATCAGCAAAAAGGTTGTTTTGAAAAAAGAATTGTAGGCAACTGTGGCAGTCATGGGAAGAGCCTTATTATTTATGTAAAGATTCAGAGAACTATCAAAAACTGTATTAGGCCACTGAAGGGTGTTCAAGGACAGGTTACAAAGTACTCACTGAGTATGGTGGAAATATTACTGAGTACCTTACATCAGTCTTCACCCTTGAATATAATGCTCAAATATTAGACTTTAATAATACTATTTTTTCTCAGTAACATTAACATAGATCAGAATAATGTTTTAGAAAAAATTAAGAACTTAAAAATATATAGAGCAGCCACCGGAGGGTCCTCCGGGAGATGGGACATGTGCTGTGTGAGGGTCTTCCGGGAGATGGGAATGTGCTGTGTGATGGTCCTCCGGGAGATGGAAATGTGCTGTGTGAGGGTCCTCTGGGAGATGGGACATGTGCTGCGTGAGCCCCTCCGGGAGATAGACATGTGCTGTGTGAGGGTCCTCCGGGAGATGGGACATGTGCTGTGCGCGGGTCCTCCAGGAGATGGAACATGTGCTGTGCGAGGGTCCTCCGGGAGATGGGACATGTGCTGTGTGAGCCCCTCCGGGAGATGGGACATGTGCTGTGTGAGGGTCATCCAGGAGATGGGATTGTGCTGTGTGAGGGTCATGCAGGAGATGGGACATGTGCTTTGTGAGGGTACTCCGGGAGATGGGACATGTGCTGCGTGAGGGACCTCCGGGAGATGGGACATGTGCTGTGTGAGTACCTCCGGGCGATGGGACATGTGCTGTGTGCGGGTCATCCAGGAGATTGGACATGTGCTGTGTGAGTGTCATCCGGGAGATGAGACATGTGCAGTGTGAGCCCCTCCGGGAGATGGGACATGTGCTGTGTGACCCCCTCCGGGAGATGGGACATGTGCTGTGTGAGGGTTCTCCGAGCGATGGGACATGTGCTGTGTGAGCCCCTCCAGGAGATGGGATGTGCAGTGTGTGGGTCCTCCGGGAGATGGGAATGTGCTGTATGAGGGTCCTCCGGGAGATGGGACATGTGCTGTGTGAGCCCCTCCGGGAGATAGGACATGTGCTGTGTGAGGGTTCTCCGGGTGTTGGGACATGTGCTGTGTGAGCCCCTCTGGGAGATGGACATGTGCTGTGTGAGCCCCTCCAGGAGATGGGACATGTGCTCTGTGAGCCCTCCGGGAGATGGGACATGTGCTGTGTGAGGGTTCTCCGGGAGATGGGACATGTGCTGTGTGAGCCCCTCTGGGAGATGGACATGTGCTGTGTGAGCCCCTCCGGGAGATGGGACATGTGCTGTGTGAGCCACTCCGGGAGATTGGACATGTGCTGTGTGAGGGTCCTCCAGGAGATGGGACATGTGCTGTGTGAGGGTCCTCCGGGAGATGGGACATGTGCTGTGTGAGAGTCCTCCGGGAGATGGGACATGTGCTGTGTGAGGGTCCTCCGGGAGATGGGACATGTGCTGTGTGAGCCCCTCCGGGAGATGGGACATGTGCTGTGGGAGCCCCTCCGGGAGATTGGACATGTGCTGTGTGAGGGTCCTCCGAGAGATGGGACATGTGCTGTGTGAGGGTCCTCCGGGAGATGGGACATGTGCTGTGTGAGAGTCCTCCGGGAGATGGGACATGTGCGGTGTGAGGTTCCTCCGGGAGATGGGACACGTGCTGTGCGAGCCCCTGTCCTGTCTGTTTAATAGCTCACTGCACTCTGGAATGGTTCCTACAGATAGGAAGGAGGCCAGAGTCGTCCACATGTTTAAAACAACATGACAAGGCAGATCTAGGTAACTAGAGGCCCATCAGTTTAATATCCGTAATAGGTAAGATGCTGGAAAGAATCATAAGGGATGCAATATATGAATACTTTGATAGGAAGGGACATATTAGGGAAGACCAACATGGCTTCATAAAGAGTTCATGTCTCACAATTCTAATTGCATTTTTTTAAGAAGTTACAAAGTTAGTGGATGAGGGAAGCCCAGAAGACATTGCCTACTTAGATTTCCAAACCCTTTTGACAAGGTGCAGCACAAGAGGCTTATCTATAAGATCGGAGCCTCTGTTACTGATAATATATTGAGCTGGATACAGAACTGGCTGCAGGTTGCAGGTAAAGAGCAGTTATAGATGGATTTGGATCTGTTTGGAGACCGGTCCCCAATGGTGTCCTGCAGGGATCAGTGCTGGGACTGTTGTTTTTTACTATTTTTATTAATGATCTGGATTTTGGTGTCGGGGCACAATTTTGAAGTGATACCAAGATCTCTGCGAGTGCTCGAACTGTGGAAGAGGCTCGTCTGATTCAGGCAGATCTTGAAGTGTTGGGACACTGGCCTCATGACTGGATAATGATGTATAACTTAGATAAGTTCAGTGTTATGTATGTGGGCAGGGCAAATGCTCAACATTCATACACCCTCCAGGTAAAGGCATTAAAGATGATGGAGATAGAAAGAGATTTAGGCATTCTAGTGAATACATCCGTAAAGGTACACGAGCAATGCGGTGTAGCGACAGTTCGAGCAAATAAGCTGTTTGCGTGTATCCATAGGACAATTGAGTATAAGGCGAGGAGTACTGTGTTGTCCTTATACAAGACCTTAGTCAGGCCACACTTGGAATACTGCTTCCAGTTTTGGTCTCCTCACATCGTGGGTGATATTGAGGTTCTGGAAAGGGTCACTCGACTAATTCCAAGTCTAAAGCTTCTTAATTATCAAGATAGGTTAAAAGAGTTGGGTCTCTTTACTTGAGAGCAGCGCAGACTTCGGGCGATATGATTGCGGTTTGTAATATAATGAAAGTGAAAGAGAGTGTTCCAGCTGACCGTTTACTTCAATTAAGTAGATTAGGCAGTATTAGCGGCACAAATTTCAGTTGTACAAGGCTAGATCTACGTTAGACATCAGTAGGTGATTCTTTTCCCAGAGAACAGTCGACCTCTGTAACAAGCTGCCCTCTCATGTGGTGGATGCAGGCTCACTGAATTCCTTCAAGTAAAAGCTGGATTTGTTTCTGGCTGCGACAGAGATTAACACTTACAGAAGGTACGTACTGCAGGGAGTTTAATGGCAAGAGTGATCTCCTGGACTCGTTTCGATCGCTTAGATGGGTTAGTGAGGAATGTCCTAGATTTAATTTCCCAAATTGTCCTAGGTTTTTTAAAAATCTGTTTTTTGCCTCTCCCAGTTGATCACATGGACTCAGGTGGAGTGGAGTGTATACGCTGTGATATATCGCAATTGTGTGGGACAGGCTTGATGGACCAGATGGTCTTTACATGTCCGTCATTTTTCGTAGGTTAAAACGCTTCATCTACACTGTCCTGTGGAACACTACCAGAGCAGATACAACGCTGATTAGATTCAGAGTAAAGCTCCCTCTACACTATCTCATCATACAATCCCAGGGCAGGTACAGCACGGCTTAGATACAGAATAAATCTCAGGCTCTGAATTAGAGCCCACAGGACCCGTGGTAATAGGCCCGAGTGAACTGTGTCACGGACGGCCAGCTTGCATATGGCTAATCAGGGTGCATGCGCGACCATCTTGGTTCAGGAATAGAGAGGGGGTGGGGCTTCAGAATCTCTTTCCCAGCTGGGTCCCAGTGCCTGGGAGATGGAGCATCCGGAGCAACACATTTTTCATCATCATAGAATCAGAAACTGGTTACAACATGGAAGGAGGCCATTTGGCCCGTCGAGCCCATGCCGGCTATCTGCAAGAGCTTCTACTAATCCCACTCTAGCTACTCTGTCCAGACCCCTCATGATTTTGAACACCTCTGTCAAATCTCCTCTCAATCTTCTCTGTTCTGAGAACAACCTCAACTTCTCCATGCTATCCACGTAATGGAAGTCCCTCATCCCTGGAATCATTCTTGCAAATCTTTTCTGCAAGCTCTCAAAAGGCCTTTGTATAATTACTTAATAGCGGAATCCAGAATTGCTCCAGCTCAGTCAACAAGCTCCCCGCTGGAGTGGAACTAAACTACAGAACCAGTGGGAACCTATCCAACTTTAGTCGTCTCCAGGCCAGGTCCTAAACCACCCCAATCACTGTCGTTGAGCTACCGTACGCGGACAATACCTGTGTCTGCGAACATACAGAGGCTGAACTCCAAGTCATAGTCGACGTATTTACTGAGGCGTACCAAAGCATTGGCTTTACACTAAACATCTTTAAGTCCGAGGTCCTCCACCAGCCTGTCCTCGCCAAATAGCACTCCCCACTCCACCCAACCACCGGCCCGCTGTCATCAAAATCCATGGCGCGGTCCTGGACAACGTGGACCATTTTCCATACCTCGGGAACCTCTTATCAACAAGAGCAGACATTGATGACAAGATTCAACACCGTCTCCAGTGCAGCCGTCGGCCTCTTGAGGAAAAGAGTGCTTGAAGACCACGCCCTCAAATCTATCGGCAAGCTCATGGTCGACAGGGCTGTAGTATACCCGCCCACAGAGACATTGACTATGTACAGTAGACACCTCACGTTGCTGGAGAAATAACACCAATTATGTCTCTGCAAGATCCTACAAATTCCCTGGGAGGATAGATGCACCAACGTTGGCGTCGTCGGCCACGCCAACATCCCCAGCATTGAAGCACGGACCACATTTGATCAGCTCCGCTGGGCAGGCCACATTTTTCGCATGCCAGACATGAGACTCCCAAAGCAAGCACTCGACTCAGAACTCCTTCACAGCAAACGAGCCAAAGGTGTGGCAGAGGAAACGTTAAAGGACATCCTTAAAGCCTCCCTGATAAAGTGCAAAATCCCAACTGACACCTGGGAGTCCCTGGCTAAAGACCGCCCTAAGTGGAGGAAGAGCATCCAGTAAGGAGCTGAGCACCTCGAGAGTCATCGCCGAGAGTATGCAGAAGTCAACCGCAGGCATCAGAAAGAGCGTGCGGCGAACCTGTCCCACCCACACATTCCCTCAACGACTATCTGCCCCACCTGTGACAGGGACTGTGGTTTCGTATTGGACTGTTCAGCCACATAAGGACTCATTTTTAGAGTGGAAGCATGTCTTCCTCGATCCGATGAACTGCCCGTGATGATGACGACCCAGAACTGCACACAATACTCCAGTTGAGGCCGAACCAGAGTTTTACGTGGGTTCAACATAATATCCACACTTCTGTACTCTATACCTCTATTCATGAAGCCTCGGGTCCCGAAAGTCTTTGTAACCACATTCTCAACCTGTGCTGCCACCTTCCGTGATTGGTGCACCTATACTCGTGGGTCTCTCTTTTCACGAACCCCTTTACAATTGTACCCTTTAGTTAATATTTCCTCTCCTCTTTCTTCCGACGAAAATATATCACTTTTAAACTGTTCTACGTTAAGTTTCATCTGCCACATGTCTGCCTTTTCCACCATCCTATCGATGTCTTTCTGAAGGCTATCCCTACCTCCTGACTGTTCACTGTACTTCCAAGTTTAATGTGAGCTGTAGATTTGGAAATTGTGCACTGTACATCCAAGTCTAGGTCATTAATATAGATCAAAAAAAGCAGTGGCCCCAGTACCGACCTCTGGGGAACAGCAGTTCCCCCAGTCTGAAAATCAACCGTTCACCACTACTCTGTTTGTGTCACTTAACGACTTTCATATCCATGCTGCCACTGTCCCCGTTATTCCATGGGCTTCCATTTTACTGGTATTGGTAACACGCCCGGGATCACTAAACACAAAACCCAGTCTGTTAATCACTTTCAGCTACTGGACTTAGCATGTACCCTACAGCATCTCTTCTACCTTCAATATGTGAATAGGGCATCACGCCTGGAAACCTGGTTTAAGTTTATATCCACTCAGCAAATCTATTTAAGTAAAGCCAGTAGGCCGATGAGACACTGTTGCGGTGCCAGTTTGCTGCTGGTTTGCTTGGCAAAATGCCTGTAATGGACTCCCTATTTTGGTCTTCGTATTTAACGAAGAATATACTTGCATTGGAGGCAGTTCAGAGAAGGTTCACTAGATTGATTCCGGAGATGAGGGGATTGACTTATGAAGACAGCTTGAGTAAGTTGGGCCTAAACACATTGGAGTTCAGAAGAATGAGAGATGATTTTATCGAAACATAAGGTAATGAGGGGGCTTGATAGGTGGATGCAGAGAGGTTATTTCCACTTAAACGTTCGACTAAAACTAGGGGACATATTCTTAGAATAAGCGGCCACTCAATTAAAACTGAGACGAGGAATTTCTTCTCTGAGGGTTGTAAATCTGTGGAATTCTCTGCCCAGGAGAGCTGTGGAGGCTGGGTCTTTGAATATATTTAATGCAGAGATAGACAGATCTTTGAGCGATAAGTGAGTCAAGGGTTATGGGGAGTGGACAGGGAAGTGGAACTGAGTCCATGATCAGATCAGCCATGATCTTATTGAACGGCGGAGCAAGCCCGAGGGGCCAAATGACCGACTCCAGCTCCTATTTCTTATGTTCTAACTGAACATTTCTCCCAGTGTAACCTTGCCTGTAATGAAATATGTGTCATTTAATTAGCCTTAGATCCTTGCTCATGTCTACTGCAGATTCCAGAGTTGATTCCAGAGATGAGGGGATTGACTTATGGTTAAGTAGATTGGGCCGACACACATTGGAGTTCAGAAGAATGAGGTGATCTCTGTGTGACCCTGAAGGACTGTGTTCAGGCTGAAGTTCTGATCCCCCCACAGAAGGTCCTTTCTCAGCTCCAGTCAGGTGATGCTAAATACTCAGGTGAGAAAGACAAAAATCCACAGCAATGTGTTGAAAGCAACACTAATTTATGTGTCTATATCCCAAATATTAAACTCCAGTCGATTTCAGGAGTTATTAACATCGGTGATACAGGAGTTATAAACCCCAACTGTCAGAATGAACACGATGCAGTCCGGGATGTGAATAACAGCAGAATCCAACCCCAGCAGTCAATTGTGAACTCGCTGATGTCTCAGCAGTTTTCCTGACAGAGAGAATCCCTTGTCACACGCAGAGCAGATGAATGGCCTCTCCCCAGTGTGAACTCGCTGGTGTCTCAGAAGGTGGTATGAGAGAGTGAAACCCTTCCCACAGTCGAAGCAGGTGAACGGCCTCTCCCCGGTGTGAAGTGGCTGGTGTCTCATCAGTTGCTCTTTGCTTTTAAAACTCTTCTCACAGTCAGAACATTTACAAGTTCTGTCCCCAGTGTGAACTCGCTGGTGTGTCAGAAGATGGGATAACTGAGTGAATCCCTTCCCACAGTCGGAGCAGGTGAACGGTCTCTCCCCAGTGTGAACTCGCTGGTGTTGCAGCAGGTCGGATGACTGAGTGAATCCCTTCCCACAGTTGGAGCAGGTGAACGGTCTCTCCCCAGTGTGAACTCGCTGATGTGTTTCCAGCTGGGATGGGTAGTTGAATCGTTTCCCACAATCCCCACATTTACACAGTTTCTCCCCAGTGTGACTGCACTTGTGTCTCTACAGTTTGGACGATCGACTGAAACCTTGTCCACACACAGAGCACGTGGACAGTTTCTCCCCACTGTGAACGGTGCCTTCTGCTTCCATGGTCAAAAGTTGATGATATTCCAGTCCCGATGTAGCGAGTAACTGTCAGATCTTGAGGTAATCTTTGGTTTGAGATTCCAGTCTACAAGTCCTCCCCTTTTAACATCCTGTAAAGCGAATTTCAAACAGGAAAAGGGAGTGTGAGAGAGACCCCACAAAAACACAAAGGCATGTTGTGAAATTGAGCTTAATGAATCTGGTCATTTGTGGGGCCGGCACTAGAAAAAAGTGACCATGAAAGCAACCGGATTGTCGTAAAAACACATCTGGGTCACTACTGTCATTCAGGGAATGGAACCCACCTCCCTCGACAGGCCCACATGGGAAATTGTTGGTCTAACTGGGCCCAGAAGTACTGGGGGAGAAACCCAGCAGCTTCTCCCCCTCTCCATCCAGCTCAAACTGATGTAACAAACAGACCCACACAGGAGGCCAGTGAGTGACTTCCACATCCAGCGCCAGCCTGATACAGAGCTGCTGGGAATTGCTGGGCCTGCAGTATAAATGTAAGATGTTGTTTTCCTGGTGTGGGGGAGGGGCAGCCCCCGGGGGTTACTGGTGCTGGGCCTGGTGGCTCTGACGCAGGGCCCGAGAGCCGCACTCGGTGTTGCCCGGGCCCCGAGAGCCGCACTCGGTGTTGCCCGGGGCCCAGCGAGCCGCACTCGGTTAAAAAGGAGGCAGACAAAAAGCAGGAAACTATAAACCAGTTAGCCTAACATCTGTGGTTGGGAAAATGTTGAAGAGTTAATTCTTAAAGAAGCATTAGCACGACATTTGGAAAAACATAATTCGGTCAGGCAAATTCAGCATCGATTTATGAAGGGGAAGTTAAGTTTGTAAAATTTGCTGGAATTCTTTGAGCATGTAACGAACATAGAAACATAGAAAAATAGGTGCAGGAGTAGGCCATTCGGCCCTTCGAGCCTGCACCGCCATTCAATATCATGGCTGATCATTCCTTCAGTACCCCTTTCCTGCTTTCTCTCCATACCTCTTGATCCCCTTAACCGTAAGGGCCATATCTAACTCCCTCTTGAATATATCCAGTGAACTGTCATTAACAACTCTCTGCTGCAGGGAATTCCACAGGTTAACAACTCTCTTGAGTGAAGAGGTTTCTCCTCATCTCAGTCCTAAATGGCCTACCCCTTATCCTAAATGAAATGATTATTTTCATTTTTGGTGTTATTCAAATCAGGTGGAAATGCACAGCACATCAAAACTTTAAAAAATTAGAAGAAAATATGCAATAGTAGCCAACTAAATCAGTTCTCTATTAGGCAATGGCATACGTCATCAAACTCCTTCTCTGCTTTTACCATGTTGAAAAAAATTCTGAAATGAAATATTTTTGTCCTCAAATATCAGTTTATTTTTAAACAGTATGCGAAAGTTATAATTTTATCTCATTTTAAAATCACTAATCCATCATTCAGACCAGGCCTGGACATTTGGAAGAAATGCATTCTTTCTATTTTTGTCTTGTACAATACCAAACATTCAGGAATTCATTTTTCACATTTGGTCGGTCAGTTTCTCATCAACACTGTCAGAGGTGCTTTCGATGAATTATGTTTCACTTCACATCATGGGCCAGGGTGGATAAAGTGGGTGTGGTGTATTTGGACTTCCAGAAGGCAGTTGACAAGGTGCCACATAAAAGGTTACTGCACAAGATAAAAGTTCACTGGGCTGGGTTTAATATATTAGCATGGATAGAGGATTGGCTAACTAACAGACAACAGAGAGTCCGGGTAAATGGTTCATTCTCGGCTTGGCAATCAGTAATGAGTGGGGTGCCGCAGGCATCAGTGCTGGGACCCCAACTATTTACAATCTATATTAACGACTTGGAAGAAGGGACCGAGGGGCCACTGTACAGGAAAATTCTAAAAGGACAAAGGGTGTTAAAAAAACAAGCCTGAAGGCTTTGTGTCTTAATGCAAGGAGTATCCGTAATAAGGTGGATGAATCAACTGTGCAAATAGATGTTAACAGATATGATGTGATTGAGATTACAGAGACGTGGCTCCAGGATGATCAGGGCTGGGAACTCAACATCCATGGGTAGGCAACATTCAGGAAGGATAGAATAAAATGAAAAGGAGGTGGGGTAGCATTGCTATTTAAAGAGGAGATTAATGAAAATAGTTAGGAAGGACATTAGCTTGGATGATGTGGAATCTATATGGGTAGAACTGCAGAACACCAAAGGGCAAAAAACGTTAGTGGGTGTTGTGTACAGACCTCCAAACAGTAGTACTGATGTTGGGGAGGGCATCAAACAGGAAATTAGGGGTGCATGCAATAAAGGTGCAGCAGTTATAATGGGTGACTTTAATATGCATATAGATTGGGCTAACCAAACTGGAAGCAATACGGTGGAGGAGGATTTCCTGGAGTGCATAGGGGATTATTTTCTAGACCAATATGTCGGGACACCAACTTGGAGGGAGGCCATCTTAGACTAGGTGTTGTGTAATGAGAGAGGATTAATTAGCAAGCTCGTGCGAGGCCCCTTGGGGAAGAGTGAACATAACCATAACATAACCAGGGAGGCAATACACCTTGTGGGACTCAGGTCAGCAGTTGTAGAAACACCTGTCCATCCCCCGGAATATCGAATCCACTATGACCACTGCATTTCTACACTTTGCTGTGCGCCCCGAAGCCCTGTGAAATCATTTGCCCCACAGTACCGTGGATGTGCTCCAGACTGCACTCCCCCAAGGTGTTGTGACCCTCACTGATATTCAGCACAGAAAGCAGAATCCTGCAGTGCTTGCCTCTTCCTCCCCTGCCAGATGGCCACACACTCTATTCTACCAAACCCTCGGAAGCTGCGTGGTGAAAACCTCCTGGAACGTGGGCTCCAGGAAATTCTGAGCCTCCCTACTCTGAAGTTCGAACAAATGCAGGCACGTCCGTCACACGTGGTTATAAAGGACACATGAAGCAGCTTGGAGTTCCCACATGGCACAGGAATTGCAGGCAACGGCTTTCCACTCTTCCCTCATTTTGCTTAAGTTATTCCTTCAGATCCAATTAATTACTCTGATGAATTATTTATTGTTGCCTTTGGTTGAAAGCATTTAGCATCTCCTTCCCTTTGTGCACTCAGTACCTACTCACAACACATTCCTTTTGGCACACTGTTGCAAGCATTAGCACAGGAAGTGCTCCCGATTCAATGCGAAACATTTTGTTTCCCAACTGGAGACAGAAGGAAACGCTAAACTGTACTCAGGGACAGAGAAATAATCATCCGTTCACTAAAATGTTGCTCTTTGTCAACTCCGGAGACCTTGACGAAGAGCGGCATTCAGCTACGAATGACCGCAGCTTCGATACTGGGATTCTAACCGTGAATTGACCAATCAAATCTCACTTTTAATCAATTTCTCATTGGTCGGCCCTAGTGCCCAGTGACCCGAGTCCGTGTTCTAAGCTTTTACAGAATATCAGAGATTGCATCCCCTCTTCCATTATTTAAAGGACTGCCCCTAGATTTCTGGTGACACATCAAACCCACGCTCCTGATCTTTGGGCTTCCTGTGCGGATGGGAGTGGGCAGGTTGGAAAGCCTCCTCGTGAGACTACTCCTGGGCATAGCCAAGATGGACCGTCACCGGCAAAGGCGGTCGTTCAGCCCGACTGCCTGCCTTTCTTCCGTGGTTACATCCGAGGCCAGGGTGTCCCTGGAAATGGAGCATATGGTGTCCATCGGTACGCTCACGGTCTTCCGCTAGAGGTGGGCGCCGGAGGGGCTGGAGTTCATCAACCCTGGTAACCAGATTTTAATTTGATGTAAGTTATTGTAAAAGTTTAGTTTGACATTTGTTGGTTCTGGTGCCCTTGCCAAAAGGGGGCACTTGGTTTATGTTCAACTAAAATATTTGCAGCCCCTCTTCCATTATTTAAAGGGGCTGCTCCTTGATATATGGCAACCCTTCAGTCCCACGCTTCTGATCTTTGAGCATCCTGTGTGGAGTGGAGCGGGTAATTCGGAAGGCCTCCTCGTAGGACTGCTCCTGGGCCTAGCCAAGGTGGCCATTAACTGGTCCAGGCAGCAGGCGGTCGAGTGGTTTGTTCAGCCCGACTGCCTGCCTCTTCTGCGGCTTCCTTCACACCAGGGTATGCCTGGACATGGGGCGCATCTTGTCCACTCGTACACTCGCGTGTTTCCGCGAGAGGTGTGCACAGGAGGGACTGTAGTGCATTATTACCCCCGGAAACCAACTATTGATTAAACATTTTTGGATCATTTGTTTAGTTTGCAGGTTCTAGTTGATGTGTCCCTTTAACAAGGGGGAACTTGGTTTAATTGTATAATCTAAAGCGTTGTAGGTTTGGGGCAGGGTGAGTGTTCGGGTCGGTATTAGGAACAGGGTCAGTAGTGGGCACAGTGTCCGCCCCAGACCTGAATAACACAACAATACGGAGAATATTGATCTCACTTCTCTGGCAAACATTCCATCCAATCGATTGATCAGTGTTTGTCAACAACTTCCTCATTTCACTCAACCTTGCATTTTACTACTTTGATCGTTTTTCTTGGTCCATTCGCCATTATATTCATACTGATTTGAATTCCATGGTGTACAGCTTATTGAATCATGCAGCAGCATCCTTCCAGACGACTGTTCCATCCATTCTTGCCTGGTGCCTTATGCGAGGTATACTAAGCTCTCGTAGCCATGCCGTTTACATGTCTGGTCAGTTGGCTTCCTTATCAATAGCGACACGCAGAATGTTGATGAGGTGGGATTTCGTTAAGATAATACCATTGAATGTGAAGGGGATGTGTTGAAACTCTCTTGTTGGTGGTTATTATGGACTATTTCACTATCCGAGGAGTTATGCATGGAGCTGAATACTATAATCTTTAGCGAACGTGTCCATTTCTGACTCTATGATGGAGGGAACATAGGAACACGATCGGGCCAGTTAGCTCCACGAGTCTGTCGCGCCATTCAATCAGATCGTGGCTGATCTGTGAACTGACTCAATATACCCGCATTTGACCAATACCCCTTAATACCTTTGGTTAACAAAAATCTATCCACCTCAGATATAAAATGATCAAATGACGCCAGCAACAACTGCCGTTTCTGGAAGGGAGCTTGAAACTTCTACCATACTTTGCGTGTATAAATATTTCCGAACCTCCGTCTTAAAAGGACTGGCTCTAATTCGTAGCCTATGACCTCTCGTTTTAAAATTCCCAACCAGCGGAAATAGAGTCGATAAAGTGAAACTTTCAGTTTGCTTTACTATCTTGAAAACGTCGATCAAATCACTCCTTAATCTTCTAAATCACATAGAATAAAACCATAATTGTGTAATCTCTCTTCGAAATTCAACCCTTGGAGTTCATAAGACTATATGAAATAGGAGCAGGAATCGTCCATATGGCCACTCGAGCTTGCTCGGCCATTTAATATGATCATGGCTGATTCGATCATGGATTCAGCTCCACTTCCCTGCCCGCTCTCCATAAGACTTTATTCCCTTATCTTTAAGAAACTGTCCATTTCTGTCTTAAATTAATTCAATGCCCCAATTTCCACATCTCCTGAGGCTGCAAATGCCACAGGTCCACAAAACTGAGAAGAAATGTCTCCTCATCTCAATTTTAAATGGGCGGCCCCTTATTCTAAGATCATGCCCTCTAGTTCTCGTCTCCCCCATCAGTGGAAACATCCTCTCTGCATCCACCTTGTCAAGCCCCCTCATAATCCTATATGTTGCGATAAGATCACCTCTCCTTTTTCTGAATTCCATTAAGTAAAGGACCCAAACTACTCAACCTTTCCTCATCAGTCAACCCCCTCATCTTTCATTTATCATTCAGACAAATATATCCCTCTGAAGGTGTGATGCCCAGAACTGAACGCACTACTGCACAGGGAGGGAGGTGCTATTTTTGCTGAATATTTTAGGCGCGAAAGATGTGGCCAAGATGGGGGCGGGGGTAATTTTGATCAAATGTTGAAAATAAGCGCTAAATAAAGGAGCCGTCAGTGTACCTCTAGGTGTGAATGATTCCCGACTCCCAGAACTGTTTTACATTTAACCCAGCTTAGATCAAGATGCATCATCATCATGGGCAGTCCCTCGAACTCGAGGAAGACTTGCATCCACACTAAAAGTGAGTTCCACGTCCAATAAAGCATTTACCGTCTCTGTCACAGGTGGGACAGACAATGGTTGAAGGCAAGCGAGGCTGGGGATTTTGGTTTGCCACATGATCCTTCTGCTGCCTGTACTTGTTTTCAGCATGACAAGAATAAGGTGCTCAGCACGCTCCAGGATGCTGTTCCTTCACGTAGGGTGGTCTTTGGCCAGGGACGCGCAGCTGTCGGTGGGCATGTTGCATTTTATCAAGTCGGCTTTGATGGTATTCTTGAAACGTTTCCTCTGCCCACCTGGATCAGGCCAACATCCCCAGTATCGAAGCACTGACAACACTTGACCAGCTCCGTTGGTCGGGCGACATTGTCCGCAAGCCCGAGACAAGACTCCCACAGCAAGCGCTCCATCAAGATGCATTCCAGTTAAAGAAGAATAGAGACAAACTTCACCCACAACTGAAGGAGACGAAAGCAGCCATTAGAGAAGCCAAGAAATATTTGGTAAAGCTGATGGTGCACAATTGTATTAGTGATAGCAAAATTTTTTCCTGCTAAGTCAGGGGTCAGTAGACCGTTAAAGATGATTTTCACATCAGTCTCCACTCCTTTGCATGATGCTTAGATTCCAGCTGTGGGATGTGATATTGACAATAATATCAGCAATATTGAAATAGAAAGAGATTGTCATACAGTCATCGAATAGTACCGCACAGAAGGAGACTCTTCTCTCCATCGAGTATGTGCCAGCTATTTCGACAAGCAATCCGTTTAGTCCCACCTCCCCATTCCCCATATCCCTGCAATTTCTTTTCCTTCGAGTCCCATTTGAAGGCTACTATTGAATCTGTCCACCAACTTAACAGGTAGTGCATTACAAATCCTAACCACTCATGAGTAAAACATTTTTCCTTATGTTACCTCTGATTCTTTTGCCAATCACCTTAAATCTGTGTCCTCTGGTTATCGACCCTTCAGCCATTGGAAAACGTGTCTTGCTATTTACTCCATCTGAACCCTTTGTGATGTTAAGCACCTCACTTAAATCTCCACTTGGGCTTCCCTACTCTTCCAACAACCTCAGGGGTGTTTTCTGTGGTGGGACTGACCCAATATCCTCAGACTTGGTGTGGGCCTCATTCAACAAAAGTTATTAAAAATAAATAGATGAAGATAGACTATATCGGTACTTACTTACATTTAGATTTTATTTCCTGCTATTGCTACTCACGATTCCTGCCAATTTTGAGCTTGAATCATTGCATCAATATTTAGAGCAAATGACTGGGCTGAGGCCTGCCTTGAATGAAAACACGAGGACCCCTTGTAACCACAGAACCTGTGCCCCAACCACTGACACTGGAAGTGAATTCCACAGCCGCACAACTCTGTGTGAAGAAGTTTCTCCTGATCAATGTTCTCAATCTCTGACATTTAATCCTATATCCGTGGCTCGTTGAACTGACCCATCAACCACTAGAAACAGCTCGTTTCTATTAACCCCATCCCCTCTTGCATTAAGTTAAACATTGCTCTCATATCGTCCAGTAATATGTATTGAATATTAGAAGGATGAGTCCTAACAGAACGGACACAAAAATCATAATGAGCCTGAGAATGAATCATTGAAAGTTCTGGTCAGGAATGCACTTTTCGGGTTGGACTTCCTGTAGTTCTGATCGGTATACTTCCACGACTGGTTGCCTCAGAGATTATTAGCGTTAAACAACAAGCAGCAAACAATCTCTGCTGCTCACACATTGTAAGCACCATCTATGGGTCTCATCAGTGAGAAAGAAAACTGCAATAGGGGAAAAGAGGAGCCCATCCTTCCCCGCGCAATCGGCATGCTTACTCGATAATCTTTACCCTTCAAATAAAGTAAATTACTCAAAGCGGGTTTCCCAGACCCCGCCCACACATAGAGTGCGTTCCTTAGGCACCGCCCCCACACAGAGCGCGTTCCGTCGGGCCCACTCCCACACAGAGCGGGTTTTCCAGGCCCCGCCCCCACACAGCGCGTGTTTCCCAGGCCCCGCCCCCAGACAGCGCGTGTTTCTCAGGCCCCGCCCCCACACAGCACGAGCATCGCAGGCCCCGCCCCCGCACACACAGCAAGCATCCCAGGCCCCGCCCCCACACTGCGCAGGTTCCTCATGCCCCGCTCCACAGCGCGGGTTACCCAGGTCCCGCCCCCACACAGAGGGGGTTTCCCAGACCCCGACCCCAAAGAGCGCTTGTTCCCTAGGCCCCGACCACTCAATCAGCGCGTGTTATCTCGACCCTTCCACTGTCTGGGGGAAAGGGTCAGTAACTCCACGTTTTCTTCTTATTTATGGTGGAAGGGACAGTCCAGTTTATCTTGGAGTGTTGAACGACTTCACTCGCCGCTCTCACATTAACAGACGCACCTTTCTCTACTGTGCAGTTATTGTAAAGCCCTCTATTTAACGGACCTGAGCCTTTCTAACATGTCTGTTTGTTGATGATCTATTTAACTTGCTCGTTTAATTTTCAAAGACTTCAAAACTTTGCAGTATGTCGAAGTTCTCGTTTAAAGATGGAGTGGTACTTCTTTCTAAATATTCTTTTCTAACCCTCTTCCGCCGCCGCCCTCCACTTTAGCGCACTCTGCACTACTGACTCGGAGGGTCCCGAGTTCAATCCTTCATCTGTGCTGTTCGTTGATATCTGTCAAGGCAGCAGTTCAGGGCTATAAGTAGCCTCAGTTCCACTGGGCCAACTAAGTGTAAAATCAACCACATCCCCTGCTCTTGATAACGACCAAGTGAGCTCAATTGGGAAGTTCGGGATGTGAATTGAGGGCATGATTGGAATTTACTGTGATGCCTACCACAGTGCAAATCCTGCTGACTCTCAGTGTGGCGGCTGATGTTGAGGCACGAAATTAAAGGTAAAGACTGTGGAATTTAACCGGCAAGATTCAGCAACTTCTGCAGAGAAGGGGAGAAACAAAAACCCGGAAGGTGCAATTAATATTGCTTTTAATAAGGGTGGAGGGAGCGTGTATTTAATGTGAAACCTCGTAATCACCGAGCAGGATCCTACTACACTGTGAACCCCAATTAAATGGTGTAAATTGTTATATTGGGAAACCCCAAACATAGCAGGCAATTATGCTGATACATTGAGAATCCCCATACACATTTGCCAGGATCCCAATATAGTTTGAAAACCCATAAACACCTGGCATGATCCTGATACACAGTGAAAATCCATAGACACCGAGGAACCTGACACACTGTCCAGACAAGATTCGGGCCCAGGATCGTATATCAAAAAGTGTGAGATTAGCCACTCACTATCACAGTTTGAATCCACTTGTTTTCACGTAAAGGACCAGGTATCTAGAGCTGATATTACTGACAGTATCTGTGCTGATTATAGAGCTGATATTATTGACAATATCGGTGCTGATTTTAGAGCAGAAATTACTGACAGTATCTGTGCTGATTATGGAGCTCATATTAGGAACAGTATCTGCACTGATTATGGAGCTGATATTACATACAATATTTGTGCTGATTATGGAGCGATATTACTGAAAATATCTGCACTGATTACGGAGCTCATATTACTCACAGTATCTGTACTGGTTATGGAGCAGATATTACTGAAAATATCGGTGCTAGTTATGGAGCTCATGTTACGAACAGTATCTGTGCTGATTATGGAGAAGACATTACTGGCAATATCTGCGCTGATTATGGAGCTGATATTACTGACAGTATCTGAGCCGATTATGGAGAAGACATTACTGACAATATCTGTACTGATTATAGAGCTGATATTACTGAAAGTATCTGTGCTGATTATGGAGCTGATATTACTGTAAGTATCTGTGCCGATTATGGAGCTGATATTACTGACAACAACGGTGCTGATTATGGTGCTGATATTACTTACAATATCTGTACTGATTATAGAGCGGACATTACAGTCAATACCTGTAATGATTATGGAGCTGATATCATGGACAGTATCTGTACTGATTATAGAGCTGACATTACAGTCAATACCTGTACTGATTATGGAACTGATATCACTGACAGTATCTGTACTGATTATAGAGCTGATATTGCTGACAATATCTGTGCTGATTATGCTGCTAATATTACTGACAGTATCTGTGCTGATTATGGAGCAAATATTACTGACAGTATCTGTACTGATTATGGAGCTGGTATTACTGTCAATATCTATACTGATTATGGAGCTGATATTATTGACAATATCTGTGTTGGTTATGGAGCTCATATTATTGAGCGTATCTGTACTGATTATGGAGCAGATATTACTGAAAATATCTGTACTGATTATAGAGCAGATATTACTGACAGTATCTGTGCTGGTTATGGAGCTCATATTACGAACAGTATCTGTGCTGATTATGGAGCAGATATTACAGGCAATATTTGTGCTGATTAAGGAAAGATATTACTGAAAATATCTGTACTGATCATGGAGCTCATATTACTCACAATATCTGCACTGATTATGGAGCAGATATTACTGACAATATCTGCACTGATTATGGCGCTGATATTACTGACAATATCGGTGCAGATTATGGAGCAGATATTACTGACAATATCTGCACTGATTATAGAGCTGATATTACTGACAATGTCAGTGCTGATTATGGTGCTGATATTACTGACAATATCTGTACTGATTATAGAGCTGACTTTACAGTCAATACCTGCAATTATTATGGAGCTCATATCACTGACAGTATCTGTACTGATTATAGAGCTGACATTACAGTTAAATCCTGTACTGATTATGAAGCTGACATCACTGACAGTATCTGCACTGATTATAGAGCTGATATCACTGAAAATATCTGTGCTGATTATGCTGCTAATATTACTGACAGTATCTGTACTGATTATGGAGCTGATATTACTGACAGTATCTGTACTGGTTATGGAGCTGATATTACTGACAGTATCTGTACTGATACTGGAGCTGATATGTCGGACAGTATCGGTGCTGATATTACGGACAATATCTGTGCTGATTATGGAGCTGATATTACTGACAGTATCTGTGTTGGCTAGGGAGCGGTTATTACTGAGTGTATCTTTGCTGTTTCTGGATCTGATATTACTGAAGTATCTGCACTGATTATGCAGCTCATATTACCGACAGTATCTATGCTGATTATGGAGCTGATATTAATGACAGTATCTGTGCCGATTATGGAGCTGATATTACTGACAGTATCGGTGCTGATTATGGAGCTGATATTACTGACAGTATCTGTGCTGATTATGGATCTGGTATTACTGAAATATCTGTCCTGATTCTGGAGCTGCTATTACTAACAGTATCTGTGCTGATTATGGTGCTGACAATGAACAGAATATCTTTGCTGATTATGGAGCCGATATGACTGAAAATATCTGTGCTGGTTATGGAGCTGATATTACTCAAAGTATCTGCACTGATTATGGAGTGATATTACTGACACTGTCTGTACTGATTATGGAGCTGACATTATTGACAGTATCTGTGCAGAATATGGAGCTAATATTACTGACAGTATCTGTACTGATTATGAAGCCGAAATTAATGAAAATATCTGTATGATTATAGAGCTGATATTACTGACAGTATCTGTGCTGAATATGGAGCTCATATTATTGAGAGTATCTGTACTGATTATGGAGCCGATATTACTGAAAATATCTGTAGTGATTATAGAGCTGATATTACTGACAGTATCTGAACTGATTATGGAGCTGATATTAAAAAAATATCTGTTCTGATTATGGAGCTCATATTACCCACAGTATCTGTACTGATTATAGAGCTTATATTACTGACAGTATCTGTACTGTTTATGGATCTGATATTATTGACAGTATCTGCACTGTTTATGGATCTGATATTACTGAAGTGTCTGCAGTGATTATGCAGTTCATATTACTGTCAGTATCTGTGCTGATCATAGAGCTGATATTATTGACAGTATCTGTACTGTTTATGGATCTGATATTACTGAAGTGTCTGCAGTGATTATGCAGCTCATATTACTGACAGTATCTGTACTGTTTATGGATCTGATATTACTGACAGTATCTGTACTGTTTATGGATCTGATATTACTGAAGTGTCTGCAGTGATTATGCAGCTCATAGTACTGTCAGTATTTGTGCTGATTATAGAGCTGATATTACTGACAGTATCTGTACTGTTTATGGATCTGGTATTACTGATGTGTCTGCACTGATTATGCAGCTCATATTACTGACAGTATCTGTGCTGATTCTGGAGCTGCTAATATTGTCAGTATCTGTGCTGATTTTGGAGCTGATATTACTGACAGTAACTGTACTGATTATGGATCTGATATTACTGACAGTGTCTCTGTGTTTATATAGCTGATATTATTGGCAGTGTCTGTGGTGAATATAAAGCTGATATTATTGACAGTATCTCTACTGATTATAGAGCTAATATTATGACAGTATCTGTGCTGAGTAAGGAGCTCATATTACTGACACTATTTGTACTGATTGTGGAGCTGATATTACTGACAGTGTCTGTGCTGATTATAGAGCTGATATTACTGACAGTATCTGTGCTGATTGTAGATCTGATATTACTGACAGTATTTGTCCTGATTATGGTGCTGATATTACTGAAAGTATGTGTACTGATTATGGAGCTGATATTACTGACAGTGTCTGTGCTGATTTTCGAGCTGATATTATTGACAGTATCTGTGCTGAATATAGAGCTGATATTACTGACACTATCTGTAATGATTATATATCTGATATTACTGACAATGTCTGTACTCTTTCCGTTGGAATATAGATCTGCCAAACCGGCCCCTCGTTCAGCCATGTTTCTTTAACGGCGAAACTCTCATACCCTCATGTGTCTACCACTGCTCTTTAGCTCATCCACCTTATTCGCTGTACTCCTTACATTAAAGTATATACCATTCATCACCGCGAAACCTCCTTGCTTACTACATACTAGCTCTGGTTCCTCTGTCTTACAAATTCGCTTTCTAGATTCTGGCTATCCAATTTCTGCTTTACTTCCATTACTTTTGAATTCATTCTCGGGTTCCCATCACCCTGCCAAGCAAGTTTAAACTCTCCCCACGTCAGCAGCAAAACTCCCCATGAGGATATTCGCCCCTGCGCTGTTGAGATGCAATCCTTCAGGATGTAAAACTCACATCTCTACCAGAAGCGGTCCCAATGCCTCAAGAATTTAAAGCCCTCCCTCCTACACCAAATTTTCAGCCACATGTTGATCCTCACTATCCTTCTTTTCTTATACTCATTAGCACGTGGCACCGGTAGTAACCCAGAGATTACTACAGAGGCCCGCTCTCTACCCATAAACATTGAAATCAGAGCCAATTGACTTCGCCTCTCCCCTAGGCTACACATCACTTTCCTCAACACTGGGCTGTTGGAGCATCTCTGGACAGACCCCCCTCACGCACTGCCTGGCCCAAGTAATGGCGTGGTGACCGGTACACATACTATTAACGGGGTGTGGAAGTCTAAGTGTACATGAACCACTGTCTTCAGACTGAAATCCGCCTTTGTCTTTCTCGCTGAACTAGAGGTGAACAAGGCGGGCCCAGGCTCGCTGGCGCTTGTGAAAACCGGGATCAGTGAAAAGTGTACAGGCGGAATTCCCTGATCCGTGTACGTTTGTCGCTGTTCAGTTCCTTCTATTCCATGGTCCTCTCTCTGAAATGTTTGTTCCATAGGTCAGTTTTACCTCCGCCGCCGGGGCTGCAGTCGGTGAAAACCTCCAACTTTCGTTACCTGAATGATTTCGGTCCGCTTTATTGTCTCTCCAAACCCCAACCAGGCCCCGGAACACTTCCATCGGACAGAGTTTTGAAAAAGGACCAGCGCCCGAGAGGTAACAGATTATGCCCGAAGTTTAATTATCTGGTGCAGGGCCAAGCTGGATCTGAGCGTGTCCCTGTGACGCTCCACTCATTCTTCATCCGGGCAGTAAGTGGCCAGGGATGGCAAAATTTGGTCATCGAATTAATTATTTGTTTAACGCTTTTTTATACACTTAATAAAGATCGTTCCTGTAAGGTTCTTCTCTCGGTTCTTGAGCTTATTCCGGGTGAAGTGAGTAATTCATTGTCAGAGGAATAACAAATGAGCCTGGGCGGGAGTCGGATGAACTCGGGCTTGGATCGTCTTGCAATCGGTGTGCAGCAACAGATTTCGGCAATGTGCACTCCTGGTCTCATGTGAATATTTCTGCTCCTTCCTTTCATATCTCTTCCTTTCCTCCTGCTTTGGAGCCATTAGTTCGCTGCTCCTGTTCACGAGCTTGCCCCACTGACCAATGGAAGCACAGCCGTTTCAGCAGTTGAATGTGCTGACTCAACTCCGCAGTCCCAGCGCGGTGAGTGTTCCATATTCAATGAGCAGACTGAACCGCTCGAGCTGTTGGCAACTTCCTTTAAACCTCATTACATGAGGCGGCGTTATCTCAGTGCTTCGCCCCTCCTTATATACATCTACATATTGTACCTCGATGACATCATGCAAAAGACAATGGGCTGGATTTAACCGATCCTATGACGGCCTGCGCACAGTGTGCGCTGTCGCAAGTGCCCTTGTGGGATTTCGGCAGATGGATAAGGGGGGAAAAGAAACTCCAGAACTTTTGATATGTCCAGTTTCACCATGACTGATCACATCCATCTGCTGTAAATTACCTTTCGCTGCTGCAGGATTGGGCTATTTGCCCAACTACTACCCAGCGAACACCCAGTAAACACTTGTACTTGGTAAAAGCAGTAAGGTCATTTACCAGCATAATGGTTTGTAAAATATTGTAAGCGATTTTTAAAAATCACTTCAATTTGAAACTTCTCGTCAATTTGTCCTGATTAAAAATGCCTAGTTTTATTTTTCAATTTTATTTTTAATTTTGAAACTATTTTAGTCTGAATAGCTTTTTTAGGTATTTTCCAATATGCTTGTGCGGATTCAAGAATCACACTTTCTCATTGGTTGTCCTGACTCCCGTGAGCCCAGGTACACTGGCGAACTGCATGCGCCCCTGGGATGCATGAGGCTTTACGCAGCCGCACGCCTGCAGGCCCAGGACCGCAAAGGGCTGGAGCTATCAGGAAAGTTGGTACCTTTCTTGTGGTTGAAGTTTGAGCGTGCGGCAAGAATCCGACTGCAATTGCCAGGCCATTATCAGAAGATTGCAGCTTCGAGTCCTGTCACGCTCGTTTAGCTCCGTGTAATTTTGTATTCTCTGTTCTGAATTGTCCCAAACCGATTGTTTGACAGTACTCGCCTGAAGTAACAGAAGGTCATTTGCTTAGAGATACTCGCCCAGGTTACCAGCAGAATATTATCATGTCAGGCAGTACTGGTAGCACAAATACCCTGCATGAGGACATTCTAAACTCAGAACTCGAGGAGATCTCTCTCCATGCACTAGACCCTCGGAGTCGATCTGAGAGGCACCCGACCATAAAAGCCCTCAGCAATGACACACATGCGAGTAAAAATAAATGATATCTATAGTGGCTGGAGAACCCAAATAACTCTTGAACTGGCTGACACAAATGCTGAGAACACCCTTCAAACAGCCGTGGCCGAGGTTTGTTCGCCACTCCAGATGTTCCAGCATCTGTGGGCTGCGCTTTGTGACCTCTGCACAAGATAAAGCGGGAGCATTCAAGTAAGATGCTCAACAAACTGAGTCAATCTTCCTAGAGAACTGCGAACAGTGACATCGCCCGCATGGAGCGGCTGCACACCATGGCACTACAATCACGGTAGAGCGTCAAAAGACGGGAGGGACACTCGACAGAACTCCAGGACATCGTCCTCAAGTCAGACTACACTGATCAATGCTCGAGCTGACGTCGCTGCTGCCACGAAGAACGCAGTCTTGGTGGAGGTCATAGAAGGACAAATGGGCGAGAGGAATCTGGCAGAAGTCCAGGCCGAGGTGAACCTCAATTACTTCAAGCCAGGAAATCCACCGCTGTACAGCAAGCAAGGGTAGAGGAGATGGAGCGAGCCGGGCAAGAAACACGGAGGCCTTGTGTCCAAACCTCACCGGAACAGACCTAAAATGACCATGCCTCGCACTTTCGGCATCTCACAGCCAGGTCTTCTCACTCTGCCACTGCATTCCGACTTCAGCCCGCAGACCTGATCATTGAGCCAGCCGGAGCGGTGTGAAGAGCTGTCCCACCAGGCAGTGGCGTAGCACCAAACTACTCGAGCCTCCGTCATGTCGAGCCGGCAACCAACATGCAGGAGCCAACACTCGACCTAACAATGGCATTGCCAACACTCGTCAGCGCCAGCCTTCACATGTGCCCGATTTTACGCTCTCCAACATATCATGTTTCAGCCATGGCGTCACACATTTGAAGCCATGGCAGACCAGCCACGCAGAAACTTGCTTTTCTCATCAAGTATACAAAGGGCACGTTCAAACAATTGGTACAGGTTCCAACACTGGTACGGTGCGGACTCTGAAACGGCCTACAAGGAAGTGTGCAAGGAAATGGAGAGTTTTGGCAACAAGTTGAGGATTACGACATCCTTTCTGCGGAAACTTGTCGAGCTTTTGAAGTTCAAGGCGGATGAAGCCACAAGCTGCCCGAACTTGCTGAATTCTGCATAAATCGCAGCACAGAAGGATGATTTGTCCGAATTGTGGCTGCTCAACTATCCCCACTATCTTCGCCCAACACTCACAACTCCATACCTACTTATGCAAAGCATGGAGGGAGCATTTATCGGAGCATAAGACTGATACTGGCAGCTACTCCTTTCACCTAAGTTGCCAAAATTTCTTACAGTAAGCCAGACACCAGTGACAGCGACCTTGTATGCAGTTAACCTCGTAGACAACTGAAAAGATGACCATCCTTCTCCGACAAAGAAATTCCCCGGAACGACTGGCCACTTGCACGTGCCTCTGGGTCCAAACCCACGAGGGCAGAAGGATACGTAAGGTGGAGGTCACGGTTGGAAGTGATGTCACGTGTCATACCTAATACGAGACTGAACTCCCACATACAGATGACACCCGCCTAAAAGCCAACTCATGCACTAAGAGGAACTGAAATCTGGGTAAGTATTTTTAATCATTGTTTTTGACGGAGTGTATTGGTTGGAGTGAGTTTAATTCTTGTCATGAAGTATTCCAGCCACAGGATGGCATTTTCCCAATTGAACGGAAAAGAGCAGAGAAAGAAAAACCAGAGGAAACCAGCAGCCACAGAGTAAACAAGCAGCCATTTTAGCTCATTGTGTAATTTTAGTTAAGAACGAACCTCCTGCTTTATTAGACCTACCCAGAAGTAGTGATGTAAGAAGCTTCTCATTCAATTGTTCTGTGATGTACGGTAAAATAAATAACTTTTTGATCACTGCTTTGATTTGGTTGTTAATATTACAAGAATGTTAGATCTGTATTTTATTCTTTATCACAAGTTTTCACACATTATAAAAGGATTTGGATTCTGAAGCTCTGACCTTCGGCCACATGTCTCGGTGTAGAGTTGAACCCAGCTGGAGAATCAGATCTATGCTCGCGTTCGGCTAAATTCTGACAGAAACCGGTACAAGAACCCCTTAAGTTCCATGTTAATGACGCCCTCTCCTAATTCCCCATGCATTTTGAATCTCCTGTTTCTTTTGCTCCCAATTACTTTGTTTATGGAACCATTATCCCCATGTTTCTGGATCTCATAAGTCCCCTGTTGCTGGAGCTAATTCCCCTGTTTCTTGATCCAATTCACCTGTTGCTGTGGCTGAAAAGTCCTCTGCTCCTGGACCACCTCATTCCTCCTCTTTCTGGAGCGAATTAACATATTTCTGGACATAATGCCTCTCTTTCTGGAGTTCATAATTCTTGTGTTTCTGGAGGACCTACTTCCCCGGTTTTTGGTAATTCCGATGTTTCTGGAGCTAATTCCTCTGTTTCTGGAATTAATTCCTGTAATTAAGGAAATCCCATTCCCCGTATCTGAGGCTAATTTCTCTGCTCCTGAAGCTTCAACGTACCAACAGTTCCCTGCATTTTCACGTGATTGTTCGTCATCTTTTCACCAGTTTTTAGTTGCATTAGTTTATTATGAGCCTGCTTACTGTAGATATGAGTAATGGGAGCTCAGCTTCTTTATTCAAAATCCAGAGTGTTGATACAACATGCCAGGCCTGTTTATATGTAGTGCTCCCAAGGGATGCAGGGATCCCTTGAGACTCCAACAGCTATGCCTTCTGGTGGTGGTATGATACAAGTTACTTAGTTTGTATGCAAAACAAGGTATTCTTGTTGCAGGGTAATTAGTCGAGCACACTTTAAATAGCCTATTCGGAGCTCCTAATATCGCGAAAATATCAGCCACATCATAAGAACAATTAGCTGCTCCATAAACATCCGAACTTTGGAGCTCCAAAAACGTCATTTGGGTGCTCCATAAAAAAGGGAATTCGCTTCAGAAACAGGGGCCCTTGTAACTCCAGGAAGAGGGGAATTAGCTCCAGATACAGGGGTATAGTCTCCATAAGCAGGCGTCTCAGCTTGAGAAAGTACAGAATTGCTCCAGAAAAATAGGAATTGTGACGTCCACAAACCGCGATAGTAGGAGGCCCAGAAATTGGAGAATTAGCTCCAAGATCAGGGGAATTAGGATCAGCAGAAACAGCATCAGATCCAGGAATGCGTGAATTAGCTCCGGAACAAATGAATTCACTCCAGGAACGTGGAAATTTGAAGCTCCAGCAACAGGAGAATTAGGTCAAGGACAAGGGAATTAGCTGCAGGAATTGTGCAATTATGAAATACAGAAACAGGGCAACTAGCTCCAGGAACGTGATTTTACATAGAACATAGGTGCAACAGTAGGTCATTCGACTCTTCGAGCCTGCAGCACCATTCAGTAAGATCATGGCTGATCATTCACCTCAGAACTCATGTCCTGCTTTCTCTCCATACCCCTTGACTGTCTTATCCGCAAGGGCCATATCTAACTCTCTCTTGACTATATCTAATGAATTGTCCTCAACAACTTTCTGTGGCAGGGAATTACACAGGGTAATGACTCTCTGACTGAAGAAGTTTCTCCTCATCTCGGTCCTAAATGACATACCCCTTATCCTTAGACTGTGATCCCTGGTTCTGGACTTCCCCAGTATCGGGAACATTCTTCCTGCCTCTAACCTGTCCACTCCCATCAGAATTTTATATATTTCGATGAGATGCCCTCTCATTCTTAAACTCCAATGAATACAGTCGCCGTCGATCCAGTCTATTTTCACATGTCAGTCCTGCCATCCCGTGAATCAGTCTGGTGAACCTTCGCTGCACTCCCTCAATAACAAGAACGTCCGTCCTTAGATTAGAAGACCAAAACTGAACGCAATTTTCCAGGTGAAGCCTCACCAAGGCCCTGTACAACTGCACTAAGACTTCCCTGCTCACATACTCAAATCCTCTAGCCATGAAGGCCATTTGCCTGCTTCACCACGTGCTGTACCTGCATGCCAACCTTCAATGACCATGACAACCAGGTCTCGTTGCACCTCCCCTTTTCCTAATCTGTCACATTTCAGGTGATATTCTGCATTACTGTTTTTTCCACCAAAGTGGATAACCTCACATTTATCCACATTTTACTGTATCTGCCATGCATTTGCCCACTCACCTATCCTATCCATGTCAGCCTGCAACCTCTTGGCATCCTCCTCACAGCTCACACCGCCACCCAGCTTAGTATCATCTGCAAACTTGAAGATATTACACTCAATTCCTTCATCTAAATCATTTATGTATATTGTAAATAGCTGGAGTTCCAGCACTGAACCCTGTGACACTACACTTGTCACTGTCTACCACTTTGAAAAGGACCCATTTATTCCGACTCTCTGCTTCCTGTTTACCATACAGTTCTATATCTACTTCAATACCTTATTCCAAGAAATGTGCTTTAATTTTGCATACTAATCTCTTGTGTGGGACCATGTCAAAAGCCTTTCTGGAAATCAAAATACACCACATCCACTGGTTCTCCCGTGTACACTCTACTAGTTACGTCCTCAAAATTCCAGAAGATTTGTAAAGCATGATTCCATTTCATAAATCCATGCTGACTTAGACCGATCCTGTCACTACTTTCCAAATGCGCTGCTATTACATCTTTAGTAATTGATTCCAGCATTTTACTCACTGCCGATGTCAGGCTAACCGGTCTATAATTCCACGTTTTCTCTCTCCCTCATTTTTAAAAAAGTTGTCTTACATTAGCCACCCTCCAGTCCATAGGAACTGAACCAGAGACGATCGACGTTTGGACAATGATCACTAATGCTTCCACTATTTCTAGGGCCACTTCATAATTATTCTGGCATGCAGACTATCAGGCCCTGGGGATTTATCGGCCTTCAATCCTATCAATTTCTCAAACAATATCCTGACTAATAACGATTTCCTTCAGTTCCTCCTTCTCACTAGACGCTCGTTCCCCAATATTTCCAGAAGGATATTTTTGTCTTCCTTCGTGAAGACAGAACTTAAAATATTTGTTTAATTCGTCTGCCATTTCTTTGTTCATTATTAATTCACCTGATTCTGACTGCAAGGGACCTTAGTTTGTCTTCACTAGTCTTTTACTCTTCTCATATCATCTATAGAAGTTTTCGCAGTCAGTTTTTATGTTCCGCACAAGCTTCCTCTCATATATTCTATTTCCACCCCCCTCCCTACTAATGTTCTCTGCTGAATTCTAAATTACTCCCAGTCCTCAGGTTTGCTGCATTTTCTGGGCAATTTATGTGCATCTTCCTTGGATTTAACACTATCCCTAATTTGCCTTGTTAGCCACGGTTGAACAACATCCCCCGTTTTATTTTTACTCCAGACAGGGATGTACAATTGTTGAAGTTCCTCGATGCGATCTTTAAATATCTGCAAATGCCTATCCACCTTCAACCCTTTATGTACCATTCGCCACTTTATTTTAGCCAGTTCACGTCTCATACCATCGAATTTACCTTTCGTTAAGTTCAGGACCCTCGTCTCTCAATTAACTATCTCTCTCCATCTTAACGAATAATTTTAACATATTATGGTCACTCTTCCCCAAGGGGCCTCGCACAACAAGATTGCTAATTAGTCCTTTCTCATTACACATCACCCAGTCTAGGATGACCAGCCCTCTAGTTGGTTCCTCGACATATTGGTCTAGAAATACATCCGTAATACACTCCAGGAAATCCTCCTCAACCGTATTGTTACCAGTTTGGCTAGCCCAATCCATATGTAGATTAAAGGCGCCCATGATAACTGCTGCACCTTTATTGCACGCATCCCTAATTGCTTGTGTGATGTTGTCCCCAAACTCACTACTACTCTTTCGAGGTCGTACACAACGTCCACTAGCGTTTTCTGCCCCTTGGTATTCCGCATCTCTACTCATACAGATTCCACATAATCCAATCTAATATCCTTCCTTACTGTCGCGTTAATTTGCTCTTTAACCAGCAACGCTACCCCACCTCCTTTTCCTTTCTGTCTATCCTTCCCGAATGCTGAATACACCTGGATGTTCAGTTCCTAGCCTTGGTCACCCTGGAGCCATGTCTCGCAAATCACAATTATAACATATTCGTTAATAGCTGCCTGCACAGTGAGTTCATCTACCTTATATGAATACTCCTCGCATTGAGGCACAGAGCCATCAGGCTTGTATTTTTAACACACTTTGTCCCGTTAGAATTTTGCTGCAATGTGGTTGTCTTTAAATTTTACCTTGTTTTTCTCTGCTCTCCCCTTTTACTTTTCTTCTATCTATCTTTGGCTTCTGCGCAAACTTGACTTCCCTCTGTCTCCCTGCATAGGTTCCCACCCCCTGCCATATTAGTTTAAAACCTCCCCAACAGCACTAGCAAACACTCCCCCTAGGATATTGGTTCTGGTCCTGCCCAGGTGCAGACCGTCCCGTTTGTACTGTGCCCACCGCCCCCAGAACCGGTTCCAATATCCCAGGACTTTGAGTCGCTCCCTCCTGCACCACTCCTCCTCAAGCCACGCATTCATCTTATCTATCCTACTATCTCTACTCTGACTAACACGTGGCACTGACAGCCATCCTGAGATTACTAACTTTTAGGGCCTATCTTTCAATATAAATCCTAGCTCCCGACATTCAGCTTGTCGGATCTTATCGCATTTCTTTACCTATATCGTTGGTACCTATATGCAGCATGACAACTGGCTGTTTCCGCTCCCCCTGCAGAATTTCCTGCAGCCGCTCTGGAACATTTTTGACCATTGCACCAAGGAGGCAACATACCATCCTGGAATCTCTGTTGTGACCGCAGAAACGCCTATCTATTCCCCTTACAATAGAACCCCGTACCACTATAGCTCTCCCATTCTTTTTCCTGCTCTCCTTTGCATTAGAGCCAACCACGGTGCCATGAGCTTTGCTGCTGCTACCTTCCCCTGATGAGCCATGCCCCCAAACAATATCCAAAACGGTATATTTGATTTAGATGGAGATGACTCATCCACTGCCTTCCCATTCATGTTCTGCTTGATGGTCCCCCATCCGCTATCTACCAACTCATTAAACGCTCTATTCTCGATATCTTCAGCATTGTGGATGCTCCAAAGTGAATCCATCTACAGCTCCATTGTACTAATGCGGTCTCCAGAAATAGTCAATATAACCCCAGAAACAAGGGGATTTCCTCCTGAAACAGGATATTAACGATAAATATTGGATAAAGCGCTAGAAACACGGGAATTGGCTCCAGAAACATGGGAATTGGGATCTCCGGAGACAAGGTAAGGTAAAAGCAAAATACTGTAGATGCTGGCTACTTGAATAATAACAGAAACTGCTGGAAATCTCAGCAGGTCAGGCAGCATCTGTGCTTAGGAAGCCGAGTTAACGTTTCGGGTCGATCCCACTTAATCAGAACTGGAAAGTGTTGGAAAAGAACAAATTCTTGAAGTAAACACTAATACAAAAGCAAAATAGTGTGGATGCTAGAGTCTGGAATGAAAACAGAAAATGCTGTAAATCTCAGCAGGTTAGGCAGCATCTGTGGAGAGGAATTAACTAATACAAAAGCAAACTACTGGGGAAGCTGTAATCTGGAACAAGAAGAGAAAAGAATGATCCTCCCCTAACCATCTCAATGCTTGTTAAGAATCGGTTCTTCTCCAACACTCTCCAGTTCAAACAAAGTGTCATCGACCAGAAACGTTAACATTGCTTCCTCTCCACAGATGCTGCCTGACCTCCTGAGATTTCCAGCATTTTACGTTTCCACTACAATTGATGTGTCTCCAAACTCTATCTACGTATTAGCTGTCCTGTGCGATCGCTGAGGTGCTTCTTGCACATAATTTGGCAATGGAGGATGAGTAATACAGATTCAAAGATATAACCAAGAAATACATTTACAACAAACAGATGTTCTCCGCAATGCAATTATAAATAAAACTAATGCACTTTAATAGACAAACACTAACACAGGGAAGTATATTTATTTATATACCAAAGAACAACTCACAGCTACACGTTTCACGAACACATATACACCACAATTTATTTACAACTATCAGAGATCAAAGACAATTTTACTCGCTGCGGATCCGCAGCAAATGCTGCTGTGCCTGTTTTTAGTGTGCTTGTGCTGGGTGTATGGGAAGATTTTGCCGGGCCGTGGTTTATCGGGGTTGCATTTCCCTCCCTCAGAGACTGTGAGATCCGACAGCACGGGATGAGCGTTTAATTTGTCGCTCAATGCTCTTCTCCAAAATGTGAAGAGACGAGAAACTGGACAGAGCGTCAATAAAAAGTAACAGAAAAAGAGTGAATGAATCTAACAGAATTCATGTTGAAAATTATTGTCACGCAATTTCTCAGCAATGTCCCGGTATGAAACCAGCCTTCCCCTCAAAATGAAGCGAAGACAAAATAACCAGAAATTGCAGAAACCTAGGATTGAACCAGGAACCTTTAGACCTACTGTCGAACACTCTCCCAAATAAGCTATTTTCATCTGTACAAATGAAAGAAAACACATTTTGAAAAAAACCTAATCCAGGAAGAAATTCCCCAACCACACAGCCATCTCTTCGGGGCAATAGGTCCTGATCAGATCTCGGAACTCAGGTTGTGTTAACGCATAATGAAAATCTTAATGCCCAGATTAAGTTTTCATTGCCCATCGCCCCGGAATCAAACACGGTCCGCGACGGTGACTGCATCGAATCCTCACCACTAAGCCACCAAGGTTAAGAGTCGCGACGCAAGGAGACATTTAATGATATTGATGTTGAATCTCGGTGAGATCAAACTGTCCATGAATCCTCGTCTGGGAAATTCAGAGCTTGGAAATCGCAAATGAACGCTATACATAGACACACAGTGAGCCAATGTGCAATGTAGGAGGAGTGGCCCAGGCCAAATGAATGCTCAGAATAAGGTATCAGTGCCCATAGTCCAGGCATTCTCTGATTCCAGTCTTGAACATGTTGCGAAGTGTATAATGCTGAATATTTCCACACTGGCAATGCATTGATTGATGATAAGCTTGATTGATGTGCCCCAAAAAGGTACTTGGAAGATTAAAGATAGCCATGATTGGCGACATTTCCAGTGTCAATCAGCAATTGTAGTTCCACTTGTTGAGCGAGATCTAGTCATGTGCTGCTGACTTTAAAACAGAAGGCACAGAACTGTATGTTTTAACACTGCAATGAAGGATGCGCTGCTGGTGCTTGAGGCAGCAAACTGTGGAGAGCTGTATATTTGATCCGGGACGCATTGCAGTTCGAACAGCCAAAAATACAACGTTTTTTACCCGTGAATCGAACCCAGGTCTGTGCCAGTGAAAACACGGAATGCTACTCACGAGATCACCAGGGAAGCAGCTGCAAATATTTTGCCAGCAAGCAGACCAATCCAGTCCTTTCTCCTTGCTCCTTCTAAATTCTCATCACATTCGCGCCTGGCAAAATAGTTCGTAGCAAATGGCATTTTTATGGAGAACACCAACGACATGTCAATGCAACTACATCATTAAGTGCGTGTAGGCGTCCATTGAAATCTATTTCATTCTGTCCTTTTCACGGTATCTTTCACTTTCATTTGGTGTTTTTGTCCTGAACTGCAGCCTTTTCCTCAGCTACGGGCGACAGAACCTTTCTGTCTGTCTGTTCTGCTTATAACCATTGACGGTAACAGGTCTCCCGTTCATCGGTTATCAGCAAACCAAGAAACACATATAAACAGAAAGTTGTGCTCTGCACACCGTCGGCAAAGAAGCAATGGCTGTTATTCCAAATAATTCCCATCCCTTGCGATTCCGTGTGGATTTGTTTCATTATGAAGGTTGATTGTAAAAGTTACTAAAAACCGAATAAAAATTATGAAAAAATTGGGATGGCCCGTACGGGGATCGGGCCCGCGCTCTTGTCTTTATGAATACCACGTCCTAACCGACCAAGTTTACCGGCAACAAAATACCCTAGGGCTGCGTGAAAGCCCAGCCTGAGGGGATTGTGTATCCGGCACACAATGGGTGATAGAGTTACTGCTCAAGCATTGAACACATCGCATCGCTTCAACATTGTTCACTCTTCATATACAAAACTGGGCAGAGTATAAATAGAAAGTAATAAAAAAAGCGCGCGGGATCTAAAAAAAAATCATGTTGAAAATTAGTATCACGCAACCGCTGAACAGCCTATTCCTCAAGCACTGTCTCGATAGAAAACCAGTGTCTCAACTTAAAATGAAAGGAACGCAAAATCACCAGATATTGCTGAATCCGGGATTGAACCAGAGACCTTTAGATTTTCAGTTATTGCTCTCCCAACTGAGCTATTTCGGCCGAGAGTGAAAATTCCTGGAAAAAGGAGAGAATGAATTGGATTTCAGTGGAAGCCTAGCCGCACTTAACGCTGTGATTGCGCAGACATGTCTTTGGTGTTCTCCACAACAACTGCCATTTGCTGCGAACAGTTTTCCCTGGCGCGAATGTGATGAGAATTTCGAAACAGCAAGGAGGAAAGACTGGGTTGGTCTGCTTGCTGGCACAGACGTTTGCAGCAGCTTCCCTGGTGATCTAGTGGTTAGGATTCGGCGCTCTCACCACCGCGGCCCGGGTTCGATTCCCGGTCAGGGAACATTGTATTTGCGGTGCTTCGAAATGCAATGATGTTCCTGAACAAGCTTGCAGCTCACCTCGCTGTTGTCGCCCCAACCATCAGCAGCGTGTCGTGATACAACAGACACTTCTGTTTTAAAATCTGCACTAAATGACAAGATCTCGCTCAACAAGTGGAACTCCAATTGCTGATAGACAACGTAAATTTTGCCAATCATGGCTATCTTTAGTCTTCCAGGTACCTATTTGCGCCACAGCACTCGGGCTTATCATCAATCAATGCATTGCCACTGTGGAAATATTCAGCATTTTAAACTTCGCAACGTGTGCAAGACTGGAATCAGGGAATGCCTGGACCATGGGCACTGATAACTTATCCTTGAGCATTCATTTGGCCTGGGCCCCTTCTATATTGAACATTGGCTCACTGCATATCAATGTTTAGCGTTCACAGGCGATTTCCAAGATCTGAATTTCCCGGCAGAGAATAAATGGAGTTTTTGATCTAACCGAGATTCACCATCACTAACGTTGATTCGCGACTGTTATCTCTCTTCATCATATCAATGCTAAGAACTGAACCTGCTTTAATTTCACCTTGGCTCGGGGTCAGTGCGGCTCAATAGGACTTTGGCCCATCTCCCTTTCACAACGCATCAGTGCCGAGAACAGAACAGGGAATTTTGCTGACATGTTATGTTCTGAAACAGTTATAAACTCTCCAGTATATTTCACTGTGTCTTCAGCACTGTGAGATCTAGCCTGGTGTGCAATCTTTGTGTCTTTATGAACACTTCAGCAGAACATTAAATGAACATATGGAACGACAATTGCTGTTTGACACTTTACGGTTTGCCAACATTTAAGTGCAGTGTGAGAACAATCACAATGATCATTATTCTTCCATGTACGTTCATGCGCGGCATCACCCTAACAAACCGAGCTGATCACAGCCCGGCTATCAGTCAATTCATTGCCAGTGCGGAAAAATGCAAATTTCCAACTTAGCAACGTGCACAATACCGGAATCAGAGAGTGCCTGGATCGTGGGCAATGATAAGTTAACATGAGCATTAAGATTTTCAATATCATTATACATTACATGAACACATCCGGAGCTCATTGCCCAGAAATGAGGACTGAGTGTGCGGGACAATTCCTTCCGGGGTTTAAGTTTTCTTTCAAAAAGGTGTGAGAAAGTTTTGCTTCGTTTTCTGTCGGGAAGAAATAGCTCAGTTGGGAGAGCGTTAGACTGAAGATCTAAAGGTCCCTGGTTCAATCCCGGGTTTCGGCAATATCTGGTGATTTTGCGTTTTCTTCATTTTAAGGGGAGAAGCTGGTTTGATATCGAGACAGTGCTTGAGGGAAGAGCTGTTCAGCGGTTGCGTGATACTAATTTTCGACATGATTTTTTTTAGATTCGGCGCTCTTTTTCTGTTACTTTCTATTTATACTCTGCCCAGTTTTGTATATGAAGAGTGAACAATGTTTAAGCGATGCGATGTGTTCAATTCTTATGCAGTAACTCTATCACCCAGTGTGTGCCGGATACAAAATCATCTAGGCTGGGCTTTCACGCAGCCCTGGGGCATTTTGTTGCCGGTTAAATCGGTCGTTTAGGGCGTGGTATTAATAAAGCCAAGAGCGCGGGCCCGACCCCCATATGGGCCATCCCAATTTTTCATACTTTTTATTCGGTTTTTAGTAACTTTTACAATCAAATCTTCATAACGAAACAAATCCACACGGAATCCCAAGGGATGGGAATTATTTGGAATAACAGCCATTGCTTCTTTGCCGACGGTGTGCAGAGCACAACTTTCTGTTTATACGTGTTTCTTGCTTTGCTGATAACCCCTGAACTGGAGACCTGTTTCCGTCAATGGTTATAAGCAGAACAGGCAGACAGAACGGTTCTGTCGCCTGGAGTTGGGCAAAAGGCTGAAGTTCAGGACAAAAGCACAAAATGAAATGTTCACACGGTACCGAGAGTGAAAATTCCCGGAAAAAGGAGAGAATGAAATGGATTTCAGTGGAAGCCTAGCCGCACTTAACGCTGCGATTGCGCGGACATGTCTTTGGTGTTCTCCACAACAACTGCCATTTGCTGCGAACAGTTTTCCCTGGCGCGAATGTGATGAGAATTTCGAAACAGCAAGGAGGAAAGACTGGGTTGGTCTGCTTGCTGGCACAGACGTTTGCAGCAGCTTCCCTGGTGGTCTAGTGGTTAGGATTCGGCGCTCTCACCGCCGCGGCCCGGGTTCGATTCCCGGTCAGGGAACATTGTATTTGCGGTGCTTCGAAATGCAATGATGTTCCTGAACAAGCTTGCAGCTCACCTCGCTGTTGTCGCCCCAACCATCAGCAGCGTGTCGTGATACAACAGACACTTCTGTTTTAAAATCTGCACTAAATGACAAGATCTCGCTCAACAAGTGGAACTCCAATTGCTGATAGACAACGTAAATTTTGCCAATCATGGCTATCTTTAGTCTTCCAGGTACCTATTTGCGCCACAGCACTCGGGCTTATCATCAATCAATGCATTGCCACTGTGGAAATATTCAGTTTTTTAAACTTCGCAACGTGTGCAAGACTGGAATCAGGGAATGCCTGGACCATGGGCACTGATAACTTATCCTTGAGCATTCATTTGGCCTGGGCCCCTTCTATATTGAACATTGGCTCACTGCATATCAATGTTTAGCGTTCACAGGCGATTTCCAAGATCTGAATTTCCCGGCAGAGAATTCATGGAGTTTTTGATCTAACCGAGATTCACCATCACTAACGTTGATTCGCGACTGTTATCTCTCTTCATCATATCAATGCTAAGAACTGAACCTGCTTTAATTTCACCTTGGCTCGGGGTCAGTGCGGCTCAATAGGACTTTGGCCCGTCTCCCTTTCACAACGCATCAGTGCCGAGAACAGAACAGGGAATTTTGCTGACATGTTATGTTCTGAAACAGTTATAAACTCTCCAGTATATTTCACTGTGTCTTCAGCACTGTGAGATCTAGCCTGGTGTGCAATCTTTGTGTCTTTATGAACACTTCAGCAGAACATTAAATGAACATATGGAACGACAATTGCTGTTTGACACTTTACGGTTTGCCAACATTTAAGTGCAGTGTGAGAACAATCACAATGATCATTATTCTTCCATGTACGTTCATGCGCGGCATCACCCTAACAAACCGAGCTGATCACAGCCCGGCTATCAGTCAATTCATTGCCAGTGCGGAAAAATGCAAATTTCCAACTTAGCAACGTGCACAATACCGGAATCAGAGAGTGCCTGGATCGTGGGCAATGATAAGTTAACATGAGCATTAAGATTTTCAATATCATTATACATTACATGAACACATCCGGAGCTCATTGCCCAGAAATGAGGACTGAGTGTGCGGGGCAATTCCTTCCGGGGTTTAAGTTTTCTTTCAAAAAGGTGTGAGAAAGTTTTGCTTCGTTTTCTGTCGGGAAGAAATAGCTCAGTTGGGAGAGCGTTAGACTGAAGATCTAAAGGTCCCTGGTTCAATCCCGGGTTTCGGCAATATCTGGTGATTTTGCGTTTTCTTCATTTTAAGGGGAGAAGCTGGTTTGATATCGAGACAGTGCTTGAGGGAAGAGCTGTTCAGCGGTTGCGTGATACTAATTTTCGACATGATTTTTTTTAGATTCGGCGCTCTTTTTCTGTTACTTTCTATTTATACTCTGCCCAGTTTTGTATATGAAGAGTGAACAATGTTTAAGCGATGCGATGTGTTCAATTCTTATGCAGTAACTCTATCACCCAGTGTGTGCCGGATACAAAATCATCTAGGCTGGGCTTTCACGCAGCCCTGGGGCATTTTGTTGCCGGTTAAATCGGTCGTTTAGGGCGTGGTATTAATAAAGCCAAGAGCGCGGGCCCGATCCCCATATGGGCCATCCCAATTTTTCATACTTTTTATTCGGTTTTTAGTAACTTTTACAATCAAATCTTCATAACGAAACAAATCCACACGGAATCCCAAGGGATGGGAATTATTTGGAATAACTGCCATTGCTTCTTTGCCGACGGTGTGCAGGGCACAACTTTCTGTTTATACGTGTTTCTTGCTTTGCTGATAACCCCTGAACTGGAGACCTGTTTCTGTCAATGGTTAGAAGCAGAACAGGCAGACAGAACGGTTCTGTCGCCTGGAGTTGGGCAAAAGGCTGAAGTTCAGGACAAAAGCACAAAATGAAATGTTCACACGGTACCGAGAGTGAAAATTCCCGGAAAAAGGAGAGAATGAAATGGATTTCAGTGGAAGCCTAGCCGCACTTAACGCTGCGATTGCGCGGACATGTCTTTGGTGTTCTCCACAACAACTGCCATTTGCTGCGAACAGTTTTCCCTGGCGCGAATGTGATGAGAATTTCGAAACAGCAAGGAGGAAAGACTGGGTTGGTCTGCTTGCTGGCACAGACGTTTGCAGCAGCTTCCCTGGTGGTCTAGTGGTTAGGATTCGGCGCTCTCACCGCCGCGGCCCGGGTTCGATTCCCGGTCAGGGAACATTGTATTTGCGGTGCTTCGAAATGCAATGATGTTCCTGAACAAGCTTGCAGCTCACCTCGCTGTTGTCGCCCCAACCATCAGCAGCGTGTCGTGATACAACAGACACTTCTGTTTTAAAATCTGCACTAAATGACAAGATCTCGCTCAACAAGTGGAACTCCAATTGCTGATAGACAACGTAAATTTTGCCAATCATGGCTATCTTTAGTCTTCCAGGTACCTATTTGCGCCACAGCACTCGGGCTTATCATCAATCAATGCATTGCCACTGTGGAAATATTCAGCATTTTAAACTTTGCAACGTGTGCAAGACTGGAATCAGGGAATGCCTGGACCATGGGCACTGATAACTTATCCTTGAGCATTCATTTGGCCTGGGCCCCTTCTATATTGAACATTGGCTCACTGCATATCAATGTTTAGCGTTCACAGGCGATTTCCAAGATCTGAATTTCCCGGCAGAGAATTCATGGAGTTTTTGATCTAACCGAGATTCACCATCACTAACGTTGATTCGCGACTGTTATCTCTCTTCATCATATCAATGCTAAGAACTGAACCTGCTTTAATTTCGCCTTGGCTCGGGGTCAGTGCGGCTCAATAGGACTTTGGCCCGTCTCCCTTTCACAACGCATCAGTGCCGAGAACAGAACACGGAATTTTGCTGACATGTTATGTTCTGAAACAGTTATAAACTCTCCAGTATATTTCACTGTGTCTTCAGCACTGTGAGATCTAGCCTGGTGTGCAAACTTTGTGTCTTTATGAACACTTCAGCAGAACATTAAATGAACATATGGAACGACAATTGCTGTTTGACACTTTACGGTTTGCCAACATTTAAGTGCAGTGTGAGAACAATCACAATGATCATTATTCTTCCATGTACGTTCATGCGCGGCATCACCCTAACAAACCGAGCTGATCACAGCCCGGCTATCAGTCAATTCATTGCCAGTGCGGAAAAATGCATATTTTCAACTTAGCAACGTGCACAATACCGGAATCAGAGAGTGCCTGGATATTGGGCAATGATAAGTTAACATGAGCATTAAGATTTTCAATATCATTATACATTACATGAACACATCCGGAGCTCATTGCCCAGAAATGAGGACTGAGTGTGCGGGGCAATTCCTTCCGGGGTTTAAGTTTTCTTTCAAAAAGGTGTGAGAAAGTTTTGCTTCGTTTTCTGTCGGGAAGAAATAGCTCAGTTGGGAGAGCGTTAGACTGAAGATTTAAAGGTCCCTGGTTCAATCCCGGGTTTCGGCAATGTCTGGTGATTTTGCGTTTTCTTCATTTTAAGGGGAGAAGCTGGTTTGATATCGAGACAGTGCTTGAGGGAAGAGCTGTTCAGCGGTTGCGTGATACTAATTTTCGACATGATTTTTTTTAGATTCGGCGCTCTTTTTCTGTTACTTTCTATTTATACTCTGCCCAGTTTTGTATATGAAGAGTGAACAATGTTTAAGCGATGCGATGTGTTCAATTCTTATGCAGTAACTCTATCACCCAGTGTGTGCCGGATACAAAATCATCTAGGCTGGGCTTTCACGCAGCCCTGGGGCATTTTGTTGCCGGTTAAATCGGTCGTTTAGGGCGTGGTATTAATAAAGCCAAGAGCGCGGGCCCGATCCCCATATGGGCCATCCCAATTTTTCATACTTTTTATTCGGTTTTTAGTAACTTTTACAATCAAATCTTCATAACGAAACAAATCCACACGGAATCCCAAGGGATGGGAATTATTTGGAATAACAGCCATTGCTTCTTTGCCGACGGTGTGCAGAGCACAACTTTCTGTTTATACGTGTTTCTTGCTTTGCTGATAACCCCTGAACTGGAGACCTGTTTCCGTCAATGGTTATAAGCAGAACAGGCAGACAGAACGGTTCTGTCGCCTGGAGTTGGGCAAAAGGCTGAAGTTCAGGACAAAAGCACAAAATGAAATGTTCACACGGTACCGAGAGTGAAAATTCCCGGAAAAAGGAGAGAATGAAATGGATTTCAGTGGAAGCCTAGCCGCACTTAACGCTGCGATTGCGCGGACATGTCTTTGGTGTTCTCCACAACAACTGCCATTTGCTGCGAACAGTTTTCCCTGGCGCGAATGTGATGAGAATTTCGAAACAGCAAGGAGGAAAGACTGGGTTGGTCTGCTTGCTGGCACAGACGTTTGCAGCAGCTTCCCTGGTGGTCTAGTGGTTAGGATTCGGCGCTCTCACCGCCGCGGCCCGGGTTCGATTCCCGGTCAGGGAACATTGTATTTGCGGTGCTTCGAAATGCAATGATGTTCCTGAACAAGCTTGCAGCTCACCTCGCTGTTGTCGCCCCAACCATCAGCAGCGTGTCGTGATACAACAGACACTTCTGTTTTAAAATCTGCACTAAATGACAAGATCTCGCTCAACAAGTGGAACTCCAATTGCTGATAGACAACGTAAATTTTGCCAATCATGGCTATCTTTAGTCTTCCAGGTACCTATTTGCGCCACAGCACTCGGGCTTATCATCAATCAATGCATTGCCACTGTGGAAATATTCAGTTTTTTAAACTTCGCAACGTGTGCAAGACTGGAATCAGGGAATGCCTGGACCATGGGCACTGATAACTTATCCTTGAGCATTCATTTGGCCTGGGCCCCTTCTATATTGAACATTGGCTCACTGCATATCAATGTTTAGCGTTCACAGGCGATTTCCAAGATCTGAATTTCCCGGCAGAGAATTCATGGAGTTTTTGATCTAACCGAGATTCACCATCACTAACGTTGATTCGCGACTGTTATCTCTCTTCATCATATCAATGCTAAGAACTGAACCTGCTTTAATTTCACCTTGGCTCGGGGTCAGTGCGGCTCAATAGGACTTTGGCCCGTCTCCCTTTCACAACGCATCAGTGCCGAGAACAGAACAGGGAATTTTGCTGACATGTTATGTTCTGAAACAGTTATAAACTCTCCAGTATATTTCACTGTGTCTTCAGCACTGTGAGATCTAGCCTGGTGTGCAATCTTTGTGTCTTTATGAACACTTCAGCAGAACATTAAATGAACATATGGAACGACAATTGCTGTTTGACACTTTACGGTTTGCCAACATTTAAGTGCAGTGTGAGAACAATCACAATGATCATTATTCTTCCATGTACGTTCATGCGCGGCATCACCCTAACAAACCGAGCTGATCACAGCCCGGCTATCAGTCAATTCATTGCCAGTGCGGAAAAATGCAAATTTCCAACTTAGCAACGTGCACAATACCGGAATCAGAGAGTGCCTGGATCGTGGGCAATGATAAGTTAACATGAGCATTAAGATTTTCAATATCATTATACATTACATGAACACATCCGGAGCTCATTGCCCAGAAATGAGGACTGAGTGTGCGGGGCAATTCCTTCCGGGGTTTAAGTTTTCTTTCAAAAAGGTGTGAGAAAGTTTTGCTTCGTTTTCTGTCGGGAAGAAATAGCTCAGTTGGGAGAGCGTTAGACTGAAGATCTAAAGGTCCCTGGTTCAATCCCGGGTTTCGGCAATATCTGGTGATTTTGCGTTTTCTTCATTTTAAGGGGAGAAGCTGGTTTGATATCGAGACAGTGCTTGAGGGAAGAGCTGTTCAGCGGTTGCGTGATACTAATTTTCGACATGATTTTTTTTAGATTCGGCGCTCTTTTTCTGTTACTTTCTATTTATACTCTGCCCAGTTTTGTATATGAAGAGTGAACAATGTTTAAGCGATGCGATGTGTTCAATTCTTATGCAGTAACTCTATCACCCAGTGTGTGCCGGATACAAAATCATCTAGGCTGGGCTTTCACGCAGCCCTGGGGCATTTTGTTGCCGGTTAAATCGGTCGTTTAGGGCGTGGTATTAATAAAGCCAAGAGCGCGGGCCCGATCCCCATATGGGCCATCCCAATTTTTCATACTTTTTATTCGGTTTTTAGTAACTTTTACAATCAAATCTTCATAACGAAACAAATCCACACGGAATCCCAAGGGATGGGAATTATTTGGAATAACTGCCATTGCTTCTTTGCCGACGGTGTGCAGGGCACAACTTTCTGTTTATACGTGTTTCTTGCTTTGCTGATAACCCCTGAACTGGAGACCTGTTTCTGTCAATGGTTAGAAGCAGAACAGGCAGACAGAACGGTTCTGTCGCCTGGAGTTGGGCAAAAGGCTGAAGTTCAGGACAAAAGCACAAAATGAAATGTTCACACGGTACCGAGAGTGAAAATTCCCGGAAAAAGGAGAGAATGAAATGGATTTCAGTGGAAGCCTAGCCGCACTTAACGCTGCGATTGCGCGGACATGTCTTTGGTGTTCTCCACAACAACTGCCATTTGCTGCGAACAGTTTTCCCTGGCGCGAATGTGATGAGAATTTCGAAACAGCAAGGAGGAAAGACTGGGTTGGTCTGCTTGCTGGCACAGACGTTTGCAGCAGCTTCCCTGGTGGTCTAGTGGTTAGGATTCGGCGCTCTCACCGCCGCGGCCCGGGTTCGATTCCCGGTCAGGGAACATTGTATTTGCGGTGCTTCGAAATGCAATGATGTTCCTGAACAAGCTTGCAGCTCACCTCGCTGTTGTCGCCCCAACCATCAGCAGCGTGTCGTGATACAACAGACACTTCTGTTTTAAAATCTGCACTAAATGACAAGATCTCGCTCAACAAGTGGAACTCCAATTGCTGATAGACAACGTAAATTTTGCCAATCATGGCTATCTTTAGTCTTCCAGGTACCTATTTGCGCCACAGCACTCGGGCTTATCATCAATCAATGCATTGCCACTGTGGAAATATTCAGCATTTTAAACTTTGCAACGTGTGCAAGACTGGAATCAGGGAATGCCTGGACCATGGGCACTGATAACTTATCCTTGAGCATTCATTTGGCCTGGGCCCCTTCTATATTGAACATTGGCTCACTGCATATCAATGTTTAGCGTTCACAGGCGATTTCCAAGATCTGAATTTCCCGGCAGAGAATTCATGGAGTTTTTGATCTAACCGAGATTCACCATCACTAACGTTGATTCGCGACTGTTATCTCTCTTCATCATATCAATGCTAAGAACTGAACCTGCTTTAATTTCGCCTTGGCTCGGGGTCAGTGCGGCTCAATAGGACTTTGGCCCGTCTCCCTTTCACAACGCATCAGTGCCGAGAACAGAACACGGAATTTTGCTGACATGTTATGTTCTGAAACAGTTATAAACTCTCCAGTATATTTCACTGTGTCTTCAGCACTGTGAGATCTAGCCTGGTGTGCAAACTTTGTGTCTTTATGAACACTTCAGCAGAACATTAAATGAACATATGGAACGACAATTGCTGTTTGACACTTTACGGTTTGCCAACATTTAAGTGCAGTGTGAGAACAATCACAATGATCATTATTCTTCCATGTACGTTCATGCGCGGCATCACCCTAACAAACCGAGCTGATCACAGCCCGGCTATCAGTCAATTCATTGCCAGTGCGGAAAAATGCATATTTTCAACTTAGCAACGTGCACAATACCGGAATCAGAGAGTGCCTGGATATTGGGCAATGATAAGTTAACATGAGCATTAAGATTTTCAATATCATTATACATTACATGAACACATCCGGAGCTCATTGCCCAGAAATGAGGACTGAGTGTGCGGGGCAATTCCTTCCGGGGTTTAAGTTTTCTTTCAAAAAGGTGTGAGAAAGTTTTGCTTCGTTTTCTGTCGGGAAGAAATAGCTCAGTTGGGAGAGCGTTAGACTGAAGATTTAAAGGTCCCTGGTTCAATCCCGGGTTTCGGCAATGTCTGGTGATTTTGCGTTTTCTTCATTTTAAGGGGAGAAGCTGGTTTGATATCGAGACAGTGCTTGAGGGAAGAGCTGTTCAGCGGTTGCGTGATACTAATTTTCGACATGATTTTTTTTAGATTCGGCGCTCTTTTTCTGTTACTTTCTATTTATACTCTGCCCAGTTTTGTATATGAAGAGTGAACAATGTTTAAGCGATGCGATGTGTTCAATTCTTATGCAGTAACTCTATCACCCAGTGTGTGCCGGATACAAAATCATCTAGGCTGGGCTTTCACGCAGCCCTGGGGCATTTTGTTGCCGGTTAAATCGGTCGTTTAGGGCGTGGTATTAATAAAGCCAAGAGCGCGGGCCCGATCCCCATATGGGCCATCCCAATTTTTCATACTTTTTATTCGGTTTTTAGTAACTTTTACAATCAAATCTTCATAACGAAACAAATCCACACGGAATCCCAAGGGATGGGAATTATTTGGAATAACAGCCATTGCTTCTTTGCCGACGGTGTGCAGAGCACAACTTTCTGTTTATACGTGTTTCTTGCTTTGCTGATAACCCCTGAACTGGAGACCTGTTTCCGTCAATGGTTATAAGCAGAACAGGCAGACAGAACGGTTCTGTCGCCTGGAGTTGGGCAAAAGGCTGAAGTTCAGGACAAAAGCACAAAATGAAATGTTCACACGGTACCGAGAGTGAAAATTCCCGGAAAAAGGAGAGAATGAAATGGATTTCAGTGGAAGCCTAGCCGCACTTAACGCTGCGATTGCGTGGACATGTCTTTGGTGTTCTCCACAACAACTGCCATTTGCTGCGAACAGTTTTCCCTGGCGCGAATGTGATGAGAATTTCGAAACAGCAAGGAGGAAAGACTGGGTTGGTCTGCTTGCTGGCACAGACGTTTGCAGCAGCTTCCCTGGTGGTCTAGTGGTTAGGATTCGGCGCTCTCACCGCCGCGGCCCGGGTTGGATTCCCGGTCAGGGACCATTGTATTTGCGGTGCTTCGAAATGCAATGATGTTCCTGAACAAGCTTGCAGCTCACCTCGCTGTTGTCGCCCCAACCATCAGCAGCGTGTCGTGATACAACAGACACTTCTGTTTTAAAATCTGCACTAAATGACAAGATCTCGCTCAACAAGTGGAACTCCAATTGCTGATAGACAACGTAAATTTTGCCAATCATGGCTATCTTTAGTCTTCCAGGTACCTATTTGCGCCACAGCACTCGGGCTTATCATCAATCAATGCATTGCCACTGTGGAAATATTCAGCATTTTAAACTTCGCAACGTGTGCAAGACTGGAATCAGGGAATGCCTGGACCATGGGCACTGATAACTTATCCTTGAGCATTCATTTGGCCTGGGCCCCTTCTATATTGAACATTGGCTCACTGCATATCAATGTTTAGCGTTCACAGGCGATTTCCAAGATCTGAATTTCCCGGCAGAGAATTCATGGAGTTTTTGATCTAACCGAGATTCACCATCACTAACGTTGATTCGCGACTGTTATCTCTCTTCATCATATCAATGCTAAGAACTGAACCTGCTTTAATTTCACCTTGGCTCGGGGTCAGTGCGGCTCAATAGGACTTTGGCCCGTCTCCCTTTCACAACGCATCAGTGCCGAGAACAGAACAGGGAATTTTGCTGACATGTTATGTTCTGAAACAGTTATAAACTCTCCAGTATATTTCACTGTGTCTTCAGCACTGTGAGATCTAGCCTGGTGTGCAATCTTTGTGTCTTTATGAACACTTCAGCAGAACATTAAATGAACATATGGAACGACAATTGCTGTTTGACACTTTACGGTTTGCCAACATTTAAGTGCAGTGTGAGAACAATCACAATGATCATTATTCTTCCATGTACGTTCATGCGCGGCATCACCCTAACAAACCGAGCTGATCACAGCCCGGCTATCAGTCAATTCATTGCCAGTGCGGAAAAATGCAAATTTCCAACTTAGCAACGTGCACAATACCGGAATCAGAGAGTGCCTGGATCGTGGGCAATGATAAGTTAACATGAGCATTAAGATTTTCAATATCATTATACATTACATGAACACATCCGGAGCTCATTGCCCAGAAATGAGGACTGAGTGTGCGGGGCAATTCCTTCCGGGGTTTAAGTTTTCTTTCAAAAAGGTGTGAGAAAGTTTTGCTTCGTTTTCTGTCGGGAAGAAATAGCTCAGTTGGGAGAGCGTTAGACTGAAATCTAAAGGTCCCTGGTTCAATCCCGGGTTTCGGCAATATCTGGTGATTTTGCGTTTTCTTCATTTTAAGGGGAGAAGCTGGTTTGATATCGAGACAGTGCTTGAGGGAAGAGCTGTTCAGCGGTTGCGTGATACTAATTTTCGACATGATTTTTTTTAGATTCGGCGCTCTTTTTCTGTTACTTTCTATTTATACTCTGCCCAGTTTTGTATATGAAGAGTGAACAATGTTTAAGCGATGCGATGTGTTCAATTCTTATGCAGTAACTCTATCACCCAGTGTGTGCCGGATACAAAATCATCTAGGCTGGGCTTTCACGCAGCCCTGGGGCATTTTGTTGCCGGTTAAATCGGTCGTTTAGGGCGTGGTATTAATAAAGCCAAGAGCGCGGGCCCGACCCCCATATGGGCCATCCCAATTTTTCATACTTTTTATTCGGTTTTTAGTAACTTTTACAATCAAATCTTCATAACGAAACAAATCCACACGGAATCCCAAGGGATGGGAATTATTTGGAATAACAGCCATTGCTTCTTTGCCGACGGTGTGCAGAGCACAACTTTCTGTTTATACGTGTTTCTTGCTTTGCTGATAACCCCTGAACTGGAGACCTGTTTCCGTCAATGGTTATAAGCAGAACAGGCAGACAGAACGGTTCTGTCGCCTGGAGTTGGGCAAAAGGCTGAAGTTCAGGACAAAAGCACAAAATGAAATGTTCACACGGTACCGAGAGTGAAAATTCCCGGAAAAAGGAGAGAATGAAATGGATTTCAGTGGAAGCCTAGCCGCACTTAACGCTGCGATTGCGCGGACATGTCTTTGGTGTTCTCCACAACAACTGCCATTTGCTGCGAACAGTTTTCCCTGGCGCGAATGTGATGAGAATTTCGAAACAGCAAGGAGGAAAGACTGGGTTGGTCTGCTTGCTGGCACAGACGTTTGCAGCAGCTTCCCTGGTGGTCTAGTGGTTAGGATTCGGCGCTCTCACCGCCGCGGCCCGGGTTCGATTCCCGGTCAGGGAACATTGTATTTGCGGTGCTTCGAAATGCAATGATGTTCCTGAACAAGCTTGCAGCTCACCTCGCTGTTGTCGCCCCAACCATCAGCAGCGTGTCGTGATACAACAGACACTTCTGTTTTAAAATCTGCACTAAATGACAAGATCTCGCTCAACAAGTGGAACTCCAATTGCTGATAGACAACGTAAATTTTGCCAATCATGGCTATCTTTAGTCTTCCAGGTACCTATTTGCGCCACAGCACTCGGGCTTATCATCAATCAATGCATTGCCACTGTGGAAATATTCAGCATTTTAAACTTCGCAACGTGTGCAAGACTGGAATCAGGGAATGCCTGGACCATGGGCACTGATAACTTATCCTTGAGCATTCATTTGGCCTGGGCCCCTTCTATATTGAACATTGGCTCACTGCATATCAATGTTTAGCGTTCACAGGCGATTTCCAAGATCTGAATTTCCCGGCAGAGAATTCATGGAGTTTTTGATCTAACCGAGATTCACCATCACTAACGTTGATTCGCGACTGTTATCTCTCTTCATCATATCAATGCTAAGAACTGAACCTGCTTTAATTTCGCCTTGGCTCGGGGTCAGTGCGGCTCAATAGGACTTTGGCCCGTCTCCCTTTCACAACGCATCAGTGCCGAGAACAGAACACGGAATTTTGCTGACATGTTATGTTCTGAAACAGTTATAAACTCTCCAGTATATTTCACTGTGTCTTCAGCACTGTGAGATCTAGCCTGGTGTGCAAACTTTGTGTCTTTATGAACACTTCAGCAGAACATTAAATGAACATATGGAACGACAATTGCTGTTTGACACTTTACGGTTTGCCAACATTTAAGTGCAGTGTGAGAACAATCACAATGATCATTATTCTTCCATGTACGTTCATGCGCGGCATCACCCTAACAAACCGAGCTGATCACAGCCCGGCTATCAGTCAATTCATTGCCAGTGCGGAAAAATGCATATTTTCAACTTAGCAACGTGCACAATACCGGAATCAGAGAGTGCCTGGATATTGGGCAATGATAAGTTAACATGAGCATTAAGATTTTCAATATCATTATACATTACATGAACACATCCGGAGCTCATTGCCCAGAAATGAGGACTGAGTGTGCGGGGCAATTCCTTCCGGGGTTTAAGTTTTCTTTCAAAAAGGTGTGAGAAAGTTTTGCTTCGTTTTCTGTCGGGAAGAAATAGCTCAGTTGGGAGAGCGTTAGACTGAAGATTTAAAGGTCCCTGGTTCAATCCCGGGTTTCGGCAATGTCTGGTGATTTTGCGTTTTCTTCATTTTAAGGGGAGAAGCTGGTTTGATATCGAGACAGTGCTTGAGGGAAGAGCTGTTCAGCGGTTGCGTGATACTAATTTTCGACATGATTTTTTTTAGATTCGGCGCTCTTTTTCTGTTACTTTCTATTTATACTCTGCCCAGTTTTGTATATGAAGAGTGAACAATGTTTAAGCGATGCGATGTGTTCAATTCTTATGCAGTAACTCTATCACCCAGTGTGTGCCGGATACAAAATCATCTAGGCTGGGCTTTCACGCAGCCCTGGGGCATTTTGTTGCCGGTTAAATCGGTCGTTTAGGGCGTGGTATTAATAAAGCCAAGAGCGCGGGCCCGATCCCCATATGGGCCATCCCAATTTTTCATACTTTTTATTCGGTTTTTAGTAACTTTTACAATCAAATCTTCATAACGAAACAAATCCACACGGAATCCCAAGGGATGGGAATTATTTGGAATAACAGCCATTGCTTCTTTGCCGACGGTGTGCAGAGCACAACTTTCTGTTTATACGTGTTTCTTGCTTTGCTGATAACCCCTGAACTGGAGACCTGTTTCCGTCAATGGTTATAAGCAGAACAGGCAGACAGAACGGTTCTGTCGCCTGGAGTTGGGCAAAAGGCTGAAGTTCAGGACAAAAGCACAAAATGAAATGTTCACACGGTACCGAGAGTGAAAATTCCCGGAAAAAGGAGAGAATGAAATGGATTTCAGTGGAAGCCTAGCCGCACTTAACGCTGCGATTGCGTGGACATGTCTTTGGTGTTCTCCACAACAACTGCCATTTGCTGCGAACAGTTTTCCCTGGCGCGAATGTGATGAGAATTTCGAAACAGCAAGGAGGAAAGACTGGGTTGGTCTGCTTGCTGGCACAGACGTTTGCAGCAGCTTCCCTGGTGGTCTAGTGGTTAGGATTCGGCGCTCTCACCGCCGCGGCCCGGGTTGGATTCCCGGTCAGGGACCATTGTATTTGCGGTGCTTCGAAATGCAATGATGTTCCTGAACAAGCTTGCAGCTCACCTCGCTGTTGTCGCCCCAACCATCAGCAGCGTGTCGTGATACAACAGACACTTCTGTTTTAAAATCTGCACTAAATGACAAGATCTCGCTCAACAAGTGGAACTCCAATTGCTGATAGACAACGTAAATTTTGCCAATCATGGCTATCTTTAGTCTTCCAGGTACCTATTTGCGCCACAGCACTCGGGCTTATCATCAATCAATGCATTGCCACTGTGGAAATATTCAGCATTTTAAACTTCGCAACGTGTGCAAGACTGGAATCAGGGAATGCCTGGACCATGGGCACTGATAACTTATCCTTGAGCATTCATTTGGCCTGGGCCCCTTCTATATTGAACATTGGCTCACTGCATATCAATGTTTAGCGTTCACAGGCGATTTCCAAGATCTGAATTTCCCGGCAGAGAATTCATGGAGTTTTTGATCTAACCGAGATTCACCATCACTAACGTTGATTCGCGACTGTTATCTCTCTTCATCATATCAATGCTAAGAACTGAACCTGCTTTAATTTCACCTTGGCTCGGGGTCAGTGCGGCTCAATAGGACTTTGGCCCGTCTCCCTTTCACAACGCATCAGTGCCGAGAACAGAACAGGGAATTTTGCTGACATGTTATGTTCTGAAACAGTTATAAACTCTCCAGTATATTTCACTGTGTCTTCAGCACTGTGAGATCTAGCCTGGTGTGCAATCTTTGTGTCTTTATGAACACTTCAGCAGAACATTAAATGAACATATGGAACGACAATTGCTGTTTGACACTTTACGGTTTGCCAACATTTAAGTGCAGTGTGAGAACAATCACAATGATCATTATTCTTCCATGTACGTTCATGCGCGGCATCACCCTAACAAACCGAGCTGATCACAGCCCGGCTATCAGTCAATTCATTGCCAGTGCGGAAAAATGCAAATTTCCAACTTAGCAACGTGCACAATACCGGAATCAGAGAGTGCCTGGATCGTGGGCAATGATAAGTTAACATGAGCATTAAGATTTTCAATATCATTATACATTACATGAACACATCCGGAGCTCATTGCCCAGAAATGAGGACTGAGTGTGCGGGGCAATTCCTTCCGGGGTTTAAGTTTTCTTTCAAAAAGGTGTGAGAAAGTTTTGCTTCGTTTTCTGTCGGGAAGAAATAGCTCAGTTGGGAGAGCGCTAGACTGAAATCTAAAGGTCCCTGGTTCAATCCCGGGTTTCGGCAATATCTGGTGATTTTGCGTTTTCTTCATTTTAAGGGGAGAAGCTGGTTTGATATCGAGACAGTGCTTGAGGGAAGAGCTGTTCAGCGGTTGCGTGATACTAATTTTCGACATGATTTTTTTTAGATTCGGCGCTCTTTTTCTGTTACTTTCTATTTATACTCTGCCCAGTTTTGTATATGAAGAGTGAACAATGTTTAAGCGATGCGATGTGTTCAATTCTTATGCAGTAACTCTATCACCCAGTGTGTGCCGGATACAAAATCATCTAGGCTGGGCTTTCACGCAGCCCTGGGGCATTTTGTTGCCGGTTAAATCGGTCGTTTAGGGCGTGGTATTAATAAAGCCAAGAGCGCGGGCCCGACCCCCATATGGGCCATCCCAATTTTTCATACTTTTTATTCGGTTTTTAGTAACTTTTACAATCAAATCTTCATAACGAAACAAATCCACACGGAATCCCAAGGGATGGGAATTATTTGGAATAACAGCCATTGCTTCTTTGCCGACGGTGTGCAGAGCACAACTTTCTGTTTATACGTGTTTCTTGCTTTGCTGATAACCCCTGAACTGGAGACCTGTTTCCGTCAATGGTTATAAGCAGAACAGGCAGACAGAACGGTTCTGTCGCCTGGAGTTGGGCAAAAGGCTGAAGTTCAGGACAAAAGCACAAAATGAAATGTTCACACGGTACCGAGAGTGAAAATTCCCGGAAAAAGGAGAGAATGAAATGGATTTCAGTGGAAGCCTAGCCGCACTTAACGCTGCGATTGCGCGGACATGTCTTTGGTGTTCTCCACAACAACTGCCATTTGCTGCGAACAGTTTTCCCTGGCGCGAATGTGATGAGAATTTCGAAACAGCAAGGAGGAAAGACTGGGTTGGTCTGCTTGCTGGCACAGACGTTTGCAGCAGCTTCCCTGGTGGTCTAGTGGTTAGGATTCGGCGCTCTCACCGCCGCGGCCCGGGTTCGATTCCCGGTCAGGGAACATTGTATTTGCGGTGCTTCGAAATGCAATGATGTTCCTGAACAAGCTTGCAGCTCACCTCGCTGTTGTCGCCCCAACCATCAGCAGCGTGTCGTGATACAACAGACACTTCTGTTTTAAAATCTGCACTAAATGACAAGATCTCGCTCAACAAGTGGAACTCCAATTGCTGATAGACAACGTAAATTTTGCCAATCATGGCTATCTTTAGTCTTCCAGGTACCTATTTGCGCCACAGCACTCGGGCTTATCATCAATCAATGCATTGCCACTGTGGAAATATTCAGCATTTTAAACTTCGCAACGTGTGCAAGACTGGAATCAGGGAATGCCTGGACCATGGGCACTGATAACTTATCCTTGAGCATTCATTTGGCCTGGGCCCCTTCTATATTGAACATTGGCTCACTGCATATCAATGTTTAGCGTTCACAGGCGATTTCCAAGATCTGAATTTCCCGGCAGAGAATTCATGGAGTTTTTGATCTAACCGAGATTCACCATCACTAACGTTGATTCGCGACTGTTATCTCTCTTCATCATATCAATGCTAAGAACTGAACCTGCTTTAATTTCGCCTTGGCTCGGGGTCAGTGCGGCTCAATAGGACTTTGGCCCGTCTCCCTTTCACAACGCATCAGTGCCGAGAACAGAACACGGAATTTTGCTGACATGTTATGTTCTGAAACAGTTATAAACTCTCCAGTATATTTCACTGTGTCTTCAGCACTGTGAGATCTAGCCTGGTGTGCAAACTTTGTGTCTTTATGAACACTTCAGCAGAACATTAAATGAACATATGGAACGACAATTGCTGTTTGACACTTTACGGTTTGCCAACATTTAAGTGCAGTGTGAGAACAATCACAATGATCATTATTCTTCCATGTACGTTCATGCGCGGCATCACCCTAACAAACCGAGCTGATCACAGCCCGGCTATCAGTCAATTCATTGCCAGTGCGGAAAAATGCATATTTTCAACTTAGCAACGTGCACAATACCGGAATCAGAGAGTGCCTGGATATTGGGCAATGATAAGTTAACATGAGCATTAAGATTTTCAATATCATTATACATTACATGAACACATCCGGAGCTCATTGCCCAGAAATGAGGACTGAGTGTGCGGGGCAATTCCTTCCGGGGTTTAAGTTTTCTTTCAAAAAGGTGTGAGAAAGTTTTGCTTCGTTTTCTGTCGGGAAGAAATAGCTCAGTTGGGAGAGCGTTAGACTGAAGATTTAAAGGTCCCTGGTTCAATCCCGGGTTTCGGCAATGTCTGGTGATTTTGCGTTTTCTTCATTTTAAGGGGAGAAGCTGGTTTGATATCGAGACAGTGCTTGAGGGAAGAGCTGTTCAGCGGTTGCGTGATACTAATTTTCGACATGATTTTTTTTAGATTCGGCGCTCTTTTTCTGTTACTTTCTATTTATACTCTGCCCAGTTTTGTATATGAAGAGTGAACAATGTTTAAGCGATGCGATGTGTTCAATTCTTATGCAGTAACTCTATCACCCAGTGTGTGCCGGATACAAAATCATCTAGGCTGGGCTTTCACGCAGCCCTGGGGCATTTTGTTGCCGGTTAAATCGGTCGTTTAGGGCGTGGTATTAATAAAGCCAAGAGCGCGGGCCCGATCCCCATATGGGCCATCCCAATTTTTCATACTTTTTATTCGGTTTTTAGTAACTTTTACAATCAAATCTTCATAACGAAACAAATCCACACGGAATCCCAAGGGATGGGAATTATTTGGAATAACAGCCATTGCTTCTTTGCCGACGGTGTGCAGAGCACAACTTTCTGTTTATACGTGTTTCTTGCTTTGCTGATAACCCCTGAACTGGAGACCTGTTTCCGTCAATGGTTATAAGCAGAACAGGCAGACAGAACGGTTCTGTCGCCTGGAGTTGGGCAAAAGGCTGAAGTTCAGGACAAAAGCACAAAATGAAATGTTCACACGGTACCGAGAGTGAAAATTCCCGGAAAAAGGAGAGAATGAAATGGATTTCAGTGGAAGCCTAGCCGCACTTAACGCTGCGATTGCGTGGACATGTCTTTGGTGTTCTCCACAACAACTGCCATTTGCTGCGAACAGTTTTCCCTGGCGCGAATGTGATGAGAATTTCGAAACAGCAAGGAGGAAAGACTGGGTTGGTCTGCTTGCTGGCACAGACGTTTGCAGCAGCTTCCCTGGTGGTCTAGTGGTTAGGATTCGGCGCTCTCACCGCCGCGGCCCGGGTTCGATTCCCGGTCAGGGAACATTGTATTTGCGGTGCTTCGAAATGCAATGATGTTCCTGAACAAGCTTGCAGCTCACCTCGCTGTTGTCGCCCCAACCATCAGCAGCGTGTCGTGATACAACAGACACTTCTGTTTTAAAATCTGCACTAAATGACAAGATCTCGCTCAACAAGTGGAACTCCAATTGCTGATAGACAACGTAAATTTTGCCAATCATGGCTATCTTTAGTCTTCCAGGTACCTATTTGCGCCACAGCACTCGGGCTTATCATCAATCAATGCATTGCCACTGTGGAAATATTCAGCATTTTAAACTTCGCAACGTGTGCAAGACTGGAATCAGGGAATGCCTGGACCATGGGCACTGATAACTTATCCTTGAGCATTCATTTGGCCTGGGCCCCTTCTATATTGAACATTGGCTCACTGCATATCAATGTTTAGCGTTCACAGGCGATTTCCAAGATCTGAATTTCCCGGCAGAGAATTCATGGAGTTTTTGATCTAACCGAGATTCACCATCACTAACGTTGATTCGCGACTGTTATCTCTCTTCATCATATCAATGCTAAGAACTGAACCTGCTTTAATTTCGCCTTGGCTCGGGGTCAGTGCGGCTCAATAGGACTTTGGCCCGTCTCCCTTTCACAACGCATCAGTGCCGAGAACAGAACACGGAATTTTGCTGACATGTTATGTTCTGAAACAGTTATAAACTCTCCAGTATATTTCACTGTGTCTTCAGCACTGTGAGATCTAGCCTGGTGTGCAAACTTTGTGTCTTTATGAACACTTCAGCAGAACATTAAATGAACATATGGAACGACAATTGCTGTTTGACACTTTACGGTTTGCCAACATTTAAGTGCAGTGTGAGAACAATCACAATGATCATTATTCTTCCATGTACGTTCATGCGCGGCATCACCCTAACAAACCGAGCTGATCACAGCCCGGCTATCAGTCAATTCATTGCCAGTGCGGAAAAATGCATATTTTCAACTTAGCAACGTGCACAATACCGGAATCAGAGAGTGCCTGGATATTGGGCAATGATAAGTTAACATGAGCATTAAGATTTTCAATATCATTATACATTACATGAACACATCCGGAGCTCATTGCCCAGAAATGAGGACTGAGTGTGCGGGGCAATTCCTTCCGGGGTTTAAGTTTTCTTTCAAAAAGGTGTGAGAAAGTTTTGCTTCGTTTTCTGTCGGGAAGAAATAGCTCAGTTGGGAGAGCGTTAGACTGAAGATTTAAAGGTCCCTGGTTCAATCCCGGGTTTCGGCAATGTCTGGTGATTTTGCGTTTTCTTCATTTTAAGGGGAGAAGCTGGTTTGATATCGAGACAGTGCTTGAGGGAAGAGCTGTTCAGCGGTTGCGTGATACTAATTTTCGACATGATTTTTTTTAGATTCGGCGCTCTTTTTCTGTTACTTTCTATTTATACTCTGCCCAGTTTTGTATATGAAGAGTGAACAATGTTTAAGCGATGCGATGTGTTCAATTCTTATGCAGTAACTCTATCACCCAGTGTGTGCCGGATACAAAATCATCTAGGCTGGGCTTTCACGCAGCCCTGGGGCATTTTGTTGCCGGTTAAATCGGTCGTTTAGGGCGTGGTATTAATAAAGCCAAGAGCGCGGGCCCGATCCCCATATGGGCCATCCCAATTTTTCATACTTTTTATTCGGTTTTTAGTAACTTTTACAATCAAATCTTCATAACGAAACAAATCCACACGGAATCCCAAGGGATGGGAATTATTTGGAATAACAGCCATTGCTTCTTTGCCGACGGTGTGCAGAGCACAACTTTCTGTTTATACGTGTTTCTTGCTTTGCTGATAACCCCTGAACTGGAGACCTGTTTCCGTCAATGGTTATAAGCAGAACAGGCAGACAGAACGGTTCTGTCGCCTGGAGTTGGGCAAAAGGCTGAAGTTCAGGACAAAAGCACAAAATGAAATGTTCACACGGTACCGAGAGTGAAAATTCCCGGAAAAAGGAGAGAATGAAATGGATTTCAGTGGAAGCCTAGCCGCACTTAACGCTGCGATTGCGTGGACATGTCTTTGGTGTTCTCCACAACAACTGCCATTTGCTGCGAACAGTTTTCCCTGGCGCGAATGTGATGAGAATTTCGAAACAGCAAGGAGGAAAGACTGGGTTGGTCTGCTTGCTGGCACAGACGTTTGCAGCAGCTTCCCTGGTGGTCTAGTGGTTAGGATTCGGCGCTCTCACCGCCGCGGCCCGGGTTCGATTCCCGGTCAGGGAACATTGTATTTGCGGTGCTTCGAAATGCAATGATGTTCCTGAACAAGCTTGCAGCTCACCTCGCTGTTGTCGCCCCAACCATCAGCAGCGTGTCGTGATACAACAGACACTTCTGTTTTAAAATCTGCACTAAATGACAAGATCTCGCTCAACAAGTGGAACTCCAATTGCTGATAGACAACGTAAATTTTGCCAATCATGGCTATCTTTAGTCTTCCAGGTACCTATTTGCGCCACAGCACTCGGGCTTATCATCAATCAATGCATTGCCACTGTGGAAATATTCAGCATTTTAAACTTCGCAACGTGTGCAAGACTGGAATCAGGGAATGCCTGGACCATGGGCACTGATAACTTATCCTTGAGCATTCATTTGGCCTGGGCCCCTTCTATATTGAACATTGGCTCACTGCATATCAATGTTTAGCGTTCACAGGCGATTTCCAAGATCTGAATTTCCCGGCAGAGAATTCATGGAGTTTTTGATCTAACCGAGATTCACCATCACTAACGTTGATTCGCGACTGTTATCTCTCTTCATCATATCAATGCTAAGAACTGAACCTGCTTTAATTTCGCCTTGGCTCGGGGTCAGTGCGGCTCAATAGGACTTTGGCCCGTCTCCCTTTCACAACGCATCAGTGCCGAGAACAGAACACGGAATTTTGCTGACATGTTATGTTCTGAAACAGTTATAAACTCTCCAGTATATTTCACTGTGTCTTCAGCACTGTGAGATCTAGCCTGGTGTGCAAACTTTGTGTCTTTATGAACACTTCAGCAGAACATTAAATGAACATATGGAACGACAATTGCTGTTTGACACTTTACGGTTTGCCAACATTTAAGTGCAGTGTGAGAACAATCACAATGATCATTATTCTTCCATGTACGTTCATGCGCGGCATCACCCTAACAAACCGAGCTGATCACAGCCCGGCTATCAGTCAATTCATTGCCAGTGCGGAAAAATGCATATTTTCAACTTAGCAACGTGCACAATACCGGAATCAGAGAGTGCCTGGATATTGGGCAATGATAAGTTAACATGAGCATTAAGATTTTCAATATCATTATACATTACATGAACACATCCGGAGCTCATTGCCCAGAAATGAGGATTGAGTGTGCGGGGCAATTCCTTCCGGGGTTTAAGTTTTCTTTCAAAAAGGTGTGAGAAAGTTTTGCTTCGTTTTCTGTCGGGAAGAAATAGCTCAGTTGGGAGAGCGTTAGACTGAAGATTTAAAGGTCCCTGGTTCAATCCCGGGTTTCGGCAATGTCTGGTGATTTTGCGTTTTCTTCATTTTAAGGGGAGAAGCTGGTTTGATATCGAGACAGTGCTTGAGGGAAGAGCTGTTCAGCGGTTGCGTGATACTAATTTTCGACATGATTTTTTTTAGATTCGGCGCTCTTTTTCTGTTACTTTCTATTTATACTCTGCCCAGTTTTGTATATGAAGAGTGAACAATGTTTAAGCGATGCGATGTGTTCAATTCTTATGCAGTAACTCTATCACCCAGTGTGTGCCGGATACAAAATCATCTAGGCTGGGCTTTCACGCAGCCCTGGGGCATTTTGTTGCCGGTTAAATCGGTCGTTTAGGGCGTGGTATTAATAAAGCCAAGAGCGCGGGCCCGATCCCCATATGGGCCATCCCAATTTTTCATACTTTTTATTCGGTTTTTAGTAACTTTTACAATCAAATCTTCATAACGAAACAAATCCACACGGAATCCCAAGGGATGGGAATTATTTGGAATAACAGCCATTGCTTCTTTGCCGACGGTGTGCAGAGCACAACTTTCTGTTTATACGTGTTTCTTGCTTTGCTGATAACCCCTGAACTGGAGACCTGTTTCCGTCAATGGTTATAAGCAGAACAGGCAGACAGAACGGTTCTGTCGCCTGGAGTTGGGCAAAAGGCTGAAGTTCAGGACAAAAGCACAAAATGAAATGTTCACACGGTACCGAGAGTGAAAATTCCCGGAAAAAGGAGAGAATGAAATGGATTTCAGTGGAAGCCTAGCCGCACTTAACGCTGCGATTGCGTGGACATGTCTTTGGTGTTCTCCACAACAACTGCCATTTGCTGCGAACAGTTTTCCCTGGCGCGAATGTGATGAGAATTTCGAAACAGCAAGGAGGAAAGACTGGGTTGGTCTGCTTGCTGGCACAGACGTTTGCAGCAGCTTCCCTGGTGGTCTAGTGGTTAGGATTCGGCGCTCTCACCGCCGCGGCCCGGGTTGGATTCCCGGTCAGGGACCATTGTATTTGCGGTGCTTCGAAATGCAATGATGTTCCTGAACAAGCTTGCAGCTCACCTCGCTGTTGTCGCCCCAACCATCAGCAGCGTGTCGTGATACAACAGACACTTCTGTTTTAAAATCTGCACTAAATGACAAGATCTCGCTCAACAAGTGGAACTCCAATTGCTGATAGACAACGTAAATTTTGCCAATCATGGCTATCTTTAGTCTTCCAGGTACCTATTTGCGCCACAGCACTCGGGCTTATCATCAATCAATGCATTGCCACTGTGGAAATATTCAGCATTTTAAACTTCGCAACGTGTGCAAGACTGGAATCAGGAAATGCCTGGACCATGGGAACTGATAACTTATCCTTGAGCATTCATTTGGCCTGGGCCCCTTCTATATTGAACATTGGCTCACAGCATATCAATGTTTAGCGTTCACAGGCGATTTCCAAGATCTGAATTTCCCGGCAGAGAATTCATGGAGTTTTTGATCTAACCGAGATTCACCATCACTAACGTTGATTCGCGACTGTTATCTCTCTTCATCATATCAATGCTAAGAACTGAACCTGCTTTAATTTCACCTTGGCTCGGGGTCAGTGCGGCTCAATAGGACTTTGGCCCGTCTCCCTTTCACAACGCATCAGTGCCGAGAACAGAACAGGGAATTTTGCTGACATGTTATGTTCTGAAACAGTTATAAACTCTCCAGTATATTTCACTGTGTCTTCAGCACTGTGAGATCTAGCCTGGTGTGCAATCTTTGTGTCTTTATGAACACTTCAGCAGAACATTAAATGAACATATGGAACGACAATTGCTGTTTGACACTTTACGGTTTGCCAACATTTAAGTGCAGTGTGAGAACAATCACAATGATCATTATTCTTCCATGTACGTTCATGCGCGGCATCACCCTAACAAACCGAGCTGATCACAGCCCGGCTATCAGTCAATTCATTGCCAGTGCGGAAAAATGCATATTTTCAACTTAGCAACGTGCACAATACCGGAATCAGAGAGTGCCTGGATATTGGGCAATGATAAGTTAACATGAGCATTAAGATTTTCAATATCATTATACATTACATGAACACATCCGGAGCTCATTGCCCAGAAATGAGGATTGAGTGTGCGGGGCAATTCCTTCCGGGGTTTAAGTTTTCTTTCAAAAAGGTGTGAGAAAGTTTTGCTTCGTTTTCTGTCGGGAAGAAATAGCTCAGTTGGGAGAGCGTTAGACTGAAGATTTAAAGGTCCCTGGTTCAATCCCGGGTTTCGGCAATGTCTGGTGATTTTGCGTTTTCTTCATTTTAAGGGGAGAAGCTGGTTTGATATCGAGACAGTGCTTGAGGGAAGAGCTGTTCAGCGGTTGCGTGATACTAATTTTCGACATGATTTTTTTTAGATTCGGCGCTCTTTTTCTGTTACTTTCTATTTATACTCTGCCCAGTTTTGTATATGAAGAGTGAACAATGTTTAAGCGATGCGATGTGTTCAATTCTTATGCAGTAACTCTATCACCCAGTGTGTGCCGGATACAAAATCATCTAGGCTGGGCTTTCACGCAGCCCTGGGGCATTTTGTTGCCGGTTAAATCGGTCGTTTAGGGCGTGGTATTAATAAAGCCAAGAGCGCGGGCCCGATCCCCATATGGGCCATCCCAATTTTTCATACTTTTTATTCGGTTTTTAGTAACTTTTACAATCAAATCTTCATAACGAAACAAATCCACACGGAATCCCAAGGGATGGGAATTATTTGGAATAACAGCCATTGCTTCTTTGCCGACGGTGTGCAGAGCACAACTTTCTGTTTATACGTGTTTCTTGCTTTGCTGATAACCCCTGAACTGGAGACCTGTTTCCGTCAATGGTTATAAGCAGAACAGGCAGACAGAACGGTTCTGTCGCCTGGAGTTGGGCAAAAGGCTGAAGTTCAGGACAAAAGCACAAAATGAAATGTTCACACGGTACCGAGAGTGAAAATTCCCGGAAAAAGGAGAGAATGAAATGGATTTCAGTGGAAGCCTAGCCGCACTTAACGCTGCGATTGCGTGGACATGTCTTTGGTGTTCTCCACAACAACTGCCATTTGCTGCGAACAGTTTTCCCTGGCGCGAATGTGATGAGAATTTCGAAACAGCAAGGAGGAAAGACTGGGTTGGTCTGCTTGCTGGCACAGACGTTTGCAGCAGCTTCCCTGGTGGTCTAGTGGTTAGGATTCGGCGCTCTCACCGCCGCGGCCCGGGTTGGATTCCCGGTCAGGGACCATTGTATTTGCGGTGCTTCGAAATGCAATGATGTTCCTGAACAAGCTTGCAGCTCACCTCGCTGTTGTCGCCCCAACCATCAGCAGCGTGTCGTGATACAACAGACACTTCTGTTTTAAAATCTGCACTAAATGACAAGATCTCGCTCAACAAGTGGAACTCCAATTGCTGATAGACAACGTAAATTTTGCCAATCATGGCTATCTTTAGTCTTCCAGGTACCTATTTGCGCCACAGCACTCGGGCTTATCATCAATCAATGCATTGCCACTGTGGAAATATTCAGCATTTTAAACTTCGCAACGTGTGCAAGACTGGAATCAGGAAATGCCTGGACCATGGGAACTGATAACTTATCCTTGAGCATTCATTTGGCCTGGGCCCCTTCTATATTGAACATTGGCTCACAGCATATCAATGTTTAGCGTTCACAGGCGATTTCCAAGATCTGAATTTCCCGGCAGAGAATTCATGGAGTTTTTGATCTAACCGAGATTCACCATCACTAACGTTGATTCGCGACTGTTATCTCTCTTCATCATATCAATGCTAAGAACTGAACCTGCTTTAATTTCACCTTGGCTCGGGGTCAGTGCGGCTCAATAGGACTTTGGCCCGTCTCCCTTTCACAACGCATCAGTGCCGAGAACAGAACAGGGAATTTTGCTGACATGTTATGTTCTGAAACAGTTATAAACTCTCCAGTATATTTCACTGTGTCTTCAGCACTGTGAGATCTAGCCTGGTGTGCAATCTTTGTGTCTTTATGAACACTTCAGCAGAACATTAAATGAACATATGGAACGACAATTGCTGTTTGACACTTTACGGTTTGCCAACATTTAAGTGCAGTGTGAGAACAATCACAATGATCATTATTCTTCCATGTACGTTCATGCGCGGCATCACCCTAACAAACCGAGCTGATCACAGCCCGGCTATCAGTCAATTCATTGCCAGTGCGGAAAAATGCATATTTTCAACTTAGCAACGTGCACAATACCGGAATCAGAGAGTGCCTGGATATTGGGCAATGATAAGTTAACATGAGCATTAAGATTTTCAATATCATTATACATTACATGAACACATCCGGAGCTCATTGCCCAGAAATGAGGATTGAGTGTGCGGGGCAATTCCTTCCGGGGTTTAAGTTTTCTTTCAAAAAGGTGTGAGAAAGTTTTGCTTCGTTTTCTGTCGGGAAGAAATAGCTCAGTTGGGAGAGCGTTAGACTGAAGATTTAAAGGTCCCTGGTTCAATCCCGGGTTTCGGCAATGTCTGGTGATTTTGCGTTTTCTTCATTTTAAGGGGAGAAGCTGGTTTGATATCGAGACAGTGCTTGAGGGAAGAGCTGTTCAGCGGTTGCGTGATACTAATTTTCGACATGATTTTTTTTAGATTCGGCGCTCTTTTTCTGTTACTTTCTATTTATACTCTGCCCAGTTTTGTATATGAAGAGTGAACAATGTTTAAGCGATGCGATGTGTTCAATTCTTATGCAGTAACTCTATCACCCAGTGTGTGCCGGATACAAAATCATCTAGGCTGGGCTTTCACGCAGCCCTGGGGCATTTTGTTGCCGGTTAAATCGGTCGTTTAGGGCGTGGTATTAATAAAGCCAAGAGCGCGGGCCCGATCCCCATATGGGCCATCCCAATTTTTCATACTTTTTATTCGGTTTTTAGTAACTTTTACAATCAAATCTTCATAACGAAACAAATCCACACGGAATCCCAAGGGATGGGAATTATTTGGAATAACAGCCATTGCTTCTTTGCCGACGGTGTGCAGAGCACAACTTTCTGTTTATACGTGTTTCTTGCTTTGCTGATAACCCCTGAACTGGAGACCTGTTTCCGTCAATGGTTATAAGCAGAACAGGCAGACAGAACGGTTCTGTCGCCTGGAGTTGGGCAAAAGGCTGAAGTTCAGGACAAAAGCACAAAATGAAATGTTCACACGGTACCGAGAGTGAAAATTCCCGGAAAAAGGAGAGAATGAAATGGATTTCAGTGGAAGCCTAGCCGCACTTAACGCTGCGATTGCGTGGACATGTCTTTGGTGTTCTCCACAACAACTGCCATTTGCTGCGAACAGTTTTCCCTGGCGCGAATGTGATGAGAATTTCGAAACAGCAAGGAGGAAAGACTGGGTTGGTCTGCTTGCTGGCACAGACGTTTGCAGCAGCTTCCCTGGTGGTCTAGTGGTTAGGATTCGGCGCTCTCACCGCCGCGGCCCGGGTTGGATTCCCGGTCAGGGACCATTGTATTTGCGGTGCTTCGAAATGCAATGATGTTCCTGAACAAGCTTGCAGCTCACCTCGCTGTTGTCGCCCCAACCATCAGCAGCGTGTCGTGATACAACAGACACTTCTGTTTTAAAATCTGCACTAAATGACAAGATCTCGCTCAACAAGTGGAACTCCAATTGCTGATAGACAACGTAAATTTTGCCAATCATGGCTATCTTTAGTCTTCCAGGTACCTATTTGCGCCACAGCACTCGGGCTTATCATCAATCAATGCATTGCCACTGTGGAAATATTCAGCATTTTAAACTTCGCAACGTGTGCAAGACTGGAATCAGGAAATGCCTGGACCATGGGAACTGATAACTTATCCTTGAGCATTCATTTGGCCTGGGCCCCTTCTATATTGAACATTGGCTCACAGCATATCAATGTTTAGCGTTCACAGGCGATTTCCAAGATCTGAATTTCCCGGCAGAGAATTCATGGAGTTTTTGATCTAACCGAGATTCACCATCACTAACGTTGATTCGCGACTGTTATCTCTCTTCATCATATCAATGCTAAGAACTGAACCTGCTTTAATTTCACCTTGGCTCGGGGTCAGTGCGGCTCAATAGGACTTTGGCCCGTCTCCCTTTCACAACGCATCAGTGCCGAGAACAGAACAGGGAATTTTGCTGACATGTTATGTTCTGAAACAGTTATAAACTCTCCAGTATATTTCACTGTGTCTTCAGCACTGTGAGATCTAGCCTGGTGTGCAATCTTTGTGTCTTTATGAACACTTCAGCAGAACATTAAATGAACATATGGAACGACAATTGCTGTTTGACACTTTACGGTTTGCCAACATTTAAGTGCAGTGTGAGAACAATCACAATGATCATTATTCTTCCATGTACGTTCATGCGCGGCATCACCCTAACAAACCGAGCTGATCACAGCCCGGCTATCAGTCAATTCATTGCCAGTGCGGAAAAATGCAAATTTCCAACTTAGCAACGTGCACAATACCGGAATCAGAGAGTGCCTGGATCGTGGGCAATGATAAGTTAACATGAGCATTAAGATTTTCAATATCATTATACATTACATGAACACATCCGGAGCTCATTGCCCAGAAATGAGGACTGAGTGTGCGGGGCAATTCCTTCCGGGGTTTAAGTTTTCTTTCAAAAAGGTGTGAGAAAGTTTTGCTTCGTTTTCTGTCGGGAAGAAATAGCTCAGTTGGGAGAGCGTTAGACTGAAGATCTAAAGTTCCCTGGTTCAATCCCGGGTTTCGGCAATAGCTGGTGATTTTGCGTTTCCTTCATTTTAAGGGGAGAAGCTGGTTTGATATCGAGACAGTGCTTGAGGGAAGAGCTGTTCAGCGGTTGCGTGATACTAATTTTCGACATGATTTTTTTTAGATTCGGCGCTCTTTTTCTGTTACTTTCTATTTATACTCTGCCCAGTTTTGTATATGAAGAGTGAACAATGTTTAAGCGATGCGATGTGTTCAATTCTTATGCAGTAACTCTATCACCCAGTGTGTGCCGGATACAAAATCATCTAGGCTGGGCTTTCACGCAGCCCTGGGGCATTTTGTTGCCGGTTAAATCGGTCGTTTAGGGCGTGGTATTAATAAAGCCAAGAGCGCGGGCCCGATCCCCATATGGGCCATCCCAATTTTTCATACTTTTTATTCGGTTTTTAGTAACTTTTACAATCAAATCTTCATAACGAAACAAATCCACACGGAATCCCAAGGGATGGGAATTATTTGGAATAACAGCCATTGCTTCTTTGCCGACGGTGTGCAGAGCACAACTTTCTGTTTATACGTGTTTCTTGCTTTGCTGATAACCCCTGAACTGGAGACCTGTTTCCGTCAATGGTTATAAGCAGAACAGGCAGACAGAACGGTTCTGTCGCCTGGAGTTGGGCAAAAGGCTGAAGTTCAGGACAAAAGCACAAAATGAAATGTTCACACGGTACCGAGAGTGAAAATTCCCGGAAAAAGGAGAGAATGAAATGGATTTCAGTGGAAGCCTAGCCGCACTTAACGCTGCGATTGCGCGGACATGTCTTTGGTGTTCTCCACAACAACTGCCATTTGCTGCGAACAGTTTTCCCTGGCGCGAATGTGATGAGAATTTCGAAACAGCAAGGAGGAAAGACTGGGTTGGTCTGCTTGCTGGCACAGACGTTTGCAGCAGCTTCCCTGGTGGTCTAGTGGTTAGGATTCGGCGCTCTCACCGCCGCGGCCCGGGTTCGATTCCCGGTCAGGGAACATTGTATTTGCGGTGCTTCGAAATGCAATGATGTTCCTGAACAAGCTTGCAGCTCACCTCGCTGTTGTCGCCCCAACCATCAGCAGCGTGTCGTGATACAACAGACACTTCTGTTTTAAAATCTGCACTAAATGACAAGATCTCGCTCAACAAGTGGAACTCCAATTGCTGATAGACAACGTAAATTTTGCCAATCATGGCTATCTTTAGTCTTCCAGGTACCTATTTGCGCCACAGCACTCGGGCTTATCATCAATCAATGCATTGCCACTGTGGAAATATTCAGCATTTTAAACTTCGCAACGTGTGCAAGACTGGAATCAGGGAATGCCTGGACCATGGGCACTGATAACTTATCCTTGAGCATTCATTTGGCCTGGGCCCCTTCTATATTGAACATTGGCTCACTGCATATCAATGTTTAGCGTTCACAGGCGATTTCCAAGATCTGAATTTCCCGGCAGAGAATTCATGGAGTTTTTGATCTAACCGAGATTCACCATCACTAACGTTGATTCGCGACTGTTATCTCTCTTCATCATATCAATGCTAAGAACTGAACCTGCTTTAATTTCACCTTGGCTCGGGGTCAGTGCGGCTCAATAGGACTTTGGCCCGTCTCCCTTTCACAACGCATCAGTGCCGAGAACAGAACACGGAATTTTGCTGACATGTTATGTTCTGAAACAGTTATAAACTCTCCAGTATATTTCACTGTGTCTTCAGCACTGTGAGATCTAGCCTGGTGTGCAATCTTTGTGTCTTTATGAACACTTCAGCAGAACATTAAATGAACATATGGAACGACAATTGCTGTTTGACACTTTACGGTTTGCCAACATTTAAGTGCAGTGTGAGAACAATCACAATGATCATTATTCTTCCATGTACGTTCATGCGCGGCATCACCCTAACAAACCGAGCTGATCACAGCCCGGCTATCAGTCAATTCATTGCCAGTGCGGAAAAATGCAAATTTCCAACTTAGCAACGTGCACAATACCGGAATCAGAGAGTGCCTGGATCGTGGGCAATGATAAGTTAACATGAGCATTAAGATTTTCAATATCATTATACATTACATGAACACATCCGGAGCTCATTTCCCAGAAATGAGGACTGAGTGTGCGGGGCAATTCCTTCCGGGGTTTAAGTTTTCTTTCAAAAAGGTGTGAGAAAGTTTTGCTTCGTTTTCTGTCGGGAAGAAATAGCTCAGTTGGGAGAGCGTTAGACTGAAGATCTAAAGGTCCCTGGTTCAATCCCGGGTTTCGGTAATATCTGGTGATTTTGCGTTTCCTTCATTTTAAGGGGAGAAGCTGGTTTGATATCGAGACAGTGCTTGAGGGAAGAGCTGTTCAGCGGTTGCGTGATACTAATTTTCGACATGATTTTTTTTAGATTCGGCGCTCTTTTTCTGTTACTTTCTATTTATACTCTGCCCAGTTTTGTATATGAAGAGTGAACAATGTTTAAGCGATGCGATGTGTTCAATTCTTATGCAGTAACTCTATCACCCAGTGTGTGCCGGATACAAAATCATCTAGGCTGGGCTTTCACGCAGCCCTGGGGCATTTTGTTGCCGGTTAAATCGGTCGTTTAGGGCGTGGTATTAATAAAGCCAAGAGCGCGGGCCCGATCCCCATATGGGCCATCCCAATTTTTCATACTTTTTATTCGGTTTTTAGTAACTTTTACAATCAAATCTTCATAACGAAACAAATCCACACGGAATCCCAAGGGATGGGAATTATTTGGAATAACTGCCATTGCTTCTTTGCCGACGGTGTGCAGGGCACAACTTTCTGTTTATACGTGTTTCTTGCTTTGCTGATAACCCCTGAACTGGAGACCTGTTTCTGTCAATGGTTAGAAGCAGAACAGGCAGACAGAACGGTTCTGTCGCCTGGAGTTGGGCAAAAGGCTGAAGTTCAGGACAAAAGCACAAAATGAAATGTTCACACGGTACCGAGAGTGAAAATTCCCGGAAAAAGGAGAGAATGAAATGGATTTCAGTGGAAGCCTAGCCGCACTTAACGCTGCGATTGCGCGGACATGTCTTTGGTGTTCTCCACAACAACTGCCATTTGCTGCGAACAGTTTTCCCTGGCGCGAATGTGATGAGAATTTCGAAACAGCAAGGAGGAAAGACTGGGTTGGTCTGCTTGCTGGCACAGACGTTTGCAGCAGCTTCCCTGGTGGTCTAGTGGTTAGGATTCGGCGCTCTCACCGCCGCGGCCCGGTTCGATTCCCGGTCAGGGAACATTGTATTTGCGGTGCTTCGAAATGCAATGATGTTCCTGAACAAGCTTGCAGCTCACCTCGCTGTTGTCGCCCCAACCATCAGCAGCGTGTCGTGATACAACAGACACTTCTGTTTTAAAATCTGCACTAAATGACAAGATCTCGCTCAACAAGTGGAACTCCAATTGCTGATAGACAACGTAAATTTTGCCAATCATGGCTATCTTTAGTCTTCCAGGTACCTATTTGCGCCACAGCACTCGGGCTTATCATCAATCAATGCATTGCCACTGTGGAAATATTCAGCATTTTAAACTTTGCAACGTGTGCAAGACTGGAATCAGGGAATGCCTGGACCATGGGCACTGATAACTTATCCTTGAGCATTCATTTGGCCTGGGCCCCTTCTATATTGAACATTGGCTCACTGCATATCAATGTTTAGCGTTCACAGGCGATTTCCAAGATCTGAATTTCCCGGCAGAGAATTCATGGAGTTTTTGATCTAACCGAGATTCACCATCACTAACGTTGATTCGCGACTGTTATCTCTCTTCATCATATCAATGCTAAGAACTGAACCTGCTTTAATTTCACCTTGGCTCGGGGTCAGTGCGGCTCAATAGGACTTTGGCCCGTCTCCCTTTCACAACGCATCAGTGCCGAGAACAGAACACGGAATTTTGCTGACATGTTATGTTCTGAAACAGTTATAAACTCTCCAGTATATTTCACTGTGTCTTCAGCACTGTGAGATCTAGCCTGGTGTGCAAACTTTGTGTCTTTATGAACACTTCAGCAGAACATTAAATGAACATATGGAACGACAATTGCTGTTTGACACTTTACGGTTTGCCAACATTTAAGTGCAGTGTGAGAACAATCACAATGATCATTATTCTTCCATGTACGTTCATGCGCGGCATCACCCTAACAAACCGAGCTGATCACAGCCCGGCTATCAGTCAATTCATTGCCAGTGCGGAAAAATGCATATTTTCAACTTAGCAACGTGCACAATACCGGAATCAGAGAGTGCCTGGATCGTGGGCAATGATAAGTTAACATGAGCATTAAGATTTTCAATATCATTATACATTACATGAACACATCCGGAGCTCATTGCCCAGAAATGAGGACTGAGTGTGCGGGGCAATTCCTTCCGGGGTTTAAGTTTTCTTTCAAAAAGGTGTGAGAAAGTTTTGCTTCGTTTTCTGTCGGGAAGAAATAGCTCAGTTGGGAGAGCGTTAGACTGAAGATCTAAAGGTCCCTGGTTCAATCCCGGGTTTCGGCAATATCTGGTGATTTTGCGTTTCCTTCATTTTAAGGGGAGAAGCTGGTTTGATATCGAGACAGTGCTTGAGGGAAGAGCTGTTCAGCGGTTGCGTGATACTAATTTTCGACATGATTTTTTTTAGATTCGGCGCTCTTTTTCTGTTACTTTCTATTTATACTCTGCCCAGTTTTGTATATGAAGAGTGAACAATGTTTAAGCGATGCGATGTGTTCAATTCTTATGCAGTAACTCTATCACCCAGTGTGTGCCGGATACAAAATCATCTAGGCTGGGCTTTCACGCAGCCCTGGGGCATTTTGTTGCCGGTTAAATCGGTCGTTTAGGGCGTGGTATTAATAAAGCCAAGAGCGCGGGCCCAATCCCCATATGGGCCATCCCAATTTTTCATAATTTTTATTCGGTTTTTAGTAACTTTTACCATCAAATCTTCATAACGAAACAAATCCACACGGAATCGCAAGGGATGGGAATTATTTGGAATAACAGCCATTGCTTCTTTGCCGACGGTGTGCAGAGCACAACTTTCTGTTTATACGTGTTTCTTGCTTTGCTGATAACCCCTGAACTGGAGACCTGTTTCCGTCAATGGTTATAAGCAGAACAGGCAGACAGAACGGTTCTGTCGCCTGGAGTTGGGCAAAAGGCTGAAGTTCAGGACAAAAGCACAAAATGAAATGTTCACACGGTACCGAGAGTGAAAATTCCCGGAAAAAGGAGAGAATGAAATGGATTTCAGTGGAAGCCTAGCCGCACTTAACGCTGCGATTGCGCGGACATGTCTTTGGTGTTCTCCACAACAACTGCCATTTGCTGCGAACAGTTTTCCCTGGCGCGAATGTGATGAGAATTTCGAAACAGCAAGGAGGAAAGACTGGGTTGGTCTGCTTGCTGGCACAGACGTTTGCAGCAGCTTCCCTGGTGGTCTAGTGGTTAGGATTCGGCGCTCTCACTGCCGCGGCCCGGTTTCGATTCCCGGTCAGGGAACATTGTATTTGCGGTGCTTCGAAATGCAATGATGTTCCTGAACAAGCTTGCAGCTCACCTCGCTGTTGTCGCCCCAACCATCAGCAGCGTGTCGTGATACAACAGACACTTCTGTTTTAAAATCTGCACTAAATGACAAGATCTCGCTCAACAAGTGGAACTCCAATTGCTGATAGACAACGTAAATTTTGCCAATCATGGCTATCTTTAGTCTTCCAGGTACCTATTTGCGCCACAGCACTCGGGCTTATCATCAATCAATGCATTGCCACTGTGGAAATATTCAGCATTTTAAACTTCGCAACGTGTGCAAGACTGGAATCAGGGAATGCCTGGACCATGGGCACTGATAACTTATCCTTGAGCATTCATTTGGCCTGGGCCCCTTCTATATTGAACATTGGCTCACTGCATATCAATGTTTAGCGTTCACAGGCGATTTCCAAGATCTGAATTTCCCGGCAGAGAATTCATGGAGTTTTTGATCTAACCGAGATTCACCATCACTAACGTTGATTCGCGACTGTTATCTCTCTTCATCATATCAATGCTAAGAACTGAACCTGCTTTAATTTCACCTTGGCTCGGGGTCAGTGCGGCTCAATAGGACTTTGGCCCGTCTCCCTTTCACAACGCATCAGTGCCGAGAACAGAACACGGAATTTTGCTGACATGTTATGTTCTGAAACAGTTATAAACTCTCCAGTATATTTCACTGTGTCTTCAGCACTGTGAGATCTAGCCTGGTGTGCAAACTTTGTGTCTTTATGAACACTTCAGCAGAACATTAAATGAACATATGGAACGACAATTGCTGTTTGACACTTTACGGTTTGCCAACATTTAAGTGCAGTGTGAGAACAATCACAATGATCATTATTCTTCCATGTACGTTCATGCGCGGCATCACCCTAACAAACCGAGCTGATCACAGCCCGGCTATCAGTCAATTCATTGCCAGTGCGGAAAAATGCATATTTTCAACTTAGCAACGTGCACAATACCGGAATCAGAGAGTGCCTGGATCGTGGGCAATGATAAGTTAACATGAGCATTAAGATTTTCAATATCATTATACATTACATGAACACATCCGGAGCTCATTGCCCAGAAATGAGGACTGAGTGTGCGGGGCAATTCCTTCCGGGGTTTAAGTTTTCTTTCAAAAAGGTGTGAGAAAGTTTTGCTTCGTCTTCTGTCGGGAAGAAATAGCTCAGTTGGGAGAGCGTTAGACTGAAGATTTAAAGGTCCCTGGTTCAATCCCGGGTTTCGGCAATATCTGGTGATTTTGCGTTTTCTTCATTTTAAGGGGAGAAGCTGGTTTTTATATCGAGACAGTGCTTGAGGGAAGAGCTGTTCAGCGGTTGCGTGATACTAATTTTCGACATGATTTTTTTTAGATTCGGCGCTCTTTTTCTGTTACTTTCTATTTATACTCTGCCCAGTTTTGTATATGAAGAGTGAACAATGTTTAAGCGATGCGATGTGTTCAATTCTTATGCAGTAACTCTATCACCCAGTGTGTGCCGGATACAAAATCATCTAGGCTGGGCTTTCACGCAGCCCTGGGGCATTTTGTTGCCGGTTAAATCGGTCGTTTAGGGCGTGGTATTAATAAAGCCAAGAGCGCGGGCCCGATCCCCATATGGGCCATCCCAATTTTTCATACTTTTTATTCGGTTTTTAGTAACTTTTACAATCAAATCTTCATAACGAAACAAATCCACACGGAATCCCAAGGGATGGGAATTATTTGGAATAACAGCCATTGCTTCTTTGCCGATGGTGTGCAGAGCACAACTTTCTGTTTATACGTGTTTCTTGCTTTGCTGATAACCCCTGAACTGGAGACCTGTTTCCGTCAATGGTTATAAGCAGAACAGGCAGACAGAACGGTTCTGTCGCCTGGAGTTGGGCAAAAGGCTGAAGTTCAGGACAAAAGCACAAAATGAAATGTTCACACGGTACCGAGAGTGAAAATTCCCGGAAAAAGGAGAGAATGAAATGGATTTCAGTGGAAGCCTAGCCGCACTTAACGCTGCGATTGCGCGGACATGTCTTTGGTGTTCTCCACAACAACTGCCATTTGCTGCGAACAGTTTTCCCTGGCGCGAATGTGATGAGAATTTCGAAACAGCAAGGAGGAAAGACTGGGTTGGTCTGCTTGCTGGCACAGACGTTTGCAGCAGCTTCCCTGGTGGTCTAGTGGTTAGGATTCGGCGCTCTCACCGCCGCGGCCCGGGTTCGATTCCCGGTCAGGGAACATTGTATTTGCGGTGCTTCGAAATGCAATGATGTTCCTGAACAAGCTTGCAGCTCACCTCGCTGTTGTCGCCCCAACCATCAGCAGCGTGTCGTGATACAACAGACACTTCTGTTTTAAAATCTGCACTAAATGACAAGATCTCGCTCAACAAGTGGAACTCCAATTGCTGATAGACAACGTAAATTTTGCCAATCATGGCTATCTTTAGTCTTCCAGGTACCTATTTGCGCCACAGCACTCGGGCTTATCATCAATCAATGCATTGCCACTGTGGAAATATTCAGCATTTTAAACTTCGCAACGTGTGCAAGACTGGAATCAGGGAATGCCTGGACCATGGGCACTGATAACTTATCCTTGAGCATTCATTTGGCCTGGGCCCCTTCTATATTGAACATTGGCTCACTGCATATCAATGTTTAGCGTTCACAGGCGATTTCCAAGATCTGAATTTCCCGGCAGAGAATTCATGGAGTTTTTGATCTAACCGAGATTCACCATCACTAACGTTGATTCGCGACTGTTATCTCTCTTCATCATATCAATGCTAAGAACTGAACCTGCTTTAATTTCACCTTGGCTCGGGGTCAGTGCGGCTCAATAGGACTTTGGCCCGTCTCCCTTTCACAACGCATCAGTGCCGAGAACAGAACACGGAATTTTGCTGACATGTTATGTTCTGAAACAGTTATAAACTCTCCAGTATATTTCACTGTGTCTTCAGCACTGTGAGATCTAGCCTGGTGTGCAAACTTTGTGTCTTTATGAACACTTCAGCAGAACATTAAATGAACATATGGAACGACAATTGCTGTTTGACACTTTACGGTTTGCCAACATTTAAGTGCAGTGTGAGAACAATCATAATGATCATTATTCTTCCATGTACGTTCATGCGCGGCATCACCCTAACAAACCGAGCTGATCACAGCCCGGCTATCAGTCAATTCATTGCCAGTGCGGAAAAATGCATTTTTTCAACTTAGCAACGTGCACAATACCGGAATCAGAGAGTGCCTGGATCGTGGGCAATGATAAGTTAACATGAGCATTAAGATTTTCAATATCATTATACATTACATGAACACATCCGGAGCTCATTGCCCAGAAATGAGGACTGAGTGTGCGGGGCAATTCCTTCCGGGGTTTAAGTTTTCTTTCAAAAAGGTGTGATAAAGTTTTGCTTCGTTTTCTGTCGGGAAGAAATAGCTCAGTTGGGAGAGCGTTAGACTGAAGATCTAAAGGTCCCTGGTTCAATCCCGGGTTTCGGCAATATCTGGTGATTTTGCGTTTCCTTCATTTTAAGGGGAGAAGCTGGTTTGATATCGAGACAGTGCTTGAGGGAAGAGCTGTTCAGCGGTTGCGTGATACTAATTTTCGACATGATTTTTTTTAGATTCGGCGCTCTTTTTCTGTTACTTTCTATTTATACTCTGCCCAGTTTTGTATATGAAGAGTGAACAATGTTTAAGCGATGCGATGTGTTCAATTCTTATGCAGTAACTCTATCACCCAGTGTGTGCCGGATACAAAATCATCTAGGCTGGGCTTTCACGCAGCCCTGGGGCATTTTGTTGCCGGTTAAATCGGTCGTTTAGGGCGTGGTATTAATAAAGCCAAGAGCGCGGGCCCGATCCCCATATGGGCCATCCCAATTTTTCATACTTTTTATTCGGTTTTTAGTAACTTTTACAATCAAATCTTCATAACGAAACAAATCCACACGGAATCCCAAGGGATGGGAATTATTTGGAATAACAGCCATTGCTTCTTTGCCGACGGTGTGCAGAGCACAACTTTCTGTTTATACGTGTTTCTTGCTTTGCTGATAACCCTTGAACTGGAGACCTGTTTCCGTCAATGGTTATAAGCAGAACAGGCAGACAGAACGGTTCTGTCGCCTGGAGTTGGGCAAAAGGCTGAAGTTCAGGACAAAAGCACAAAATGAAATGTTCACACGGTACCGAGAGTGAAAATTCCCGGAAAAAGGAGAGAATGAAATGGATTTCAGTGGAAGCCTAGCCGCACTTAACGCTGCGATTGCGCGGACATGTCTTTGGTGTTCTCCACAACAACTGCCATTTGCTGCGAACAGTTTTCCCTGGCGCGAATGTGATGAGAATTTCGAAACAGCAAGGAGGAAAGACTGGGTTGGTCTGCTTGCTGGCACAGACGTTTGCAGCAGCTTCCCTGGTGGTCTAGTGGTTAGGATTCGGCGCTCTCACCGCCGCGGCCCGGGTTCGATTCCCGGTCAGGGAACATTGTATTTGCGGTGCTTCGAAATGCAATGATGTTCCTGAACAAGCTTGCAGCTCACCTCGCTGTTGTCGCCCCAACCATCAGCAGCGTGTCGTGATACAACAGACACTTCTGTTTTAAAATCTGCACTAAATGACAAGATCTCGCTCAACAAGTGGAACTCCAATTGCTGATAGACAACGTAAATTTTGCCAATCATGGCTATCTTTAGTCTTCCAGGTACCTATTTGCGCCACAGCACTCGGGCTTATCATCAATCAATGCATTGCCACTGTGGAAATATTCAGCATTTTAAACTTCGCAACGTGTGCAAGACTGGAATCAGGGAATGCCTGGACCATGGGCACTGATAACTTATCCTTGAGCATTCATTTGGCCTGGGCCCCTTCTATATTGAACATTGGCTCACTGCATATCAATGTTTAGCGTTCACAGGCGATTTCCAAGATCTGAATTTCCCGGCAGAGAATTCATGGAGTTTTTGATCTAACCGAGATTCACCATCACTAACGTTGATTCGCGACTGTTATCTCTCTTCATCATATCAATGCTAAGAACTGAACCTGCTTTAATTTCACCTTGGCTCGGGGTCAGTGCGGCTCAATAGGACTTTGGCCCGTCTCCCTTTCACAACGCATCAGTGCCGAGAACAGAACACGGAATTTTGCTGACATGTTATGTTCTGAAACAGTTATAAACTCTCCAGTATATTTCACTGTGTCTTCAGCACTGTGAGATCTAGCCTGGTGTGCAAACTTTGTGTCTTTATGAACACTTCAGCAGAACATTAAATGAACATATGGAACGACAATTGCTGTTTGACACTTTACGGTTTGCCAACATTTAAGTGCAGTGTGAGAACAATCATAATGATCATTATTCTTCCATGTACGTTCATGCGCGGCATCACCCTAACAAACCGAGCTGATCACAGCCCGGCTATCAGTCAATTCATTGCCAGTGCGGAAAAATGCATTTTTTCAACTTAGCAACGTGCACAATACCGGAATCAGAGAGTGCCTGGATCGTGGGCAATGATAAGTTAACATGAGCATTAAGATTTTCAATATCATTATACATTACATGAACACATCCGGAGCTCATTGGCCAGAAATGAGGACTGAGTGTGCGGGGCAATTCCTTCCGGGGTTTAAGTTTTCTTTCAAAAAGGTGTGATAAAGTTTTGCTTCGTTTTCTGTCGGGAAGAAATAGCTCAGTTGGGAGAGCGTTAGACTGAAGATCTAAAGGTCCCTGGTTCAATCCCGGGTTTCGGCAATATCTGGTGATTTTGCGGTTCCTTCATTTTAAGGGGAGAAGCTGGTTTGATATCGAGACAGTGCTTGAGGGAAGAGCTGTTCAGCGGTTGCGTGATACTAATTTTCGACATGATTTTTTTTAGATTCGGCGCTCTTTTTCTGTTACTTTCTATTTATACTCTGCCCAGTTTTGTATATGAAGAGTGAACAATGTTTAAGCGATGCGATGTGTTCAATTCTTATGCAGTAACTCTATCACCCAGTGTGTGCCGGATACAAAATCATCTAGGCTGGGCTTTCACGCAGCCCTGGGGCATTTTGTTGCCGGTTAAATCGGTCGTTTAGGGCGTGGTATTAATAAAGCCAAGAGCGCGGGCCCGATCCCCATATGGGCCATCCCAATTTTTCATACTTTTTATTCGGTTTTTAGTAACTTTTACAATCAAATCTTCATAACGAAACAAATCCACACGGAATCCCAAGGGATGGGAATTATTTGGAATAACAGCCATTGCTTCTTTGCCGACGGTGTGCAGAGCACAACTTTCTGTTTATACGTGTTTCTTGCTTTGCTGATAACCCTTGAACTGGAGACCTGTTTCCGTCAATGGTTATAAGCAGAACAGGCAGACAGAACGGTTCTGTCGCCTGGAGTTGGGCAAAAGGCTGAAGTTCAGGACAAAAGCACAAAATGAAATGTTCACACGGTACCGAGAGTGAAAATTCCCGGAAAAAGGAGAGAATGAAATGGATTTCAGTGGAAGCCTAGCCGCACTTAACGCTGCGATTGCGCGGACATGTCTTTGGTGTTCTCCACAACAACTGCCATTTGCTGCGAACAGTTTTCCCTGGCGCGAATGTGATGAGAATTTCGAAACAGCAAGGAGGAAAGACTGGGTTGGTCTGCTTGCTGGCACAGACGTTTGCAGCAGCTTCCCTGGTGGTCTAGTGGTTAGGATTCGGCGCTCTCACCGCCGCGGCCCGGGTTCGATTCCCGGTCAGGGAACATTGTATTTGCGGTGCTTCGAAATGCAATGATGTTCCTGAACAAGCTTGCAGCTCACCTCGCTGTTGTCGCCCCAACCATCAGCAGCGTGTCGTGATACAACAGACACTTCTGTTTTAAAATCTGCACTAAATGACAAGATCTCGCTCAACAAGTGGAACTCCAATTGCTGATAGACAACGTAAATTTTGCCAATCATGGCTATCTTTAGTCTTCCAGGTACCTATTTGCGCCACAGCACTCGGGCTTATCATCAATCAATGCATTGCCACTGTGGAAATATTCAGCATTTTAAACTTCGCAACGTGTGCAAGACTGGAATCAGGGAATGCCTGGACCATGGGCACTGATAACTTATCCTTGAGCATTCATTTGGCCTGGGCCCCTTCTATATTGAACATTGGCTCACTGCATATCAATGTTTAGCGTTCACAGGCGATTTCCAAGATCTGAATTTCCCGGCAGAGAATTCATGGAGTTTTTGATCTAACCGAGATTCACCATCACTAATGTTGATTCGCGACTGTTATCTCTCTTCATCATATCAATGCTAAGAACTGAACCTGCTTTAATTTCACCTTGGCTCGGGGTCAGTGCGGCTCAATAGGACTTTGGCCCGTCTCCCTTTCACAACGCATCAGTGCCGAGAACAGAACACGGAATTTTGCTGACATGTTATGTTCTGAAACAGTTATAAACTCTCCAGTATATTTCACTGTGTCTTCAGCACTGTGAGATCTAGCCTGGTGTGCAAACTTTGTGTCTTTATGAACACTTCAGCAGAACATTAAATGAACATATGGAACGACAATTGCTGTTTGACACTTTACGGTTTGCCAACATTTAAGTGCAGTGTGAGAACAATCACAATGATCATTATTCTTCCATGTACGTTCATGCGCGGCATCACCCTAACAAACCGAGCTGATCACAGCCCGGCTATCAGTCAATTCATTGCCAGTGCGGAAAAATGCATATTTTCAACTTAGCAACGTGCACAATACCGGAATCAGAGAGTGCCTGGATCGTGGGCAATGATAAGTTAACATGAGCATTAAGATTTTCAATATCATTATACATTACATGAACACATCCGGAGCTCATTGCCCAGAAATGAGGACTGAGTGTGCGGGGCAATTCCTTCCGGGGTTTAAGTTTTCTTTCAAAAAGGTGTGAGAAAGTTTTGCTTCGTTTTCTGTCGGGAAGAAATAGCTCAGTTGGGAGAGCGTTAGACTGAAGATTTAAAGGTCCCTGGTTCAATCCCGGGTTTCGGCAATATCTGGTGATTTTGCGTTTTCTTCATTTTAAGGGGAGAAGCTGGTTTGATATCGAGACAGTGCTTGAGGGAAGAGCTGTTCAGCGGTTGCGTGATACTAATTTTCGACATGATTTTTTTTAGATTCGGCGCTCTTTTTCTGTTACTTTCTATTTATACTCTGCCCAGTTTTGTATATGAAGAGTGAACAATGTTTAAGCGATGCGATGTGTTCAATTCTTATGCAGTAACTCTATCACCCAGTGTGTGCCGGATACAAAATCATCTAGGCTGGGCTTTCACGCAGCCCTGGGGCATTTTGTTGCCGGTTAAATCGGTCGTTTAGGGCGTGGTATTAATAAAGCCAAGAGCGCGGGCCCGATCCCCATATGGGCCATCCCAATTTTTCATACTTTTTATTCGGTTTTTAGTAACTTTTACAATCAAATCTTCATAACGAAACAAATCCACACGGAATCCCAAGGGATGGGAATTATTTGGAATAACAGCCATTGCTTCTTTGCCGACGGTGTGCAGAGCACAACTTTCTGTTTATACGTGTTTCTTGCTTTGCTGATAACCCCTGAACTGGAGACCTGTTTCCGTCAATGGTTATAAGCAGAACAGGCAGACAGAACGGTTCTGTCGCCTGGAGTTGGGCAAAAGGCTGAAGTTCAGGACAAAAGCACAAAATGAAATGTTCACACGGTACCGAGAGTGAAAATTCCCGGAAAAAGGAGAGAATGAAATGGATTTCAGTGGAAGCCTAGCCGCACTTAACGCTGCGATTGCGCGGACATGTCTTTGGTGTTCTCCACAACAACTGCCATTTGCTGCGAACAGTTTTCCCTGGCGCGAATGTGATGAGAATTTCGAAACAGCAAGGAGGAAAGACTGGGTTGGTCTGCTTGCTGGCACAGACGTTTGCAGCAGCTTCCCTGGTGGTCTAGTGGTTAGGATTCGGCGCTCTCACCGCCGCGGCCCGGGTTCGATTCCCGGTCAGGGAACATTGTATTTGCGGTGCTTCGAAATGCAATGATGTTCCTGAACAAGCTTGCAGCTCACCTCGCTGTTGTCGCCCCAACCATCAGCAGCGTGTCGTGATACAACAGACACTTCTGTTTTAAAATCTGCACTAAATGACAAGATCTCGCTCAACAAGTGGAACTCCAATTGCTGATAGACAACGTAAATTTTGCCAATCATGGCTATCTTTAGTCTTCCAGGTACCTATTTGCGCCACAGCACTCGGGCTTATCATCAATCAATGCATTGCCACTGTGGAAATATTCAGCATTTTAAACTTCGCAACGTGTGCAAGACTGGAATCAGGGAATGCCTGGACCATGGGCACTGATAACTTATCCTTGAGCATTCATTTGGCCTGGGCCCCTTCTATATTGAACATTGGCTCACTGCATATCAATGTTTAGCGTTCACAGGCGATTTCCAAGATCTGAATTTCCCGGCAGAGAATTCATGGAGTTTTTGATCTAACCGAGATTCACCATCACTAACGTTGATTCGCGACTGTTATCTCTCTTCATCATATCAATGCTAAGAACTGAACCTGCTTTAATTTCACCTTGGCTCGGGGTCAGTGCGGCTCAATAGGACTTTGGCCCGTCTCCCTTTCACAACGCATCAGTGCCGAGAACAGAACACGGAATTTTGCTGACATGTTATGTTCTGAAACAGTTATAAACTCTCCAGTATATTTCACTGTGTCTTCAGCACTGTGAGATCTAGCCTGGTGTGCAAACTTTGTGTCTTTATGAACACTTCAGCAGAACATTAAATGAACATATGGAACGACAATTGCTGTTTGACACTTTACGGTTTGCCAACATTTAAGTGCAGTGTGAGAACAATCATAATGATCATTATTCTTCCATGTACGTTCATGCGCGGCATCACCCTAACAAACCGAGCTGATCACAGCCCGGCTATCAGTCAATTCATTGCCAGTGCGGAAAAATGCATTTTTTCAACTTAGCAACGTGCACAATACCGGAATCAGAGAGTGCCTGGATCGTGGGCAATGATAAGTTAACATGAGCATTAAGATTTTCAATATCATTATACATTACATGAACACATCCGGAGCTCATTGGCCAGAAATGAGGACTGAGTGTGCGGGGCAATTCCTTCCGGGGTTTAAGTTTTCTTTCAAAAAGGTGTGATAAAGTTTTGCTTCGTTTTCTGTCGGGAAGAAATAGCTCAGTTGGGAGAGCGTTAGACTGAAGATCTAAAGGTCCCTGGTTCAATCCCGGGTTTCGGCAATATCTGGTGATTTTGCGGTTCCTTCATTTTAAGGGGAGAAGCTGGTTTGATATCGAGACAGTGCTTGAGGGAAGAGCTGTTCAGCGGTTGCGTGATACTAATTTTCGACATGATTTTTTTTAGATTCGGCGCTCTTTTTCTGTTACTTTCTATTTATACTCTGCCCAGTTTTGTATATGAAGAGTGAACAATGTTTAAGCGATGCGATGTGTTCAATTCTTATGCAGTAACTCTATCACCCAGTGTGTGCCGGATACAAAATCATCTAGGCTGGGCTTTCACGCAGCCCTGGGGCATTTTGTTGCCGGTTAAATCGGTCGTTTAGGGCGTGGTATTAATAAAGCCAAGAGCGCGGGCCCGATCCCCATATGGGCCATCCCAATTTTTCATACTTTTTATTCGGTTTTTAGTAACTTTTACAATCAAATCTTCATAACGAAACAAATCCACACGGAATCCCAAGGGATGGGAATTATTTGGAATAACAGCCATTGCTTCTTTGCCGACGGTGTGCAGAGCACAACTTTCTGTTTATACGTGTTTCTTGCTTTGCTGATAACCCTTGAACTGGAGACCTGTTTCCGTCAATGGTTATAAGCAGAACAGGCAGACAGAACGGTTCTGTCGCCTGGAGTTGGGCAAAAGGCTGAAGTTCAGGACAAAAGCACAAAATGAAATGTTCACACGGTACCGAGAGTGAAAATTCCCGGAAAAAGGAGAGAATGAAATGGATTTCAGTGGAAGCCTAGCCGCACTTAACGCTGCGATTGCGCGGACATGTCTTTGGTGTTCTCCACAACAACTGCCATTTGCTGCGAACAGTTTTCCCTGGCGCGAATGTGATGAGAATTTCGAAACAGCAAGGAGGAAAGACTGGGTTGGTCTGCTTGCTGGCACAGACGTTTGCAGCAGCTTCCCTGGTGGTCTAGTGGTTAGGATTCGGCGCTCTCACCGCCGCGGCCCGGGTTCGATTCCCGGTCAGGGAACATTGTATTTGCGGTGCTTCGAAATGCAATGATGTTCCTGAACAAGCTTGCAGCTCACCTCGCTGTTGTCGCCCCAACCATCAGCAGCGTGTCGTGATACAACAGACACTTCTGTTTTAAAATCTGCACTAAATGACAAGATCTCGCTCAACAAGTGGAACTCCAATTGCTGATAGACAACGTAAATTTTGCCAATCATGGCTATCTTTAGTCTTCCAGGTACCTATTTGCGCCACAGCACTCGGGCTTATCATCAATCAATGCATTGCCACTGTGGAAATATTCAGCATTTTAAACTTCGCAACGTGTGCAAGACTGGAATCAGGGAATGCCTGGACCATGGGCACTGATAACTTATCCTTGAGCATTCATTTGGCCTGGGCCCCTTCTATATTGAACATTGGCTCACTGCATATCAATGTTTAGCGTTCACAGGCGATTTCCAAGATCTGAATTTCCCGGCAGAGAATTCATGGAGTTTTTGATCTAACCGAGATTCACCATCACTAACGTTGATTCGCGACTGTTATCTCTCTTCATCATATCAATGCTAAGAACTGAACCTGCTTTAATTTCACCTTGGCTCGGGGTCAGTGCGGCTCAATAGGACTTTGGCCCGTCTCCCTTTCACAACGCATCAGTGCCGAGAACAGAACACGGAATTTTGCTGACATGTTATGTTCTGAAACAGTTATAAACTCTCCAGTATATTTCACTGTGTCTTCAGCACTGTGAGATCTAGCCTGGTGTGCAAACTTTGTGTCTTTATGAACACTTCAGCAGAACATTAAATGAACATATGGAACGACAATTGCTGTTTGACACTTTACGGTTTGCCAACATTTAAGTGCAGTGTGAGAACAATCATAATGATCATTATTCTTCCATGTACGTTCATGCGCGGCATCACCCTAACAAACCGAGCTGATCACAGCCCGGCTATCAGTCAATTCATTGCCAGTGCGGAAAAATGCATTTTTTCAACTTAGCAACGTGCACAATACCGGAATCAGAGAGTGCCTGGATCGTGGGCAATGATAAGTTAACATGAGCATTAAGATTTTCAATATCATTATACATTACATGAACACATCCGGAGCTCATTGGCCAGAAATGAGGACTGAGTGTGCGGGGCAATTCCTTCCGGGGTTTAAGTTTTCTTTCAAAAAGGTGTGATAAAGTTTTGCTTCGTTTTCTGTCGGGAAGAAATAGCTCAGTTGGGAGAGCGTTAGACTGAAGATCTAAAGGTCCCTGGTTCAATCCCGGGTTTCGGCAATATCTGGTGATTTTGCGGTTCCTTCATTTTAAGGGGAGAAGCTGGTTTGATATCGAGACAGTGCTTGAGGGAAGAGCTGTTCAGCGGTTGCGTGATACTAATTTTCGACATGATTTTTTTTAGATTCGGCGCTCTTTTTCTGTTACTTTCTATTTATACTCTGCCCAGTTTTGTATATGAAGAGTGAACAATGTTTAAGCGATGCGATGTGTTCAATTCTTATGCAGTAACTCTATCACCCAGTGTGTGCCGGATACAAAATCATCTAGGCTGGGCTTTCACGCAGCCCTGGGGCATTTTGTTGCCGGTTAAATCGGTCGTTTAGGGCGTGGTATTAATAAAGCCAAGAGCGCGGGCCCGATCCCCATATGGGCCATCCCAATTTTTCATACTTTTTATTCGGTTTTTAGTAACTTTTACAATCAAATCTTCATAACGAAACAAATCCACACGGAATCCCAAGGGATGGGAATTATTTGGAATAACAGCCATTGCTTCTTTGCCGACGGTGTGCAGAGCACAACTTTCTGTTTATACGTGTTTCTTGCTTTGCTGATAACCCTTGAACTGGAGACCTGTTTCCGTCAATGGTTATAAGCAGAACAGGCAGACAGAACGGTTCTGTCGCCTGGAGTTGGGCAAAAGGCTGAAGTTCAGGACAAAAGCACAAAATGAAATGTTCACACGGTACCGAGAGTGAAAATTCCCGGAAAAAGGAGAGAATGAAATGGATTTCAGTGGAAGCCTAGCCGCACTTAACGCTGCGATTGCGCGGACATGTCTTTGGTGTTCTCCACAACAACTGCCATTTGCTGCGAACAGTTTTCCCTGGCGCGAATGTGATGAGAATTTCGAAACAGCAAGGAGGAAAGACTGGGTTGGTCTGCTTGCTGGCACAGACGTTTGCAGCAGCTTCCCTGGTGGTCTAGTGGTTAGGATTCGGCGCTCTCACCGCCGCGGCCCGGGTTCGATTCCCGGTCAGGGAACATTGTATTTGCGGTGCTTCGAAATGCAATGATGTTCCTGAACAAGCTTGCAGCTCACCTCGCTGTTGTCGCCCCAACCATCAGCAGCGTGTCGTGATACAACAGACACTTCTGTTTTAAAATCTGCACTAAATGACAAGATCTCGCTCAACAAGTGGAACTCCAATTGCTGATAGACAACGTAAATTTTGCCAATCATGGCTATCTTTAGTCTTCCAGGTACCTATTTGCGCCACAGCACTCGGGCTTATCATCAATCAATGCATTGCCACTGTGGAAATATTCAGCATTTTAAACTTCGCAACGTGTGCAAGACTGGAATCAGGGAATGCCTGGACCATGGGCACTGATAACTTATCCTTGAGCATTCATTTGGCCTGGGCCCCTTCTATATTGAACATTGGCTCACTGCATATCAATGTTTAGCGTTCACAGGCGATTTCCAAGATCTGAATTTCCCGGCAGAGAATTCATGGAGTTTTTGATCTAACCGAGATTCACCATCACTAACGTTGATTCGCGACTGTTATCTCTCTTCATCATATCAATGCTAAGAACTGAACCTGCTTTAATTTCACCTTGGCTCGGGGTCAGTGCGGCTCAATAGGACTTTGGCCCGTCTCCCTTTCACAACGCATCAGTGCCGAGAACAGAACACGGAATTTTGCTGACATGTTATGTTCTGAAACAGTTATAAACTCTCCAGTATATTTCACTGTGTCTTCAGCACTGTGAGATCTAGCCTGGTGTGCAAACTTTGTGTCTTTATGAACACTTCAGCAGAACATTAAATGAACATATGGAACGACAATTGCTGTTTGACACTTTACGGTTTGCCAACATTTAAGTGCAGTGTGAGAACAATCATAATGATCATTATTCTTCCATGTACGTTCATGCGCGGCATCACCCTAACAAACCGAGCTGATCACAGCCCGGCTATCAGTCAATTCATTGCCAGTGCGGAAAAATGCATTTTTTCAACTTAGCAACGTGCACAATACCGGAATCAGAGAGTGCCTGGATATTGGGCAATGATAAGTTAACATGAGCATTAAGATTTTCAATATCATTATACATTACATGAACACATCCGGAGCTCATTGCCCAGAAATGAGGACTGAGTGTGCGGGGCAATTCCTTCCGGGGTTTAAGTTTTCTTTCAAAAAGGTGTGAGAAAGTTTTGCTTCGTTTTCTGTCGGGAAGAAATAGCTCAGTTGGGAGAGCGTTAGACTGAAGATCTAAAGGTCCCTGGTTCAATCCCGGGTTTCGGCAATATCTGGTGATTTTGCGTTTCCTTCATTTTAAGGGGAGAAGCTGGTTTGATATCGAGACAGTGCTTGAGGGAAGAGCTGTTCAGCGGTTGCGTGATACTAATTTTCGACATGATTTTTTTTAGATTCGGCGCTCTTTTTCTGTTACTTTCTATTTATACTCTGCCCAGTTTTGTATATGAAGAGTGAACAATGTTTAAGCGATGCGATGTGTTCAATTCTTATGCAGTAACTCTATCACCCAGTGTGTGCCGGATAAAAAATCATCTAGGCTGGGCTTTCACGCAGCCCTGGGGCATTTTGTTGCCGGTTAAATCGGTCGTTTAGGGCGTGGTATTAATAAAGCCAAGAGCGCGGGCCCGATCCCCATATGGGCCATCGCAATTTTTCATACTTTTTATTCGGTTTTTAGTAACTTTTACAATCAAATCTTCATAACGAAACAAATCCACACGGAATCCCAAGGGATGGGAATTATTTGGAATAACAGCCATTGCTTCTTTGCCGACGGTGTGCAGAGCACAACTTTCTGTTTATACGTGTTTCTTGCTTTGCTGATAACCCTTGAACTGGAGACCTGTTTCCGTCAATGGTTATAAGCAGAACAGGCAGACAGAACGGTTCTGTCGCCTGGAGTTGGGCAAAAGGCTGAAGTTCAGGACAAAAGCACAAAATGAAATGTTCACACGGTACCGAGAGTGAAAATTCCCGGAAAAAGGAGAGAATGAAATGGATTTCAGTGGAAGCCTAGCCGCACTTAACGCTGCGATTGCGCGGACATGTCTTTGGTGTTCTCCACAACAACTGCCATTTGCTGCGAACAGTTTTCCCTGGCGCGAATGTGATGAGAATTTCGAAACAGCAAGGAGGAAAGACTGGGTTGGTCTGCTTGCTGGCACAGACGTTTGCAGCAGCTTCCCTGGTGGTCTAGTGGTTAGGATTCGGCGCTCTCACCGCCGCGGCCCGGGTTCGATTCCCGGTCAGGCAACATTGTATTTGCGGTGCTTCGAAATGCAATGATGTTCCTGAACAAGCTTGCAGCTCACCTCGCTGTTGTCGCCCCAACCATCAGCAGCGTGTCGTGATACAACAGACACTTCTGTTTTAAAATCTGCACTAAATGACAAGATCTCGCTCAACAAGTGGAACTCCAATTGCTGATAGACAACGTAAATTTTGCCAATCATGGCTATCTTTAGTCTTCCAGGTACCTATTTGCGCCACAGCACTCGGGCTTATCATCAATCAATGCATTGCCACTGTGGAAATATTCAGCATTTTAAACTTCGCAACGTGTGCAAGACTGGAATCAGGGAATGCCTGGACCATGGGCACTGATAACTTATCCTTGAGCATTCATTTGGCCTGGGCCCCTTCTATATTGAACATTGGCTCACTGCATATCAATGTTTAGCGTTCACAGGCGATTTCCAAGATCTGAATTTCCCGGCAGAGAATTCATGGAGTTTTTGATCTAACCGAGATTCACCATCACTAACGTTGATTCGCGACTGTTATCTCTCTTCATCATATCAATGCTAAGAACTGAACCTGCTTTAATTTCACCTTGGCTCGGGGTCAGTGCGGCTCAATAGGACTTTGGCCCGTCTCCCTTTCACAACGCATCAGTGCCGAGAACAGAACACGGAATTTTGCTGACATGTTATGTTCTGAAACAGTTATAAACTCTCCAGTATATTTCACTGTGTCTTCAGCACTGTGAGATCTAGCCTGGTGTGCAAACTTTGTGTCTTTATGAACACTTCAGCAGAACATTAAATGAACATATGGAACGACAATTGCTGTTTGACACTTTACGGTTTGCCAACATTTAAGTGCAGTGTGAGAACAATCACAATGATCATTATTCTTCCATGTACGTTCATGCGCGGCATCACCCTAACAAACCGAGCTGATCACAGCCCGGCTATCAGTCAATTCATTGCCAGTGCGGAAAAATGCATATTTTCAACTTAGCAACGTGCACAATACCGGAATCAGAGAATGCCTGGATATTGGGCAATGATAAGTTAACATGAGCATTAAGATTTTCAATATCATTATACATTACATGAACACATCCGGAGCTCATTGCCCAGAAATGAGGACTGAGTGTGCGGGGCAATTCCTTCCGGGGTTTAAGTTTTCTTTCAAAAAGGTGTGAGAAAGTTTTGCTTCGTTTTCTGTCGGGAAGAAATAGCTCAGTTGGGAGAGCGTTAGACTGAAGATCTAAAGGTCCCTGGTTCAATCCCGGGTTTCGGCAATATCTGGTGATTTTGCGTTTCCTTCATTTTAAGGGGAGAAGCTGGTTTGATATCGAGACAGTGCTTGAGGGAAGAGCTGTTCAGCGGTTGCGTGATACTAATTTTCGACATGATTTTTTTTAGATTCGGCGCTCTTTTTCTGTTACTTTCTATTTATACTCTGCCCAGTTTTGTATATGAAGAGTGAACAATGTTTAAGCGATGCGATGTGTTCAATTCTTATGCAGTAACTCTATCACCCAGTGTGTGCCGGATAAAAATCATCTAGGCTGGGCTTTCACGCAGCCCTGGGGCATTTTGTTGCCGGTTAAATCGGTCGTTTAGGGCGTGGTATTAATAAAGCCAAGAGCGCGGGCCCGATCCCCATATGGGCCATCCCAATTTTTCATACTTTTTATTCGGTTTTTAGTAACTTTTACAATCAAATCTTCATAACGAAACAAATCCACACGGAATCCCAAGGGATGGGAATTATTTGGAATAACAGCCATTGCTTCTTTGCCGACGGTGTGCAGAGCACAACTTTCTGTTTATACGTGTTTCTTGCTTTGCTGATAACCCTTGAACTGGAGACCTGTTTCCGTCAATGGTTATAAGCAGAACAGGCAGACAGAACGGTTCTGTCGCCTGGAGTTGGGCAAAAGGCTGAAGTTCAGGACAAAAGCACAAAATGAAATGTTCACACGGTACCGAGAGTGAAAATTCCCGGAAAAAGGAGAGAATGAAATGGATTTCAGTGGAAGCCTAGCCGCACTTAACGCTGCGATTGCGCGGACATGTCTTTGGTGTTCTCCACAACAACTGCCATTTGCTGCGAACAGTTTTCCCTGGCGCGAATGTGATGAGAATTTCGAAACAGCAAGGAGGAAAGACTGGGTTGGTCTGCTTGCTGGCACAGACGTTTGCAGCAGCTTCCCTGGTGGTCTAGTGGTTAGGATTCGGCGCTCTCACCGCCGCGGCCCGGGTTCGATTCCCGGTCAGGGAACATTGTATTTGCGGTGCTTCGAAATGCAATGATGTTCCTGAACAAGCTTGCAGCTCACCTCGCTGTTGTCGCCCCAACCATCAGCAGCGTGTCGTGATACAACAGACACTTCTGTTTTAAAATCTGCACTAAATGACAAGATCTCGCTCAACAAGTGGAACTCCAATTGCTGATAGACAACGTAAATTTTGCCAATCATGGCTATCTTTAGTCTTCCAGGTACCTATTTGCGCCACAGCACTCGGGCTTATCATCAATCAATGCATTGCCACTGTGGAAATATTCAGCATTTTAAACTTCGCAACGTGTGCAAGACTGGAATCAGGGAATGCCTGGACCATGGGCACTGATAACTTATCCTTGAGCATTCATTTGGCCTGGGCCCCTTCTATATTGAACATTGGCTCACTGCATATCAATGTTTAGCGTTCACAGGCGATTTCCAAGATCTGAATTTCCCGGCAGAGAATTCATGGAGTTTTTGATCTAACCGAGATTCACCATCACTAACGTTGATTCGCGACTGTTATCTCTCTTCATCATATCAATGCTAAGAACTGAACCTGCTTTAATTTCACCTTGGCTCGGGGTCAGTGCGGCTCAATAGGACTTTGGCCCGTCTCCCTTTCACAACGCATCAGTGCCGAGAACAGAACACGGAATTTTGCTGACATGTTATGTTCTGAAACAGTTATAAACTCTCCAGTATATTTCACTGTGTCTTCAGCACTGTGAGATCTAGCCTGGTGTGCAAACTTTGTGTCTTTATGAACACTTCAGCAGAACATTAAATGAACATATGGAACGACAATTGCTGTTTGACACTTTACGGTTTGCCAACATTTAAGTGCAGTGTGAGAACAATCACAATGATCATTATTCTTCCATGTACGTTCATGCGCGGCATCACCCTAACAAACCGAGCTGATCACAGCCCGGCTATCAGTCAATTCATTGCCAGTGCGGAAAAATGCATATTTTCAACTTAGCAACGTGCACAATACCGGAATCAGAGAATGCCTGGATATTGGGCAATGATAAGTTAACATGAGCATTAAGATTTTCAATATCATTATACATTACATGAACACATCCGGAGCTCATTGCCCAGAAATGAGGACTGAGTGTGCGGGGCAATTCCTTCCGGGGTTTAAGTTTTCTTTCAAAAAGGTGTGAGAAAGTTTTGCTTCGTTTTCTGTCGGGAAGAAATAGCTCAGTTGGGAGAGCGTTAGACTGAAGATCTAAAGGTCCCTGGTTCAATCCCGGGTTTCGGCAATATCTGGTGATTTTGCGTTTCCTTCATTTTAAGGGGAGAAGCTGGTTTGATATCGAGACAGTGCTTGAGGGAAGAGCTGTTCAGCGGTTGCGTGATACTAATTTTCGACATGATTTTTTTTAGATTCGGCGCTCTTTTTCTGTTACTTTCTATTTATACTCTGCCCAGTTTTGTATATGAAGAGTGAACAATGTTTAAGCGATGCGATGTGTTCAATTCTTATGCAGTAACTCTATCACCCAGTGTGTGCCGGATAAAAAATCATCTAGGCTGGGCTTTCACGCAGCCCTGGGGCATTTTGTTGCCGGTTAAATCGGTCGTTTAGGGCGTGGTATTAATAAAGCCAAGAGCGCGGGCCCGATCCCCATATGGGCCATCGCAATTTTTCATACTTTTTATTCGGTTTTTAGTAACTTTTACAATCAAATCTTCATAACGAAACAAATCCACACGGAATCCCAAGGGATGGGAATTATTTGGAATAACAGCCATTGCTTCTTTGCCGACGGTGTGCAGAGCACAACTTTCTGTTTATACGTGTTTCTTGCTTTGCTGATAACCCTTGAACTGGAGACCTGTTTCCGTCAATGGTTATAAGCAGAACAGGCAGACAGAACGGTTCTGTCGCCTGGAGTTGGGCAAAAGGCTGAAGTTCAGGACAAAAGCACAAAATGAAATGTTCACACGGTACCGAGAGTGAAAATTCCCGGAAAAAGGAGAGAATGAAATGGATTTCAGTGGAAGCCTAGCCGCACTTAACGCTGCGATTGCGCGGACATGTCTTTGGTGTTCTCCACAACAACTGCCATTTGCTGCGAACAGTTTTCCCTGGCGCGAATGTGATGAGAATTTCGAAACAGCAAGGAGGAAAGACTGGGTTGGTCTGCTTGCTGGCACAGACGTTTGCAGCAGCTTCCCTGGTGGTCTAGTGGTTAGGATTCGGCGCTCTCACCGCCGCGGCCCGGGTTCGATTCCCGGTCAGGGAACATTGTATTTGCGGTGCTTCGAAATGCAATGATGTTCCTGAACAAGCTTGCAGCTCACCTCGCTGTTGTCGCCCCAACCATCAGCAGCGTGTCGTGATACAACAGACACTTCTGTTTTAAAATCTGCACTAAATGACAAGATCTCGCTCAACAAGTGGAACTCCAATTGCTGATAGACAACGTAAATTTTGCCAATCATGGCTATCTTTAGTCTTCCAGGTACCTATTTGCGCCACAGCACTCGGGCTTATCATCAATCAATGCATTGCCACTGTGGAAATATTCAGCATTTTAAACTTCGCAACGTGTGCAAGACTGGAATCAGGGAATGCCTGGACCATGGGCACTGATAACTTATCCTTGAGCATTCATTTGGCCTGGGCCCCTTCTATATTGAACATTGGCTCACTGCATATCAATGTTTAGCGTTCACAGGCGATTTCCAAGATCTGAATTTCCCGGCAGAGAATTCATGGAGTTTTTGATCTAACCGAGATTCACCATCACTAACGTTGATTCGCGACTGTTATCTCTCTTCATCATATCAATGCTAAGAACTGAACCTGCTTTAATTTCACCTTGGCTCGGGGTCAGTGCGGCTCAATAGGACTTTGGCCCGTCTCCCTTTCACAACGCATCAGTGCCGAGAACAGAACACGGAATTTTGCTGACATGTTATGTTCTGAAACAGTTATAAACTCTCCAGTATATTTCACTGTGTCTTCAGCACTGTGAGATCTAGCCTGGTGTGCAAACTTTGTGTCTTTATGAACACTTCAGCAGAACATTAAATGAACATATGGAACGACAATTGCTGTTTGACACTTTACGGTTTGCCAACATTTAAGTGCAGTGTGAGAACAATCACAATGATCATTATTCTTCCATGTACGTTCATGCGCGGCATCACCCTAACAAACCGAGCTGATCACAGCCCGGCTATCAGTCAATTCATTGCCAGTGCGGAAAAATGCATATTTTCAACTTAGCAACGTGCACAATACCGGAATCAGAGAATGCCTGGATATTGGGCAATGATAAGTTAACATGAGCATTAAGATTTTCAATATCATTATACATTACATGAACACATCCGGAGCTCATTGCCCAGAAATGAGGACTGAGTGTGCGGGGCAATTCCTTCCGGGGTTTAAGTTTTCTTTCAAAAAGGTGTGAGAAAGTTTTGCTTCGTTTTCTGTCGGGAAGAAATAGCTCAGTTGGGAGAGCGTTAGACTGAAGATCTAAAGGTCCCTGGTTCAATCCCGGGTTTCGGCAATATCTGGTGATTTTGCGTTTCCTTCATTTTAAGGGGAGAAGCTGGTTTGATATCGAGACAGTGCTTGAGGGAAGAGCTGTTCAGCGGTTGCGTGATACTAATTTTCGACATGATTTTTTTTAGATTCGGCGCTCTTTTTCTGTTACTTTCTATTTATACTCTGCCCAGTTTTGTATATGAAGAGTGAACAATGTTTAAGCGATGCGATGTGTTCAATTCTTATGCAGTAACTCTATCACCCAGTGTGTGCCGGATACAAAATCATCTAGGCTGGGCTTTCACGCAGCCCTGGGGCATTTTGTTGCCGGTTAAATCGGTCGTTTAGGGCGTGGTATTAATAAAGCCAAGAGCGCGGGCCCGATCCCCATATGGGCCATCCCAATTTTTCATACTTTTTATTCGGTTTTTAGTAACTTTTACAATCAAATCTTCATAACGAAACAAATCCACACGGAATCCCAAGGGATGGGAATTATTTGGAATAACAGCCATTGCTTCTTTGCCGACGGTGTGCAGAGCACAACTTTCTGTTTATACGTGTTTCTTGCTTTGCTGATAACCCTTGAACTGGAGACCTGTTTCCGTCAATGGTTATAAGCAGAACAGGCAGACAGAACGGTTCTGTCGCCTGGAGTTGGGCAAAAGGCTGAAGTTCAGGACAAAAGCACAAAATGAAATGTTCACACGGTACCGAGAGTGAAAATTCCCGGAAAAAGGAGAGAATGAAATGGATTTCAGTGGAAGCCTAGCCGCACTTAACGCTGCGATTGCGCGGACATGTCTTTGGTGTTCTCCACAACAACTGCCATTTGCTGCGAACAGTTTTCCCTGGCGCGAATGTGATGAGAATTTCGAAACAGCAAGGAGGAAAGACTGGGTTGGTCTGCTTGCTGGCACAGACGTTTGCAGCAGCTTCCCTGGTGGTCTAGTGGTTAGGATTCGGCGCTCTCACCGCCGCGGCCCGGGTTCGATTCCCGGTCAGGGAACATTGTATTTGCGGTGCTTCGAAATGCAATGATGTTCCTGAACAAGCTTGCAGCTCACCTCGCTGTTGTCGCCCCAACCATCAGCAGCGTGTCGTGATACAACAGACACTTCTGTTTTAAAATCTGCACTAAATGACAAGATCTCGCTCAACAAGTGGAACTCCAATTGCTGATAGACAACGTAAATTTTGCCAATCATGGCTATCTTTAGTCTTCCAGGTACCTATTTGCGCCACAGCACTCGGGCTTATCATCAATCAATGCATTGCCACTGTGGAAATATTCAGCATTTTAAACTTCGCAACGTGTGCAAGACTGGAATCAGGGAATGCCTGGACCATGGGCACTGATAACTTATCCTTGAGCATTCATTTGGCCTGGGCCCCTTCTATATTGAACATTGGCTCACTGCATATCAATGTTTAGCGTTCACAGGCGATTTCCAAGATCTGAATTTCCCGGCAGAGAATTCATGGAGTTTTTGATCTAACCGAGATTCACCATCACTAACGTTGATTCGCGACTGTTATCTCTCTTCATCATATCAATGCTAAGAACTGAACCTGCTTTAATTTCACCTTGGCTCGGGGTCAGTGCGGCTCAATAGGACTTTGGCCCGTCTCCCTTTCACAACGCATCAGTGCCGAGAACAGAACACGGAATTTTGCTGACATGTTATGTTCTGAAACAGTTATAAACTCTCCAGTATATTTCACTGTGTCTTCAGCACTGTGAGATCTAGCCTGGTGTGCAAACTTTGTGTCTTTATGAACACTTCAGCAGAACATTAAATGAACATATGGAACGACAATTGCTGTTTGACACTTTACGGTTTGCCAACATTTAAGTGCAGTGTGAGAACAATCACAATGATCATTATTCTTCCATGTACGTTCATGCGCGGCATCACCCTAACAAACCGAGCTGATCACAGCCCGGCTATCAGTCAATTCATTGCCAGTGCGGAAAAATGCATATTTTCAACTTAGCAACGTGCACAATACCGGAATCAGAGAATGCCTGGATATTGGGCAATGATAAGTTAACATGAGCATTAAGATTTTCAATATCATTATACATTACATGAACACATCCGGAGCTCATTGCCCAGAAATGAGGACTGAGTGTGCGGGGCAATTCCTTCCGGGGTTTAAGTTTTCTTTCAAAAAGGTGTGAGAAAGTTTTGCTTCGTTTTCTGTCGGGAAGAAATAGCTCAGTTGGGAGAGCGTTAGACTGAAGATCTAAAGGTCCCTGGTTCAATCCCGGGTTTCGGCAATATCTGGTGATTTTGCGTTTCCTTCATTTTAAGGGGAGAAGCTGGTTTGATATCGAGACAGTGCTTGAGGGAAGAGCTGTTCAGCGGTTGCGTGATACTAATTTTCGACATGATTTTTTTTAGATTCGGCGCTCTTTTTCTGTTACTTTCTATTTATACTCTGCCCAGTTTTGTATATGAAGAGTGAACAATGTTTAAGCGATGCGATGTGTTCAATTCTTATGCAGTAATTCTATCACCCAGTGTGTGCCGGATACAAAATCATCTAGGCTGGGCTTTCACGCAGCCCTGGGGCATTTTGTTGCCGGTTAAATCGGTCGTTTAGGGCGTGGTATTAATAAAGCCAAGAGCGCGGGCCCGATCCCCATATGGGCCATCCCAATTTTTCATACTTTTTATCCGGTTTTTAGTAACTTTTACAATCAAATCTGCATAACGAAACAAATCCACACGGAATCCCAAGGGATGGGAATTATTTGGAATAACAGCCATTGCTTCTTTGCCGACGGTGTGCAGAGCACAACTTTCTGTTTATACGTGTTTCTTGCTTTGCTGATAACCCCTGAACTGGAGACCTGTTTCCGTCAATGGTTATAAGCAGAACAGGCAGACAGAACGGTTCTGTCGCCTGGAGTTGGGCAAAAGGCTGAAGTTCAGGACAAAAGCACAAAATGAAATGTTCACACGGTACCGAGAGTGAAAATTCCCGGAAAAAGGAGAGAATGAAATGGATTTCAGTGGAAGCCTAGCCGCACTTAACGCTGCGATTGCGCGGACATGTCTTTGGTGTTCTCCACAACAACTGCCATTTGCTGCGAACAGTTTTCCCTGGCGCGAATGTGATGAGAATTTCGAAACAGCAAGGAGGAAAGACTGGGTTGGTCTGCTTGCTGGCACAGACGTTTGCAGCAGCTTCCCTGGTGGTCTAGTGGTTAGAATTCGGCGCTCTCACCGCCGCGGCCCGGGTTCGATTCCCGGTCAGGGAACATTGTATTTGCGGTGCTTCGAAATGCAATGATGTTCCTGAACAAGCTTGCAGCTCACCTCGCTGTTGTCGCCCCAACCATCAGCAGCGTGTCGTGATACAACAGACACTTCTGTTTTAAAATCTGCACTAAATGACAAGATCTCGCTCAACAAGTGGAACTCCAATTGCTGATAGACAACGTAAATTTTGCCAATCATGGCTATCTTTAGTCTTCCAGGTACCTATTTGCGCCACAGCACTCGGGCTTATCATCAATCAATGCATTGCCACTGTGGAAATATTCAGCATTTTAAACTTCGCAACGTGTGCAAGACTGGAATCAGGAAATGCCTGGACCATGGGCACTGATAACTTATCCTTGAGCATTCATTTGGCCTGGGCCCCTTCTATATTGAACATTGGCTCACTGCATATCAATGTTTAGCGTTCACAGGCGATTTCCAAGATCTGAATTTCCCGGCAGAGAATTCATGGAGTTTTTGATCTAACCGAGATTCACCATCACTAACGTTGATTCGCGACTGTTATCTCTCTTCATCATATCAATGCTAAGAACTGAACCTGCTTTAATTTCACCTTGGCTCGGGGTCAGTGCGGCTCAATAGGACTTTGGCCCGTCTCCCTTTCACAACGCATCAGTGCCGAGAACAGAACACGGAATTTTGCTGACATGTTATGTTCTGAAACAGTTATAAACTCTCCAGTATATTTCACTGTGTCTTCAGCACTGTGAGATCTAGCCTGGTGTGCAATCTTTGTGTCTTTATGAACACTTCAGCAGAACATTAAATGAACATATGGAACGACAATTGCTGTTTGACACTTTACGGTTTGCCAACATTTAAGTGCAGTGTGAGAACAATCACAATGATCATTATTCTTCCATGTACGTTCATGCGCGGCATCGCCCTAACAAACCGAGCTGATCACAGCCCGGCTATCAGTCAATTCATTGCCAGTGCGGAAAAATGCAAATTTCCAACTTAGCAACGTGCACAATACCGGAATCAGAGAGTGCCTGGATCGTGGGCAATGATAAGTTAACATGAGCATTAAGATTTTCAATATCATTATACATTACATGAACACATCCGGAGCTCATTGCCCAGAAATGAGGACTGAGTGTGCGGGGCAATTCCTTCCGGGGTTTAAGTTTTCTTTCAAAAAGGTGTGAGAAAGTTTTGCTTCGTTTTCTGTCGGGAAGAAATAGCTCAGTTGGGAGAGGGTTAGACTGAAGATCTAAAGGTCCCTGGTTCAATCCCGGGTTTCGGCAATATCTGGTGATTTTGCGTTTCCTTCATTTTAAGGGGAGAAGCTGGTTTGATATCGAGACAGTGCTTGAGGGAAGAGCTGTTCAGCGGTTGCGTGATACTAATTTTCGACATGATTTTTTTTAGATTCGGCGCTCTTTTTCTGTTACTTTCTATTTATACTCTGCCCAGTTTTGTATATGAAGAGTGAACAATGTTTAAGCGATGCGATGTGTTCAATTCTTATGCAGTAACTCTATCACCCAGTGTGTGCCGGATACAAAATCATCTAGGCTGGGCTTTCACGCAGCCCTGGGGCATTTTGTTGCCGGTTAAATCGGTCGTTTAGGGCGTGGTATTAATAAAGCCAAGAGCGCGGGCCCGATCCCCATATGGGCCATCCCAATTTTTCATACTTTTTATTCGGTTTTTAGTAACTTTTACAATCAAATCTTCATAACGAAACAAATCCACACGGAATCCCAAGGGATGGGAATTATTTGGAATAACAGCCATTGCTTCTTTGCCGACGGTGTGCAGGGCACAACTTTCTGTTTATACGTGTTTCTTGCTTTGCTGATAACCCCTGAACTGGAGACCTGTTTCTGTCAATGGTTATAAGCAGAACAGGCAGACAGAACGGTTCTGTCGCCTGGAGTTGGGCAAAAGGCTGAAGTTCAGGACAAAAGCACAAAATGAAATGTTCACACGGTACCGAGAGTGAAAATTCCCGGAAAAAGGAGAGAATGAAATGGATTTCAGTGGAAGCCTAGCCGCACTTAACGCTGCGATTGCGCGGACATGTCTTTGGTGTTCTCCACAACAACTGCCATTTGCTGCGAACAGTTTTCCCTGGCGCGAATGTGATGAGAATTTCGAAACAGCAAGGAGGAAAGACTGGGTTGGTCTGCTTGCTGGCACAGACGTTTGCAGCAGCTTCCCTGGTGGTCTAGTGGTTAGGATTCGGCGCTCTCACCGCCGCGGCCCGGGTTCGATTCCCGGTCAGGGAACATTGTATTTGCGGTGCTTCGAAATGCAATGATGTTCCTGAACAAGCTTGCAGCTCACCTCGCTGTTGTCGCCCCAACCATCAGCAGCGTGTCGTGATACAACAGACACTTCTGTTTTAAAATCTGCACTAAATGACAAGATCTCGCTCAACAAGTGGAACTCCAATTGCTGATAGACAACGTAAATTTTGCCAATCATGGCTATCTTTAGTCTTCCAGGTACCTATTTGCGCCACAGCACTCGGGCTTATCATCAATCAATGCATTGCCACTGTGGAAATATTCAGCATTTTAAACTTCGCAACGTGTGCAAGACTGGAATCAGGGAATGCCTGGACCATGGGCACTGATAACTTATCCTTGAGCATTCATTTGGCCTGGGCCCCTTCTATATTGAACATTGGCTCACTGCATATCAATGTTTAGCGTTCACAGGCGATTTCCAAGATCTGAATTTCCCGGCAGAGAATTCATGGAGTTTTTGATCTAACCGAGATTCACCATCACTAACGTTGATTCGCGACTGTTATCTCTCTTCATCATATCAATGCTAAGAACTGAACCTGCTTTAATTTCACCTTGGCTCGGGGTCAGTGCGGCTCAATAGGACTTTGGCCCGTCTCCCTTTCACAACGCATCAGTGCCGAGAACAGAACACGGAATTTTGCTGACATGTTATGTTCTGAAACAGTTATAAACTCTCCAGTATATTTCACTGTGTCTTCAGCACTGTGAGATCTAGCCTGGTGTGCAATCTTTGTGTCTTTATGAACACTTCAGCAGAACATTAAATGAACATATGGAACGACAATTGCTGTTTGACACTTTACGGTTTGCCAAAATTTAAGTGCAGTGTGAGAACAATCACAATGATCATTATTCTTCCATGTACGTTCATGCGCGGCATCACCCTAACAAACCGAGCTGATCACAGCCCGGCTATCAGTCAATTCATTGCCAGTGCGGAAAAATGCAAATTTCCAACTTAGCAACGTGCACAATACCGGAATCAGAGAGTGCCTGGATCGTGGGCAATGATAAGTTAACATGAGCATTAAGATTTTCAATATCATTATACATTACATGAACACATCCGGAGCTCATTGCCCAGAAATGAGGACTGAGTGTGCGGGGCAATTCCTTCCGGGGTTTAAGTTTTCTTTCAAAAAGGTGTGAGAAAGTTTTGCTTCGTTTTCTGTCGGGAAGAAATAGCTCAGTTGGGAGAGGGTTAGACTGAAGATCTAAAGGTCCCTGGTTCAATCCCGGGTTTCGGCAATATCTGGTGATTTTGCGTTTCCTTCATTTTAAGGGGAGAAGCTGGTTTGATATCGAGACAGTGCTTGAGGGAAGAGCTGTTCAGCGGTTGCGTGATACTAATTTTCGACATGATTTTTTTTAGATTCGGCGCTCTTTTTCTGTTACTTTCTATTTATACTCTGCCCAGTTTTGTATATGAAGAGTGAACAATGTTTAAGCGATGCGATGTGTTCAATTCTTATGCAGTAACTCTATCACCCAGTGTGTGCCGGATACAAAATCATCTAGGCTGGGCTTTCACGCAGCCCTGGGGCATTTTGTTGCCGGTTAAATCGGTCGTTTAGGGCGTGGTATTAATAAAGCCAAGAGCGCGGGCCCGATCCCCATATGGGCCATCCCAATTTTTCATACTTTTTATTCGGTTTTTAGTAACTTTTACAATCAAATCTTCATAACGAAACAAATCCACACGGAATCCCAAGGGATGGGAATTATTTGGAATAACAGCCATTGCTTCTTTGCCGACGGTGTGCAGAGCACAACTTTCTGTTTATACGTGTTTCTTGCTTTGCTGATAACCCCTGAACTGGAGACCTGTTTCCGTCAATGGTTATAAGCAGAACAGGCAGACAGAACGGTTCTGTCGCCTGGAGTTGGGCAAAAGGCTGAAGTTCAGGACAAAAGCACAAAATGAAATGTTCACACGGTACCGAGAGTGAAAATTCCCGGAAAAAGGAGAGAATGAAATGGATTTCAGTGGAAGCCTAGCCGCACTTAACGCTGCGATTGCGTGGACATGTCTTTGGTGTTCTCCACAACAACTGCCATTTGCTGCGAACAGTTTTCCCTGGCGCGAATGTGATGAGAATTTCGAAACAGCAAGGAGGAAAGACTGGGTTGGTCTGCTTGCTGGCACAGACGTTTGCAGCAGCTTCCCTGGTGGTCTAGTGGTTAGGATTCGGCGCTCTCACCGCCGCGGCCCGGGTTCGATTCCCGGTCAGGGAACATTGTATTTGCGGTGCTTCGAAATGCAATGATGTTCCTGAACAAGCTTGCAGCTCACCTCGCTGTTGTCGCCCCAACCATCAGCAGCGTGTCGTGATACAACAGACACTTCTGTTTTAAAATCTGCACTAAATGACAAGATCTCGCTCAACAAGTGGAACTCCAATTGCTGATAGACAACGTAAATTTTGCCAATCATGGCTATCTTTAGTCTTCCAGGTACCTATTTGCGCCACAGCACTCGGGCTTATCATCAATCAATGCATTGCCACTGTGGAAATATTCAGCATTTTAAACTTCGCAACGTGTGCAAGACTGGAATCAGGGAATGCCTGGACCATGGGCACTGATAACTTATCCTTGAGCATTCATTTGGCCTGGGCCCCTTCTATATTGAACATTGGCTCACTGCATATCAATGTTTAGCGTTCACAGGCGATTTCCAAGATCTGAATTTCCCGGCAGAGAATTCATGGAGTTTTTGATCTAACCGAGATTCACCATCACTAACGTTGATTCGCGACTGTTATCTCTCTTCATCATATCAATGCTAAGAACTGAACCTGCTTTAATTTCACCTTGGCTCGGGGTCAGTGCGGCTCAATAGGACTTTGGCCCGTCTCCCTTTCACAACGCATCAGTGCCGAGAACAGAACACGGAATTTTGCTGACATGTTATGTTCTGAAACAGTTATAAACTCTCCAGTATATTTCACTGTGTCTTCAGCACTGTGAGATCTAGCCTGGTGTGCAATCTTTGTGTCTTTATGAACACTTCAGCAGAACATTAAATGAACATATGGAACGACAATTGCTGTTTGACACTTTACGGTTTGCCAAAATTTAAGTGCAGTGTGAGAACAATCACAATGATCATTATTCTTCCATGTACGTTCATGCGCGGCATCACCCTAACAAACCGAGCTGATCACAGCCCGGCTATCAGTCAATTCATTGCCAGTGCGGAAAAATGCAAATTTCCAACTTAGCAACGTGCACAATACCGGAATCAGAGAGTGCCTGGATCGTGGGCAATGATAAGTTAACATGAGCATTAAGATTTTCAATATCATTATACATTACATGAACACATCCGGAGCTCATTGCCCAGAAATGAGGACTGAGTGTGCGGGGCAATTCCTTCCGGGGTTTAAGTTTTCTTTCAAAAAGGTGTGAGAAAGTTTTGCTTCGTTTTCTGTCGGGAAGAAATAGCTCAGTTGGGAGAGCGTTAGACTGAAGATCTAAAGGTCCCTGGTTCAATCCCGGGTTTCGGCAATATCTGGTGATTTTGCGTTTCCTTCATTTTAAGGGGAGAAGCTGGTTTGATATCGAGACAGTGCTTGAGGGAAGAGCTGTTCAGCGGTTGCGTGATACTAATTTTCGACATGATTTTTTTTAGATTCGGCGCTCTTTTTCTGTTACTTTCTATTTATACTCTGCCCAGTTTTGTATATGAAGAGTGAACAATGTTTAAGCGATGCGATGTGTTCAATTCTTATGCAGTAACTCTATCACCCAGTGTGTGCCGGATACAAAATCATCTAGGCTGGGCTTTCACGCAGCCCTGGGGCATTTTGTTGCCGGTTAAATCGGTCGTTTAGGGCGTGGTATTAATAAAGCCAAGAGCGCGGGCCCGATCCCCATATGGGCCATCCCAATTTTTCATACTTTTTATTCGGTTTTTAGTAACTTTTACAATCAAATCTTCATAACGAAACAAATCCACACGGAATCCCAAGGGATGGGAATTATTTGGAATAACAGCCATTGCTTCTTTGCCGACGGTGTGCAGGGCACAACTTTCTGTTTATACGTGTTTCTTGCTTTGCTGATAACCCCTGAACTGGAGACCTGTTTCTGTCAATGGTTATAAGCAGAACAGGCAGACAGAACGGTTCTGTCGCCTGGAGTTGGGCAAAAGGCTGAAGTTCAGGACAAAAGCACAAAATGAAATGTTCACACGGTACCGAGAGTGAAAATTCCCGGAAAAAGGAGAGAATGAAATGGATTTCAGTGGAAGCCTAGCCGCACTTAACGCTGCGATTGCGCGGACATGTCTTTGGTGTTCTCCACAACAACTGCCATTTGCTGCGAACAGTTTTCCCTGGCGCGAATGTGATGAGAATTTCGAAACAGCAAGGAGGAAAGACTGGGTTGGTCTGCTTGCTGGCACAGACGTTTGCAGCAGCTTCCCTGGTGGTCTAGTGGTTAGGATTCGGCGCTCTCACCGCCGCGGCCCGGGTTCGATTCCCGGTCAGGGAACATTGTATTTGCGGTGCTTCGAAATGCAATGATGTTCCTGAACAAGCTTGCAGCTCACCTCGCTGTTGTCGCCCCAACCATCAGCAGCGTGTCGTGATACAACAGACACTTCTGTTTTAAAATCTGCACTAAATGACAAGATCTCGCTCAACAAGTGGAACTCCAATTGCTGATAGACAACGTAAATTTTGCCAATCATGGCTATCTTTAGTCTTCCAGGTACCTATTTGCGCCACAGCACTCGGGCTTATCATCAATCAATGCATTGCCACTGTGGAAATATTCAGCATTTTAAACTTCGCAACGTGTGCAAGACTGGAATCAGGGAATGCCTGGACCATGGGCACTGATAACTTATCCTTGAGCATTCATTTGGCCTGGGCCCCTTCTATATTGAACATTGGCTCACTGCATATCAATGTTTAGCGTTCACAGGCGATTTCCAAGATCTGAATTTCCCGGCAGAGAATTCATGGAGTTTTTGATCTAACCGAGATTCACCATCACTAACGTTGATTCGCGACTGTTATCTCTCTTCATCATATCAATGCTAAGAACTGAACCTGCTTTAATTTCACCTTGGCTCGGGGTCAGTGCGGCTCAATAGGACTTTGGCCCGTCTCCCTTTCACAACGCATCAGTGCCGAGAACAGAACACGGAATTTTGCTGACATGTTATGTTCTGAAACAGTTATAAACTCTCCAGTATATTTCACTGTGTCTTCAGCACTGTGAGATCTAGCCTGGTGTGCAATCTTTGTGTCTTTATGAACACTTCAGCAGAACATTAAATGAACATATGGAACGACAATTGCTGTTTGACACTTTACGGTTTGCCAAAATTTAAGTGCAGTGTGAGAACAATCACAATGATCATTATTCTTCCATGTACGTTCATGCGCGGCATCACCCTAACAAACCGAGCTGATCACAGCCCGGCTATCAGTCAATTCATTGCCAGTGCGGAAAAATGCAAATTTCCAACTTAGCAACGTGCACAATACCGGAATCAGAGAGTGCCTGGATCGTGGGCAATGATAAGTTAACATGAGCATTAAGATTTTCAATATCATTATACATTACATGAACACATCCGGAGCTCATTGCCCAGAAATGAGGACTGAGTGTGCGGGGCAATTCCTTCCGGGGTTTAAGTTTTCTTTCAAAAAGGTGTGAGAAAGTTTTGCTTCGTTTTCTGTCGGGAAGAAATAGCTCAGTTGGGAGAGGGTTAGACTGAAGATCTAAAGGTCCCTGGTTCAATCCCGGGTTTCGGCAATATCTGGTGATTTTGCGTTTCCTTCATTTTAAGGGGAGAAGCTGGTTTGATATCGAGACAGTGCTTGAGGGAAGAGCTGTTCAGCGGTTGCGTGATACTAATTTTCGACATGATTTTTTTTAGATTCGGCGCTCTTTTTCTGTTACTTTCTATTTATACTCTGCCCAGTTTTGTATATGAAGAGTGAACAATGTTTAAGCGATGCGATGTGTTCAATTCTTATGCAGTAACTCTATCACCCAGTGTGTGCCGGATACAAAATCATCTAGGCTGGGCTTTCACGCAGCCCTGGGGCATTTTGTTGCCGGTTAAATCGGTCGTTTAGGGCGTGGTATTAATAAAGCCAAGAGCGCGGGCCCGATCCCCATATGGGCCATCCCAATTTTTCATACTTTTTATTCGGTTTTTAGTAACTTTTACAATCAAATCTTCATAACGAAACAAATCCACACGGAATCCCAAGGGATGGGAATTATTTGGAATAACAGCCATTGCTTCTTTGCCGACGGTGTGCAGAGCACAACTTTCTGTTTATACGTGTTTCTTGCTTTGCTGATAACCCCTGAACTGGAGACCTGTTTCCGTCAATGGTTATAAGCAGAACAGGCAGACAGAACGGTTCTGTCGCCTGGAGTTGGGCAAAAGGCTGAAGTTCAGGACAAAAGCACAAAATGAAATGTTCACACGGTACCGAGAGTGAAAATTCCCGGAAAAAGGAGAGAATGAAATGGATTTCAGTGGAAGCCTAGCCGCACTTAACGCTGCGATTGCGCGGACATGTCTTTGGTGTTCTCCACAACAACTGCCATTTGCTGCGAACAGTTTTCCCTGGCGCGAATGTGATGAGAATTTCGAAACAGCAAGGAGGAAAGACTGGGTTGGTCTGCTTGCTGGCACAGACGTTTGCAGCAGCTTCCCTGGTGGTCTAGTGGTTAGGATTCGGCGCTCTCACCGCCGCGGCCCGGGTTCGATTCCCGGTCAGGGAACATTGTATTTGCGGTGCTTCGAAATGCAATGATGTTCCTGAACAAGCTTGCAGCTCACCTCGCTGTTGTCGCCCCAACCATCAGCAGCGTGTCGTGATACAACAGACACTTCTGTTTTAAAATCTGCACTAAATGACAAGATCTCGCTCAACAAGTGGAACTCCAATTGCTGATAGACAACGTAAATTTTGCCAATCATGGCTATCTTTAGTCTTCCAGGTACCTATTTGCGCCACAGCACTCGGGCTTATCATCAATCAATGCATTGCCACTGTGGAAATATTCAGCATTTTAAACTTCGCAACGTGTGCAAGACTGGAATCAGGGAATGCCTGGACCATGGGCACTGATAACTTATCCTTGAGCATTCATTTGGCCTGGGCCCCTTCTATATTGAACATTGGCTCACTGCATATCAATGTTTAGCGTTCACAGGCGATTTCCAAGATCTGAATTTCCCGGCAGAGAATTCATGGAGTTTTTGATCTAACCGAGATTCACCATCACTAACGTTGATTCGCGACTGTTATCTCTCTTCATCATATCAATGCTAAGAACTGAACCTGCTTTAATTTCACCTTGGCTCGGGGTCAGTGCGGCTCAATAGGACTTTGGCCCGTCTCCCTTTCACAACGCATCAGTGCCGAGAACAGAACACGGAATTTTGCTGACATGTTATGTTCTGAAACAGTTATAAACTCTCCAGTATATTTCACTGTGTCTTCAGCACTGTGAGATCTAGCCTGGTGTGCAATCTTTGTGTCTTTATGAACACTTCAGCAGAACATTAAATGAACATATGGAACGACAATTGCTGTTTGACACTTTACGGTTTGCCAAAATTTAAGTGCAGTGTGAGAACAATCACAATGATCATTATTCTTCCATGTACGTTCATGCGCGGCATCACCCTAACAAACCGAGCTGATCACAGCCCGGCTATCAGTCAATTCATTGCCAGTGCGGAAAAATGCAAATTTCCAACTTAGCAACGTGCACAATACCGGAATCAGAGAGTGCCTGGATCGTGGGCAATGATAAGTTAACATGAGCATTAAGATTTTCAATATCATTATACATTACATGAACACATCCGGAGCTCATTGCCCAGAAATGAGGACTGAGTGTGCGGGGCAATTCCTTCCGGGGTTTAAGTTTTCTTTCAAAAAGGTGTGAGAAAGTTTTGCTTCGTTTTCTGTCGGGAAGAAATAGCTCAGTTGGGAGAGCGTTAGACTGAAGATCTAAAGGTCCCTGGTTCAATCCCGGGTTTCGGCAATATCTGGTGATTTTGCGTTTCCTTCATTTTAAGGGGAGAAGCTGGTTTGATATCGAGACAGTGCTTGAGGGAAGAGCTGTTCAGCGGTTGCGTGATACTAATTTTCGACATGATTTTTTTTAGATTCGGCGCTCTTTTTCTGTTACTTTCTATTTATACTCTGCCCAGTTTTGTATATGAAGAGTGAACAATGTTTAAGCGATGCGATGTGTTCAATTCTTATGCAGTAACTCTATCACCCAGTGTGTGCCGGATACAAAATCATCTAGGCTGGGCTTTCACGCAGCCCTGGGGCATTTTGTTGCCGGTTAAATCGGTCGTTTAGGGCGTGGTATTAATAAAGCCAAGAGCGCGGGCCCGATCCCCATATGGGCCATCCCAATTTTTCATACTTTTTATTCGGTTTTTAGTAACTTTTACAATCAAATCTTCATAACGAAACAAATCCACACGGAATCCCAAGGGATGGGAATTATTTGGAATAACAGCCATTGCTTCTTTGCCGACGGTGTGCAGAGCACAACTTTCTGTTTATACGTGTTTCTTGCTTTGCTGATAACCCTTGAACTGGAGACCTGTTTCCGTCAATGGTTATAAGCAGAACAGGCAGACAGAACGGTTCTGTCGCCTGGAGTTGGGCAAAAGGCTGAAGTTCAGGACAAAAGCACAAAATGAAATGTTCACACGGTACCGAGAGTGAAAATTCCCGGAAAAAGGAGAGAATGAAATGGATTTCAGTGGAAGCCTAGCCGCACTTAACGCTGCGATTGCGCGGACATGTCTTTGGTGTTCTCCACAACAACTGCCATTTGCTGCGAACAGTTTTCCCTGGCGCGAATGTGATGAGAATTTCGAAACAGCAAGGAGGAAAGACTGGGTTGGTCTGCTTGCTGGCACAGACGTTTGCAGCAGCTTCCCTGGTGGTCTAGTGGTTAGGATTCGGCGCTCTCACCGCCGCGGCCCGGGTTCGATTCCCGGTCAGGGAACATTGTATTTGCGGTGCTTCGAAATGCAATGATGTTCCTGAACAAGCTTGCAGCTCACCTCGCTGTTGTCGCCCCAACCATCAGCAGCGTGTCGTGATACAACAGACACTTCTGTTTTAAAATCTGCACTAAATGACAAGATCTCGCTCAACAAGTGGAACTCCAATTGCTGATAGACAACGTAAATTTTGCCAATCATGGCTATCTTTAGTCTTCCAGGTACCTATTTGCGCCACAGCACTCGGGCTTAT